>NC_070632.1:19437780-20037780 GCF_947347685.1 Pleuronectes platessa | reverse complement strand
GATGTCATTTTAAAAGGCATTGGGATGATTTGAATTACGTCAGCAGGTCCTGACTGGGGTATATACAGCTTGTGGTGCTAATGTGCATCTATCTGTCTGTCTGTGTGTTCGTCTGACCTTTGCACAAAACATGGTCATCCTACAAAACAACAGTTGGACATCGGGGCAGCTCAAATTTTTTAGTAATAGAGTGTGTGTGGAGCCCTGATTCTGCAGTCTTCTGTTTAATCACATACACACACACCCACACACACACACACACACACACGCTTCCCAAAACACATCACCAAACGTTACACGCTCTTTCATGAAAGCTGATATAAACACAAAACGACACAAACACACCAATAATGAGACGCTATCCCATTTCATAATCATGGTCCAGGCCCAGAACACAACCCCCCCCCCCCCCCCCCCCCCAGAAATGAAAGAGCCCAGAAGATGAGTCAACACACTCGGCAAAGGCAGCGAAAACAAACTGCTGAAGAAAAGACCAGCAGGGTCTTTTGAAGTTCGCCCGACTGTCCTCCTCTCTCTTTTCTCTCCTCCAGCTCTCATCCATCCTTTTATCCACACATCTCCTCCCCTCAGCCTCTCCTAACCACCAGCTCACGCTTGTCATAAAACAATTATATGTCTTCCCCTCTGTTTGTGCTTCTCTTTTATGTTGTATATATGTGTGTGCTTTGTTTTTATATATTTGATTTTACGAGACGCGTTTGAACATTTTAACTGGCTTTGGTCAGTTTGTGCTGTTTTTAAAATGCGCGTTATAAATTTAGTGACTTCTCTTATAAAGCCAAGGCTGCACTGTGTGTTGTGTGTGTGCGTACAGTTTGTACAGCTTTGTGGTTTTTCAAGCTAGAAGTTTGAAGAAAATTACACACCTCCACTGAAGATGATAAAAAATTGTTTTTACAGATGCAGGCCAATACCAAATCTTTGAAAGCTCCATGCAAAACTTCAAAAATATGAAAACTTTGAGTGGGTTAATCTGTGAATTATTGAAAAAATGACATGCAGCAAAGTTTGGCAGTTTTTGTAGGAGAACAGGATAATGTAAACTCATGAAGTCATCTTAAATCTCAGTTACACTTACCAAGGCCCAACATCCCTCTTATCAAACTACATATAAATTCACTTAATCCAGATTTGGTTTGGATCTGCAGCTAAATTAATAAATATCAGTCCCCTAAAAAAAAAAAGAGCCTTCTGATCCAGAGCCTCACCAAAGTTGAATGCGTTTTTCCTTGGATCATGCCCCAGCCTTCTAGAAAGGAGTAGTTCTATAGATAATGTTTAATCCTGCTGACAAACAAACAAACACAGAGGAAAACCGTCATTTCTCACTGATGGGACTCTTTAAAGTCATCAAAAAGCTTCATTAAATGAAGTGTGATGTAGCTGCATAGCCCATCCCTTTACTTTGTGAAATTTAACACTACTTCTGCACTTTTTAAATTGAGAAAACATGCACGACAGCTGCTCTGGAAGCCAAGAGCAGCCGAGTGAAAGTGAATCCAGTCGGCTGCAGGAGAGCTTCGTGTTGATGTGTCGGTGCACGAGAGAACCTAAGTGGACCGGCTGCGATGAGTTCTAACAACCTCTCATCCAGCTGGCGTTCAGAGCGGGAGGTACACATGAACACAAATTACAAGCATTTCATGTCACAAAGTGAAGGCGTTTTTATACCTAATGTTCTAAAAAACAAACCTGAGAGCAGCTGTGTTGAATTTATTATTTTCTATGCGCTCCGGGTCTATTCTATACGCCGTATATAAAGATGGACGACGCCTCTCAACTTCCAAACGCTATCCAGAAATGAAGCAAAAATATCGAACGCTACCTAAAATGACAAATATAATCGTGACGCGTACACTGACTTTTTTGGTTTGGCCCATGTCCCTTCCACTAACAAGAAGGAGGCGGGATGTATGACCAATACTGCAGCGAGCCACCGGGGGCAATCAAGACACTTTGGCTTCACTTTTCGGGAGCTGTCACGTCGTTTATCTTGATTTACAGTCTATGATTTATTCTTTTTAAAGTATCAGCCCAATTGTGGCCTGGTGACTTACCTTTGTCTGTGTGTGTGTGTGTGTGTGTGTGTGTGTGTGTGTGTGTGTGTGTGTGTGTGTGTGTGTGTGTGTGTGTGTGTGTGTGTGCGTGTGTCTGTGAGTGTGTGTGTCTGTGTGTGTCGCTGTGTCGGTGTGTGTGTTAGTGTGTGTGTGTTAGTGTGTATGTTAACCTCCATAGACAAAAGCCACCAGTGTCAGATTTTTTTCCCCTGCTTTCAAATTTATTTTCCTTTTCTTCTGGCTTTTTCTTTTCTTTTCTTTTTTATTTCCCTCTTTACTTTCTCTTTCTGACCCCCCCCCCCCCACACACACACACTCCTGATCTCCATTCTCCATTCATGCGGCCCTGTCACAGTGATGATAATGATGACCTCTGTGTAATGCAAGCTTGTTATTGGCCCACCAGCGAGGCCAGTGTGTACACCCTCTGTTGCTTTTTCTGCATTGTCCATTGTGTCAAGAGAGAAACACTGGATCGTGTGTGTGTGTGTGTATGTGTGTGTGTGTGTGTGTGTGTGTACTCGCTCGTCTGTGTTTGTGTGTGTCTGTGTGTAGGTGAAACCCAAAGACCAGGCAGCGCAGTCTGGCTGAGCTGCACAGGGGGATCTATGCAGAGACAGAAAACTTCACCTGAACTGACCCTGTGCTGTAGTGAGCTGATTAAACTGTAGGATTTACGGGATAACTGTGATGGATAAGGATTTTAAATGACCACATTCTCCATATTTCACTGAACAAGTGATTGTTTCAACTCATTTTAATTTCAAATTAATTTACCGTTGTGAGTGGATATAACAAAACAGTGGCATTAAACTGTTGTCTTTTCAAGACAAGCACCCGATTAGCAGGAAGTAGGAGCGTCCAGCATCGGGGTCTTAATATCATTTCGGAGAGCACTGATTGGTTTGGTCACATGGGGGCACTGGAACAGGCCTTACATTCACCTGGTGAAAGTGCACTTATGTTTTAATTTGGGGGCATATTATAATCCAATGAGTGTTAGTCTGATATTCACAGATGTCAGATCTGGTCTGGTACGCAGCGTGGGCAGTAGTGTGCAATTATACTGGGCAACAAGGGTTTTGTTGTTGTTGCTGAGACAGATGCCTCCTGCAGCTGGAAGTGGTTCGGTAAAAGTGGTGAGAGTGGAGGTGTAGGCCCGTAAAACAAAAACTATGGGCTTAAAGATGATACAATGCTCTGTAGCTCTAAATGAGATTGAGTCAGACAAGATTTCTCTGTGGGTTTCTCACGTCTTTCCATCATTACACATAGAAATCATTGTTTAACCACAAAATATTGTATAGAAGAACTTCAGCCACTGTGTCTCCACTCACAGGACAGTTTCAGTGTGAAATGGGAAGAGTGAGTGCAGTTAAAGGAAAGATCTGTAACCTCTGTATACAAGGCGCCTGCCACCTGACCTGGGCCTATATTCACCAATGTTTTGAATGAACATTAGTGGGCTTTTAATAGCATGCTGTTTGGAGAATGATTTGGCTGTTTTCACATTTTCTATAGTGTAAATAACTTTTCCTTTTTTTGTGAAATTCGTTATATCTCAATATTTTAGATCTATAGTGTAACTGAACATGAACAAAAGTGAAGGATGGAGCCATGGTTTTTAGATCAGGTAGACGTTTATTTTTCATATGATACTCTGCAATACACATTAATGCTAATGGTTTATACACTATTCCACTGATTTACAGTTGCTGATGGAAACACGCCAAGAACCACAGTAATGTGCCAGAAGTCAGGGAGGACGAAGATGACAGCTAGACATTAAACGTGGTTGTAAATAACACAGGTTTGACAATTAACATATGTTTAATCCCATGAATGCGATATCTCATGGCTTGAGGGAATTTCTTCATATTTGGTAGAAGTATTCACTTGGACTCAAGGATGAATTTATTAGTTTTGTTTGGTCCACGGTGAAGGTCACAGTGACCTCACGAAGCACCATCTTTGCCTTGTGGAGGTGATATCTCTGTCACGCTGTGAAGGAGCGATCTCACATTTGGCACAGACATTCCCTTGGACTCAATGATTAACTCAATTGATTGTGGTCAAAGGTCAAAGCCTCTGTGATACCACAAGGGTGCTTGAGGGAATTTGATCAATTTTTGATCAGTTGTCACTCAGACTATGATTTTCAGATAGTGCCTGTGTTTCAATGGTCAAAGGTCAAAGTGACTTTATATAATTCTGGAAAAAAATTATGTACCATCATGCACACGGACACTGCACTGAATCACGGAGACAAACACCCGCAGTGCATTAGTTCTAGTTTTGTCCCTAGAATGTGGCAGTGTGTATTTAAATGACCTCACAGACAAATATATATAGTTAATGGTGAAATTAGACGTCAATTATGGGAAAAAACATGTTGTGAAAGTGAAGGACCCAACGGGGATATTAAAGAATTCCTTTCCATTTGGAATAAACATTATGTTAGTCGTGCTTGTGCTGTGTGAGTAAGCACAGTCATAACAAAGGTGAGAAAAAAAAAAACAACTTTAAAACGGTCTGGTGTTCCACAGCCCAAAGCTTTAGGCCGTCTGAGGTCAGAGCGAATGCATTCCGAATTCACAAGGACGGTGACCTGTGCAGTTGTTTCCCTCTGGTCTTATCTCTCTCTGTGCTCCTGCTCCGTCTCCTTTGTCTCTGTGTGACTGAGAGCATTTCAATGGCAGGAATCTTGTTTTGTTGAATAGCACGTTCTGCTCGGACATAGATGCCAACACATTCCAGTAGCTGGTAGCCTATCCTTCTGGCAGCCCCGCACCTCTGTCTCCTCCACTCTGCTCTCTTTTCACTCCTCCTCCATTCCTCCGTGCTCCTCAAGGTGACCACCAGGGAGAAAGGACTAGAAGGGAACATAAATGTGTGTCTGTTTACAGCGTCCCTGTGATTTTGTGTCTGTGCATCGAAAGACTATATACTCCAGCCAGGACTCTGCTATTCAGTGAATACATCGGCCTTCTCTTCCCTGCTGAACAAGCCACTCCACTTCACAACACCTAATTACCATTCATGACATGTCAAGGCTACCACACACTACTACCTCAGCCAGTATCTCATCATATCCATATCCAGCATGTCATGTTTCCATGTGTCAGTAATCATGCAATGGTAGAATTTGGCAGGAATCAGAGAAAGCAGCGCTTAGCTTTTCTCCAGGCTTTATATCTCCCCAACAGATGGCAGTGTGAATCGCTCTATCAGCACCGGCCGGCTCGAGAGGACTGAGTGTCAGTGAAGGATTGCCGTTCTACATTACATTAGTAAAATATAGACTTCTCTTCTCTTCTCTTCTCTTCTCTTCTCTTCTCTTACAAAAGAGGGAGATAATTAAATTACCTTTTTACTCTTATTTCCCTCCACAATTCCCGTGCAATTCAGGAAAAATATACAGCAGCATAAAGCATAGAGTGAGAATAGTGTATTTTCCATGTCTTTTGTATGTGTTGCAGAAAGCGAAATATAAAAAACCAAAGGCACTGAAACACTTTATTCCAGTTGTTTTCCAGTGTCCTTTTATACACATTTCACATAATTCAGCCTGACATATTCAGCACCCCTGGAAACGTTTGGAAACTATTGCACTGGTAGAAGAAAAAATAATAAGTTGTTTAAATGTTGCTTGACCCCGCAACATCTGTAGTAATTCTCCAGTATAGGTTTATAGAGCAAAGCTTTGTCAAATGTCCATGGATGATGTAATGTGTGTCTCACATTGGCTGGTCACTGTTCTTGTTTTTATTCTGGTTGCTTCAGTTTCCTTATGTGCACCAGCATCAGTGTGGATGAAAATAAAGGTGTTCTGAGGGAAGTTTATTCTATCTGTTCAATCGTAGGTCATATACACTTTTTAACCTTTACATGCGGCCAATTGGAAACTTCACTGCATCAAGGCATCAATTCCCCATAAATAGGCTGATTCAGGACCTACCTTTTATATTTTAGGCTATTTTAGATACTAGGTTGTGGCGCATTAAGAATTTTCTACAGCTCTACAGCTTTAAAGATCCTTTCATTGTTTTTTTAAGGTTAAAAAAAGGTGTTTTTTTAAGGTTAAAAAAAGTTAAAATCCATCCAGATGGATTTTGCATAGGGAAATATGCATTAATATAGAAAGTCAAGGGTAAGAGAATGAGAGTAAGTAGGTCCAACCTATTTAACAAATTTGCTTGTATCCTATGAACCTTATAGAAGCCTCTGGTCTTCTGGTTTCGGCCTTTTAATTACATCCTCATCCTTTTATCACTGTAGATCACATCTCTGGAGTAGCCTTCAAGATCTGAGGGCTGCAGAGAGTTTTGATATTTGTTTAAGTAAATTCAGAAGCTTCCTTAAATTCTACGTATTTTATGAATTTATTTGTTAATTTATAATTATTATAATATTTTAAAGTTAATAGATAATACATTTAAATAATTGCATCCCTTCATTTTATTTTATTTTTCTGGATTGCCTTTATTTTCTATTCTCTTACTCTGGTTTTACCTCAGAAAACACATATTTTTATTTATTTAGAATTACAATTTTAAGATAACATTTAATTTTATTTATTGAGTCTTTTTTTATTATATTTTTGGTTTGTTTATGGATTGAGTATTGGTTTCATCATAAAAACAGGTTATCTTTCAATGTGTTTGTTTTTAAAGTGCTATACAAATAAAGTCTTATTGACTGACTGACTACCCAGTGGTCTCACTCCGTTGTTTGCTGTCACCATGTCGTTATTAGTTTTCCATTATGACTCTCTTGCCTACAGCGTTTTGGCCTCAGCTAATGTCCTAACAAGTTTGTTTACTGGTCGTTGTTTGCTCTCTGACATGGGTTGTAGCACAAACAAGTGTGTGTACATAATGTATGTGCGTTTGTCTATCTCCTCGTATCCTCCCGTGTTTGTTGCAGTGTACCAGATAGCAGACAGTCACCCCCAGGGGAGGGCAGGAAGGTGGTCCAGGAAGGGTGTTCCTGTGTGAACAGGAGCTCTTTGTCCTCCCCGCTGTTGTCCCTGTACTTCATGTCTCCCCCAGTCGCTGCAATGACTGGAAGTTCATGATGTACAGGTCACAGATCATCACAGAGGGTTGAGGTTAGGGTTACAGAAAATCTTGGTATAAATAAAAAGTAATTGATCAATGACTAATGAATAAGATAAACCGACCAATACCTAATTTATCCTTCTCCAGTGTTTTGAGAGACAACACATCCTCAGTGAATCCCAAATACTTTTTTTTTATCTTTGTTGAATAAAAACGTTACATAAGTATTTCCTACGTACTGTGTCACTGTGCTTTATTACATCCTCTGTATTATTCATCTAGTGATAAAGGCGGTCATGCCCGAAGGTTATAAGAGTCTGCATTTCAGTTTGTTTAGAAATTGGGAAAAACAGTCAAGAAAATAATGTCAACTTAAACGAATGCTTAATTTTCATTTAAAAAATATTGTGCACATCTTGAATTGATTTTTAAAAAACTTTTATGCAGCAAAGCTTAAAAGCACCAGTATCCTTGTGTCTGTGAGTGGACTCAGTCAGAGGGACCTTATCTGGGGTCAGGGGAAAGCCCTGCTGCTGAATTGTCAGGCCTGTTTGTGACTGTCCCATGTGTTGTCTGTGGTCACATGGAGGCTCGGGGACAGCTGGAGCATCACCTGTCACTGGATCACATGTGTTTGTATGACATAGCAGTGGTGATACCCAGCTACACACTACATTTAAAAAAAAACACACCCTTCCCAATGCAATGGCCCAAGAGTAAATACCGGTTTGAGGAACCTTGTGTCCATTGCACTAAAATGCCAAAGGCAACTCAGTGAACCGTATTTAATTAGATAAATACCATCTAGCCCTAACGCCTGTCAAAGGTTCCCACTTTCTTTCCAATTTTCAGCTTATAGAGATACAAAATGCCATGTTGGAGCCTTTTGTGTCTGTAATATGATAATCAACTATAAATAGTCCCTGAGGCCATTTACAATAGTAGCTGTAATAATTGCTTCAGTTGTAAGCTCTGCAAGATGATGTCACATCTCAGAAATCATGACAACATACAATACTATGTGTCAAACACAGGAGGAGGGTATATTGGCAAAGAACAACAATTCACTCAAGTACTCCCCAGCATTGAACGTAGGCCTCTACAGGATATTTGCATAACGGACAATACAGACTCTACTTCCAGTAATGAATGTGAGTCGAGTCATTACCTCTCATCCCTTAACCTGATCATTTGAATGTATTTCTTGTATTTTGTCTCAATGCTACATCTGTTATTCAACACTGTTTTCAAACTAAAACAATCTCTTTTTGGCTTTGTATCAATTTGAATCGACCACTTGCGTGCACTGGGAAGCATTTGGTTGTGAGTTGCAGAAAGAGCTAGCCTACAGATTGTATGTAGCAATTAGGAAAAGTAAGACAAACACACACCTCATTGCAATTACACTATGCCTCTCATCCACAATACCAGGAGATGTACTCTTGCAACACACTCACTCACAACCTCCAGAGACACATTCATAAACATGCAACAATCTTTCACCCATATGCACACCCAGAAAGCACACACACACACACACACACACACACACACACACACACAGTTAGTGGCAATAATAAAAAAGTGTGTCTGCAGCACGCCTAACTAATTATGTTTTTCTTGTCTCTCGGTGAGTCCTGTGGGCCACACTGTTCAGACACACGGCAGGAGGAATGCCTGATCCTTTTTAAGCCCCAACGAGAATGTTGATACGTCTGTAGATTACTGCTCAACATGTTTATGATAGCCTATTATTCTCTAAGCTTCATCCGGGCCCAGCGCGTGCTTCGTCTACTTAGCGCAACTATTTAGGTCATGGTAAAATCTCAGAGGAAAGTACTGCGGTTGGTGAAACGTCAGTGAACCTGAGCAAAAAGGGTCAATATCAAGTTATTCTTACTGTATATTTCATAGCAAGCCATCATTTACAAGCAAGTGATGAAAACTGGTCCCATGAGCAGCCAGTGTTCTTGTACAGGATCATACTAATGACCTCAAGTTGAGAATCTTTGCTGTGTTTGACTGGAGATGTGCAAACGATTTGCAGTAATGTGATCCTTGGAAACCCATTTCAGAAAGTTGATGACAGAGATGTTTGCCCATGAAAAAAGCTAAACTAATAGATTTGTTAGACACTTCGACGAAACACTTATAATCACTATAATCATTTCTTTTCTGCAACACATTCTGATAGCCCAGATCTATGCCTCCTATCATGGCTCATATTTCAACAACAATAATAGCTGCTAAATGTCCTGCTCTGCTGTTAAAATGTCAGAGACCATCAGGCACACGCACTAAAAGACGGGGAGAAAGAGGGGCCATATACCCGGTAAGCCCATGAAAATGCCATTGATGTTAACTGTCCGAACAGTGCCCTGCCAAAAGTACTGCACAGTTGGGCCGGAGTGGCTCGCTATCAGCGTCTTGTAAAGACGGGAGTCTGAATCTGCCTGTTCTAGCCCTGGTGCATGAGATGTCGTGGCTCTTTGATGTGCTTTGCTGTTTAGTCTTTGATTTACAAAGCGCCATCTTTATCGTTTCTTATGCTTTCTTGAATCCACTGGAGCCATTGGAAGATATTGGTGTGTGTTTGTGTGTGTGTGTGTGTGTGTGTGGTGTGTAAGCATTTCTGCAGGGCTAACTAGATAAGTATAGAGGTAAAACCAAGGCCAAGGCTGTGAAGATGTAGAAAATCCCTTTGAAGGCTGCGTGCAGAAGGTTTCAGCGCTTTCTTTTATTGTGTGTATTGTACGTGAATGTGTCCGAGTGTGTATTTATGCAGATCTCCTGACAGTGGAAACACTCATGTGTTGTCACACTGTGGTAAGACTCTCTGTTGGGTGACACACCTGTGTTTGCAGTTGGGAAAGCATGTAAACAACAGCAGTGTGTGTGTGTGGGAAGATGTGTTTGTGTGTGTTTGTGTGTGTGTGTGTGTGTGTGCGTGTGTGTGTGTGTGTGTGTGTGCGTGTGTCCACCTAGGGATCATATGGCTCAACAGCTTTTGTAATGAGTGGCTTTAGCATGTAGACAGCGACTGGCAGACTAACATGTCATTACACCCTGTCCTGCTCTGCGCTGCTCTCTCATTGGTGTATGGCAACATTAAAGAGGCAGCAGCATATGAAAGAAGAGCACAAACTCGCTGACACTCTTTGTTTCATAACGCAGGTCTTTGCTGTATGTGCAGAGTATGTATCCTGGAGGCATCCAGCTGACTCGGCCTGTTTTGTGTATTGTCACTGTGTTGAATCCAGGTTCATCAGATGGACCAGAAGATGGACTCAGTCCTGCGGATTCTAAAGGAGCAGTTCTCGCCCAAACCGGAGCTGAGGTCCAAGCCCTCCATCCGCAGGGTGACCATCCAGAAGTGCATGGGTGCCAGCATCGATGACGGGCCCTGATCTCATGGAGACGGCACGCTGCTGGGTATGATGATGTCATTACCAAAGGACAATTAAAGGGCACTAGGACACATACACAGCCTGGCCTCCAATACAGGGGGCTTGCGCAATCTGAATTTTCCGAACTGCATTCCCACTATTTCTTCGGAAACTCCAAGGCCTTCGACCCCTAAGAAGAGAACAACCTGATGCATAGAACCACAGAGAGTGGTTTGGTAAGACAGTTGACTTTCTGATGATTATAGGCCTGGAAGGATCTTTCTTTTTCTACATGCACCTCCGGCACCTGCATTGTGGGCCCTCTGTCTTTTCCTTGCAGCGACAAGCCACATGAATTTATTTCACTACATTAGCCTCATAATCACACCACTCAGTTGATGGTAATTTATATGTGGCCTGTCACTGAGCTGCATTCCTGCACTCCAAATATTATTCCAAAGCTAACTAACCCAGTAATGAAGCCGTAATGCAATCAAAGCAGCCGAGTTCCCCAAAGACACAGAGAAAAACCCAGAATCCAGCCATGGCAGAGGCATTCCTCAAATCCGTCTGATTATCTTGGCACCGTCCACACCAAGTACACAACAGGGTTATTTCTATAGCCACATATCCATCTAGCCTAACTGAACTTAGGCTGCGGCGGCTGTTTGTTAGTAGTGATCAAATAACACGAGGAGGGAAAGGCAGATTATCTGTTGACTTTGCCTGCGTTACAGGGACCGGAAGGCTGGAGTAAAAAGAAATGGAACTGGATAAATGTGTGCGGGGTGGTTAACGCCTTGCTGATTTACAGCTACGTTTGGGCTAATAAAAATAACCAAACTGCCAAGACAGGGCCTGGTGCTGTGCTACAGAAATACAGTCAGAAGTTATGGCACGGGCTCTGTTTGCTCAAGGTTTTCACCGGGAGATTGCAAATGCATCTCGATCTCAGGCTGCACCAGGACCAGGCTTAATATGCTCTATTACCCTTTTCGGGGGGGAGGGGGGCTCACTCTGCTGTGTGCAATTTGAAATAAATTTGCCCCCATTAGACCTCTGATTATTTATTTTTCTCTTGTGAGCTAATGAAGTGCTGAATTCCTTGTAAGGGGAGATCACTCACTGTGAGCTTCTAATGAAAAGAAACACTGGAAAATGTGCAGAATTCAAGCTCCGAGGAGCGGGCGCACCGATTCTGTGCGAAACGTTTGGGAAATATCAGGCTACCGCCGAGAGCCCACATTTCGGATAAAAAGACAATGCTCTCACTGTGCTCCCGTACTCATCGTATTTATCTGACTGGACACAGAGGCATGTAGGAAATAGAAAATAGAAAATAACATAACTATGTAGCTACTGTTTGAAAGGCCTCCCGTAATTATAGCATTCACATTCCTAAAAAGTCAGATGCACACACAAAAGACGGGATGAACAAATGGACGGGGAGAGGAGAGAGTGATTCTCTTCACCAGCATATATTTTCAATTTTTGCAGGGATTGACTATTATTTATCTTCCATGAAATGAAGCGGTTGTATTTTGAATAAACTCTAATGTTGTCACAGACCTTGATACATATCTGCCTGTCTGATCTGCTGTACAGTTTTATAAGAGATGTAAATAGAAACATTGCCTTATTGTACTGTATTTATTATCATGTGGAAAGATCAACCTGGACCATGTCTGCTTGTCGGTGTGATGAGAAACACAGGCCAAGGGCTCCCGTTGTACAGATGGATGGAAATGATTGTAAATGATATTCAAGCATACCCTCTGCAATGTGGCTCTGCTGTAAATAATAAAACTCCCATTTCATTACGCTCTGGCCCGCTCTCTTGGCTCAGGGAGAATTTGATTACCAGCTCATCTGCTCCATAATTTGCTTTCGTTGGAGGGCGAAAACCTGTCTCGCAGTTTCTCTCAGCTGTTTGCTAAAAATCCGGAGCCGAGCCGGGTCAAGGTAAGCCACAGGCCACAGTTTCCATCCAAATAAAATCTCCTCGGCTCATCATCTCGCCCCGAATTCCCCTCTCACTGCAATCACCACAAGGGGAGAGGAGAAAGAAGAAATACACGTTCGCCGCGCCCACTTTGAACTCCAATATTCCATAACCCATTGAATGAGGCATGCGGAGGAAAAGGAGAATATGTCTCGTATTACCTCTCAATTATATTTGCACTGAAAGGCCAAAAAATACTGGGGATGTCCCAAGATCAGCACGCTCCAGTGCTGAGAGAGGGAGAGAGGGGAGGAAGGAAGAGAGGGGTTGTCCCTGGAGAGGGGTGGACAAGCAGGGGGAGAGAGAGGGGGAGAGAGAGGCAGGCGGAGGACAGAGAGCAAAGAGGAGCAAAAGCCATTTTCAATTAGCCAGAGAGACTACATGGGCCGGAGGGCCGCAGTGCTCCACTGCCTTTTGTCCTCTTCTGGTTTCTATCACCTCAAGGGGATTTTGGCAGCGAGAGGGAGAGAGAGAGCAGAAAAGAGAGGGAGAGAGAGACCCCATGGCTACCTCCGTCTGCTGAGGCCACTCCATGTCGCCCCGTACTCCTCTTTCATCTTAAGGCGAGACAGAGAGAAGAGAGAGACTCCCGACTTCAAAAGAAAGTTTGATGTTAGAAGTACACGGGAGCGCAACCTAAAAGAGGATCTGAGAAAGCAGTTAAAAGGAGCATATAAGGGCCACACTGTCACAGACACTGGACAGTGAAATCCATGTGGAGGGGGAACTCATGCAAGGTCATGAAACGCTAGAGACCCTCTGAGGTTTGCTGATCGTCCATGTCGTCTTTGATCCAGTCATCATAGCCACGCTCAGGACAGGACAGAGCTCTTATTATGCTGCTGAAAGGAGGCTGAAGTTAAAAAATAAGGACATGTTGTGGAACTTACACATCTAAGATAAAATGATTAAATGATGCTATGGTACCAAATTGTCTGACCTGTTAATACTGGTATTTTGACAAGATGCAGCAAAAGTTTTGTTTTTGTTACTTAATCTGTCTGCTCTTTCTACATTGGGCAGGTTGTGTTCAACCAGCCGGTGTAAACCTGTTTTTTACAGCACACTTTTTATTTACAATTCACACACACGTTCATAGTGCTCAGCTATGTGCAGCACTTTCTCTGTCACAGATCACTCATACACTGATGGCAAAGCCGTCGGAGGCAATTAGGGGTTCAGTATCTTGCCCAAGGACACTACGGCACACGACCCAGGACAACCAAGACAGACTGAAATCAGATTTGTGATCTGGCCTAGCGATCAGCCACAACTGAGGTAACAGGAGCAAGGTTTCATGTTGTGGCTGATCTGTGGGTAAAACAAGTTGTCCTAAATCTCATGTGTAATATACTTGAAATGGTGTGGGCAACAGGTGTAAAGCAGTCCTCAGTGTGTCTGGATCTGTGGCTCATACCATGTACTACCCATGATGGGCTGGGCCCATAAAGAAAAACACACACACACACCAGGCTCAGCAGGGAGGCCGTGGCTGGTGAACGGGTGGTAGCTGTCAGGCTGTGGGGCTGCGCCGTCCCACCATGGGGGTACTTGGAGGCCACCTGTCTAGAGAGGCCCAGGCGTGTATAGAGGCCCAGCAGTGCTATATGAAAGCAGATATGAGTCAACAGGTGTGTGTGCATATGTGTGTGTGTGTGTGTGACAAACAATGTCAAGTAGCAGCTGATGCCAGGCACCACGTCAGGAGCTGTCCCTAAATAGCTAGGGCCAGCAGTTGCCTGGACGACAGTTGGTGTACCTTGTTGCCCCCTCCCCCGCCCACCTCTCCATAGAATATTCCCATTTTTGGTCTTGGGGCATTAAATAGACTGTTACAGTTTGTTCTGATTGGCTTAGTCCCGGCTCAAAACCATCGTGAAACACCCAATAAAAACACACCTGTGATCCCGTTTGAACCGCAACTACATAGAGAAACCCCCAGCTCTCACAGAAAGGGAAGGGAGATGATTGGAGGTTTGGATTATAGTGTTATTATTGGCTGATGAAAAAATTATTTACATCATTTTATGATTATGGTATGCAGGCAGTTGAAAGCCAAGGTTAACTCAAGCCATAACAAGCATATAGCAGCCCCTCTAACGTACCAGAATCAGGGTAAGGCCTCGCATTGTGTAAGTATTGACTTGGTTTCCATGGTGTCCTTATGGGGAATGCAGCAGAGGTGAAGTTCCTTGTTTTAAACGGTCTTACAATACCATGTGCGTTGTTTGCAGGGTCCTACGTGTCCCCTTATCCCCATCTTCTGGTGCAGCCTCTCACAGCAAATACAGTATGCCCTTTGACCCCATCTCTGTTTGGTCCAGGCATCGGGACATCAACCCACGGGATAATAAATCAACCAGAGCCCGGGAGGTTAGATTGACCCCGGTGACCTTTGGCCTTGCAAGATTTCCCTTTACCATATGCCTGTGGCTCACCACGCCGTACACCCCTCCCCATGCATGGCCAGAGGAAAAACTCTCTGCGGCCAAGAACAACAGCGCGAACCCAGGCCCGCTCGAGAGCCAAAGATCCGTCTGAGCTGCTCAGTTTCACATCCTGGGTCCGGCCAGGAACAGAAACCCCACCCAGGGCTGGCTATACTAAGTGTGACTGCTGCTAATGTGTTGTTACGGCTGCCGCAGAGGTCCAGGCACACTTTGGAGGTGGGGGGGGGGGGGGGGGGGGGGCGGCAAAGAAAGGCTGCATGGCTTTGGGGGCTGCTGACAGTATATAGGTCATATTATTGGGGGACTTTTCCCCCAGACGGGGAAGAGAATTTCTGGCGTGAAACTGGAAGGACTTCAGTGGTGCGCTGATGTTTGGCCAGCCAAGGCAGAATGTCAGGCATGGTGGACAGCTGCATGGAGCTACTGTTAGAGAGGAGGGGAGCGGGCAGGCAGGCGGGGGGGGGGGGGGGTATTGTACAACTAGAAAGAAGTGATACACGAGCATGAAACGTCAGACTCGTATTGTGTTTGGCCCTTCCTGGTATTTTTAATTAGAAAAGGGAAGTGAAAACGGAAGACAAAAGCTGAAGGATTCCTTGAAAAACGTGGTGTGTAGTTCTGTGGAATATGGTTTCACTATGACACACTTCTTATTACACACAACGCTGGTTCTCACAAGTGATGTGTCAGGAATAGGGTTTCCAAGGTGATGAGGAGACGTTTGAGGCGGCGATCAACTGCTGTCAAAATCCCTTACAACCTCCGTCAGCGTTGCACACAAATCTCTCTTTACCAGGCGATCAGGAGGTTCAACGAGCGTCTTCGAATTGTCTACCTGCCTCCTCCCTGTTGAATGTGAACAGCAAACCAGCTCAAAATCCCCTAAACAGCAACACCATATTCTGCAGTGAGTGAAAATTGAAAACAGACTGAAAAATGGAGTATTGGCTAACCGGTGGATCACATCGTCCAAAGGCAGAGGTAGGTTTCATACGGTTGAAGAGTCTGCTTTTCTCATCAAGGCCCGTGTTGGAGAACATGTTCACTCATTCTTTTACGGCAGGAGTCTTTTCAACACCAGAGCTGAGGACCGAGCAGTGCAGCAGAGGCCCCCCCCCCCTGATCCTCCTGATGAGGGCAGCAGAAGCAGGACAGAAAAAAGAAGCCCGGGTATATTCATGTGTAACGTGGGCCACATTATTATTTAATGAAAAGTGAAAAGCTGATCGTTTCTGGTACTGATCCAAAACGAGTCTAAAGACAATTTTCCATTCATTTGAACCAACACTGTTCCCTGACATTGGTTTAGACATCACAGCTCGCTGGATGGGATGTAATTTGATGTGGTCCGTGTTGTAAGACATATTCAGACTGACTGGAACTATTGCCACACACACTTGTGCAAATGTTACAAAAAGCTTGCATCACATTGAAATGTTTTGCGTCATGTCCAATTCACATCACGTCCTAACACGCCCATACTGTCACCATCCTCATCAGCTGTGTGGGAATGCTCCTCTGCTAGGTTACACATTGCTGGTGTACATTATGCATAGAGTATGTTACACAACTGACTTGACAAATTTAGTCTTTTGTTTAATTCAAACACACAAAAACATATATATATTATATTATTATTATTATTATCATTATTATTTATTTATTCATATATGTTTGTGTGTTTTTGTCTTTGTTTGTATTTGTATAATTTATACAAATATATATAAATTTGTATGTTCTGTGTAAGAACTATGTGTATAATTATTTCCACATTGTCATTGCCTCAAGAATAATTTAGTAACAGGTTTTTCACAGAACCCACATGACTAAAATATAGTTCATTGAATGCAACCATGCAATACTCTCACCCCCCCACCCACACACACACACACACACACATACATTTATATTTTATTTCCATTATATACTATCTACTATTCAATTCAATTTTATAAAAAATGTATTCACATAAAGGAAATTTGTCAGAAACTACATTCTGCTTTAGAACTTCTGATTATTACATCTCTGTGTTGAAGTTTATCTTTGCAACAGCTGAATAAGAAAAAGGCCCTGTTGCACATGATGAAAAAAAATTCACATTCACATGTCTGTAACACGTGTGACTATGTATAGTGTATATATATATTGTGTATAGAAATAGACACCTGACTTTCATTGAAGCGCTCTCTCCACCACAGTGAACTGCAAAATACCACTACAAACACAGACAAATATATAGTATATGAGTGAATATATAAATTTCTGCAAATACATTTATCATTTAATTCATATTATTTCATGAATTGTTTCATTATTATCTGAACAATTATTGTCAAAAATACTGGACACGTTTGGAATTCAGCCCTTCTGCTTTTCTCATGTTATATAAAAACCTGTGAGTATGAACCATTTATCCAAATAGAATATGACTCATTTGTATACTGGAACTTGTGATAGGGATTTTTCATTATTTAATAAATAAATGTTTAACTGATAAAAAAAATAGTAATGGAAATAGTGATTGCTGCAGTTATGACTAACCTTCCCCCTTGATTCAAACAGGTAGTCTAATCGTCTAGGACCAATTGTGTAACACATTCAGATCATGTAAAGTACAGTATTTAAAACCAGTTTTTCCAGGCCATGTTTGAACTTGCAGCTCAGATAAAGTTCAAATCTCCTGTAACCTAAAGCAATGAATGTATATAAAGATGTAAGCAGAGAGCAAGGAGGGTTTGTAAGTAGAGCTCTACAGATAACTAATGTACAGCAGTGAACATTGATTATTGATTTATTGAATACAATGAAAGGGGACAGCACAGTGAGATTGACTGTGAGCGAGGCCTCGCCAAGAAAAAAAAGAAAAAATCTGTCTATCTGCTCCACACGCAGATGTTTCATCTGGATGCTCGGCCTCTGTTTCTCAGCCAAATGCATCTAAGCGCATCCCGGAGCATTCCTGATGGGATTACTGGGCCAGGTACCGTCCACTGGTCAGGGAGGGAGAGATAAAGGGAGAGTCAGAGTATGGTCGGCGTGCAGCACAGCCTGCTTGTTGTCATGTCTCGCGCTGCGTGCTTGAGCAGATTTGCCTTGATAAAAGATAAAGGCTCTTTGATAGGCTGCAGGTGCGCTGCTTTAATGAACGTTACCATCCCCCCCCCCCTCCCTTTTCTTCCCTGGAAAAAACGCACTGCAGATGCACATCTGCACATCTGTCATTCGATGCTCTTCAGCATCCCTCCCCCCAACCTCTCCTCTCCCCTCCTGCCGGCCTGTCACTCATCCCCATGCTCTCACGCACACGCGTCTCCAAAACGCCACACATCACACGCCGCAACGCACTGAGGGACAAAAGTGACTTCAGTGTGTTTTCTATTGAATGAAATAGTTTTCCCTATATTGATACAGCTTTCCTGGCTCCCTCCAGCTGCCCAAGAAACCATCCAAACCCCACCCACGAGGGGGGCATTCCATGCAGGCTAAAACCAACGCTCAGACTCAGAAATGGAAAAAATATTAGAGTAATACCAACGCAGGTTGGCCTGCACGCAGTCTGTTAGTGAAGGAAAGAAAGAATCAGAGGCAGAGAGACAGGAGGGGAGAGAGAGAGACAGAGAGAGAGAGAGAGAGAGAGATGTTAGGTGTTTGTTTGTGGGCACTTCTTTCCCCTCATTCAGAGCCCAAGGTGCCAGGGGAATAGCTTGATGACGTGAGTTGCGGCCTCGGCAGGAAACATGGGGAGGAACTTGTGGCTTTATATTAAGTGTGGGGGCGGTTCACAGGAAAAGATAACCTGCTTCTGTTGATACAGCAAGGAAGAGTGAATTCTTGGCATATGCGAGTTGTCGCAGACAGGAACAGGCCGCCGATGCCGTCCTGCGTCTGACTGACTGGCTCACTGGAATTTCCTCGAGTTCACGGTGGTTTTGTTTGGGTGACGGTGATGGAGTGTTACAGGAATGCTTGCAGGGACATTCCTGATGTAACAGAAAAGGTGTTATGAAAGGAGTGATACTGTTGCTTCAGAGTGGACTTTCATAAGGACCTTATGCGACCTAATGACCTATTGAATAACTGACCCTGTTATACTGTTTGTGGTCATTTCTGCGGTGCCCACAAATGAATGGTTTAGTTTAAGCTGAAACACTTGAGCTTGTGGCACAATTGTGTGAGAGGGTTGATCAGCAATTAGTCTGGACCGATTCCACATGGAATGGCGGTCATTTGAAAATGTGTTAAAGACAAAGCTGCTCAAAAACTCAATTTCTAGCCTTATTTCAAATCTACACACACACACACACACACACGCACACGCCGAAACTATGTTCTTTGTCAGAACTTGTGTGTAGTCATTACATCAGTGTGGTGATGTTATAATTACACACAAGTTTTATTTGTACAATGTAAGTGAACAGGTTCATCAGTGCAATGAAAAGTGTTGGATGAGGACAGGTCTGCTCAGCAGCTCAATAAGAACAACTCTTCAATTTAAATAAAACGAAGTAAAATAAATTAAAAAATTAAAAAAAATACTATAAAACTACATACATATGAGGATATAAGTGTAAAATTGTTATTTCATTGCCTAATGAAATAAGACAGTGCCCATATTGCACATAACAGGTTTTTCACACAAATCACATGACTGTACACACACACACACAAAAATATTTAAAATATTATATTCAGCCATTAATTCTCTCAACACACACACAGACACAAACACACCATCATATGCATTTTATGCAAATTTCCTATAAACTTTGCTTTATTGTCCCATGTTTATTATATGCATTGTGAATAATCATATTCTCATATATTCCAACCATAATGTGCTTCAATTTAGTTTAATGCTCTTAAATTATTTAAATGAAAAAATAATTTAGAAAAATACTACATTTAAAGGCAAAGTCACCTTTGTGTTTTTTTACATAAATTATTGAGGGGATATAATTAGCATTTGCTGACTGGCTGACACGTCCTCCTCCTCTGCCTCCATCCAATCAATCAGTCAACCGGACAGACACCCAGTCAGCCATTGAGCCAGTAAGTCAGCCAGCGAGCCACCGAGTCAGTCAGTCAGACACCCAGTCAGTCAGTCAATCTGTCTGCTGTTTAGGCAGGGTGGAGGCTCGCAGACAGGCCCTTTGTCTGAGCAGAGCAGCCCCAGACACAACAGTGGCCAGCCCCAGCCCCCTTACAATGGCCCACCACACAAAGGCCCACACACCGGGACAATAGGCTGGTCTCAGAGTGGGGGTGGACGGCTGAGCTGAGGTTACCCACCTGCACACTTCAGAAGCAGACCACCACCCCCCTACCTTCCCTACACACATGCACACACACACTCAGCCCCCACCTTGCGAGCTTTAAAGAGCTGGTGCAGGTGTCTTCCTGTGTCAGTGGCACCAGGAGGAAGCCGGGAGATGCCAGGTAGAGAAAGTATTCATTTGGCTCTCACAGCAGCAGATGTGCCATGACAGGGAGCAAAACACATAAAGTCACCAGAGGTTAAAGAGCAGCGGGCCTTGGGTCAGGGCTCTGCTGCTGGCACACATTGCTCACATGACAAGAAATAAGCACAAGTTCAATTCCAGCTAAAAGTAGTTAAGTGAGGTTTTACTTTTTACGTTTTTTTTTTTTACAGGATTATTATTTAAATTAACATGATTGCATCACTAATAGAAAGGAACAAAAACAATACTTAAAAAGATTTAAAATATATGTAACATTCATTGAATAAATGTATATATTATCTTGCATATAAACTAAACTCCTGCATATAAATTGCAGGAAAATGAAACATAAAAATTGAATTTATGGTAAAAAAAATAATTACAGAACACACAATATACATAAATGCAATCACACTCACTTTGTTACACACACACACACACACACACACACAGACAGGTACAAATACAGATTCTCACAAAAATTGTAAATAATTATTTACCAGCTGCAGTATTTAACCTTGCATTTTAGAGATCGTAGTCCGAGTTTAGCACACTTACCCTTTTTTTCCCAAGAGGGCCATTCCCATAAATTACTGAATGTTACTGGCTGCAACAAGTGGTCTGCTTTCCCCGTTCTCCTTTTCATTGGAGAACTAGAGTGTCAATCATCAGTCTGCTCAAACCGGTGCTACGCTCGTCTTGGGAGTCACTGCATTGTACCAGAATGCTTACATGCACAGAAATCCACTCTGCACTGCCTAAAGTATCTTTATGCAATTTTTATGCAAGTATTTTCTTGGCTTTTTATTGGAAAATTTTGTGTTTTTATAAATAAAACGTAAAAATATGTAGGAGTGTGTGTGTGTGTGTTGTGGGGAAACTACACCGAGTGTAAAAAGCAACTTCAAGCAGGACAAATTTAATTATTTTAATTGATTGCAACACATTTTATAACCACACATTACAAAATCCACATCAAATATTTTATCAGGCTCAGTTTGCAACCTTATTGATAAGAGAGAAAAAGAAAAAAAAAACTACAAAAAATATGCTTTTACAAAATAAGACAATTATAATAAAGTAAATGCCACTTTGGATAACCGTAATCAAAAACCCATTTTTTATTTTATTCTACATAAAAAAAATTGACATAAATAAGTTAGTATAATTTCTCAGTGTTTTTACAAAATTATGTACAAAAGGTACATTTGCAAAGATTTACACAAATACACAGGCATGGTGACTGCATTTCTGAGACGAGCTGTTCTTTCGCTCTGCATCCAGGTGCACACTGGTCTCTTTGAACATAACCCACACTTTAGGCGAATAGAGGGAAGCTTTTAGATGCTCACATTGGCATCGTCAGCAGGCTAAACATTGGTGAAAAGAAAAACAATGGAATATTAAGTCTAGGTTATCACAAAGAAATACAATGTGAAGTCAACTAAGAAGCAAAGGCAGTGTTGGCAACCATACTGAAGCAACCATTGTATTTGGTATTGTAGGACATTCAACCCTTATTTAGAAGAAAAAAAACAAGAAAAAAAAAACTATTTTCTGTAGGCTGATGAAACGACAGGAATACAGTCGAGGAACCTGTGCAGTTTGTACGCTCTTAGTCCTTCAACGTCTGAGTACCGCACAACTCCAGAGAACAATCAAACACACCGTGACAAAGTGGCTGAGGTGTGCATGAGTACTTGAGAAAAACAAAATATATTCCAGATTTCAACTGATGCTAAAAGCACCTACCACAAAAATAAATAGGACTTTCTTTAAATTACTCAAACAGAAATATTACTGTCTTTCTCTTTGTTGATTTCCTGGGGAAATAGATCTTTTAGAGGAGCCTGCACTTGGTGACACTGAAATTACCCCCAAAAAATGTAAATAAAAGACAGAAGCGCTACATTTGTACCTTTCTTCACTGCTGAGTTAGGGAGATGACGGAGTGAAGACACACTGATAAGAAACTGTAAGGAACCATGATTTTGTTTTAAATGTAGCAATTAGGGACCGTGTCAAAGTCTTTCAGAGGATAAAATAAGAAAAACAAAAAACAGCATTTTGGAAACACGTATCAAACTACACTGCAATTCTTCAAGTCAAATCAAAATTCACACCTTGTTACATAAAGGATTTTTTTCCAAAATCATAATGTTATCTTATGTGCTACATATGGAGAGAAATATAATATAATATATATTTATTTACACACAGGTAGTAAAAAAAGGAGCAAAAAAGGAAATCAAACCTAATTGCACACTGCTACATTGACTGCTTTCAGAGGCAGTTACTTTTAATTGAGTGCCACAACTTTAGTGTTTCTATTCAGTGCTTCAACAGCGTCCTCCTCGTCCTTCAGGAGACTTGATATGTTTGTGATGCTGTGTAGTTCCTCTTGCAAGAAAAAAAAAAGAGAAGAAAAAGAAAAAAAAAACTCTGCCAACGCTGACTCTTTCCACATAAAAAAGGGAACATACATCGTCGGCTCTGTGGGAACAGAAGAAGACATGAGGTTAGAACTCGTTTATTCACATCAAAGCTGCATGCATCACACAGAAAAAACTTAAGCAACTGTATCAAGGATGGGCTGAGAGTTTGTGTTTCACTAAACATGTGTGTGTGTGTGTGGGGGGGGGGGGGGGGTATTGCTTGTATCCTTAAGTACTTCTGACAAGAGCAAGGAGGGAGAAGTTCAAAACATCAACATGGTGTATGAATATGAGTATGAGGGAAATGCACAGATGTACTTCGTGTTGTTATTGTATACAACAATACTGATGCAGGAAGTCACTCAAATTATTTTACTATGCGATTCAAAGCAGCAGATATGGGATTTTTGGATCAGCACTTGCACTTCTGTACTATATTTCATACTGATACAAATTATATTTTAGGAGACAACTAAACAAAAACTAGAAGGCATGACAATTTTTTTTCCCGTCTGAGAATCACAAGCCTCCTGCATTTCTTCTAAATCTAAAATAAGCCCCCTTTGGACATTATAAATATACTAAGGATTTGTTTTAACATCCCTCAGCAGAACAAACCGTTCTCCACAAATTAAAATATGAGCGTGCACTAAAAGTTTCGACTTGGTGTTTATCCTGCACTGCAGCTTTGAAACTTCACATGCTGCCACCACAATTCAGAATTCATGCCTATTCTCCTCCGTCGAGGGGCCGACGAGCACACTTGATCTCAGTCATGCACGGCTCTCCGGCAGATACGAGAGAGTGTGCAGAGTGTGTGTGTGTGTGTATGTGTGTGTGTGCTGCACTCTGCACACAGAGGCCGGCCCCTTCCCGTCCCTGCTCCTCGGTGAGGGGCAGTGGCTGCTGACGTGTTACTACTACACTGTTGTTCAGCACTTGTTTACAGTTCAGTCGGAAACTCTCCGCGGCGGCCAGCGGGTTGTAGTAAAAACAAAAACGTGTAAATGTGCAGCCGACACGTTTCGTTTTCAGTCTGAACTCATCGATCGCAGTGCGGAGACACGAGCAGGAACAAGAATGAACCACTTTTACTCACTACTACGATTTCCACTCGTAGTCGAGGAATGGCACCAGCTGACAGACAACACCTCTCACACACACACGGTGAAAACAACTGTCAAGGTTGAACCTGATCTCACACGATTATCCGATAAGTGATCGGATCCAGGAAACCAACTATTATTATGGAAATAAAATAAGAAGCGGACTTTTTTTTGTCTTATATAAGTTCTTCGTTTGAGGCAAACAACAACTGGGAGAGAGAGGAGGGGGGGTGGACAGACTCGAACTTTTCTCTGCTGACGCTGGCAAACAACCAGCTGCGGTCGCTCAAACCAGTATGAACACACGCTCTAGTCCCAGTAGCAGTGGATCCCGGAGTGTCTTACCGTCTGTGGTGCTCACGTCAGCCTCTTGGGGCTGCTCTTTCTGGGTGTGTGTTCTGCGGAGTGGCTCAGACTGGGACAGATCACCTCATCCGCGCTGCTGCTGTGTGACCTCTTGCTTTGGCCCGAGGCTTCTGCAAAAAGCAAAGTTTGCGTCAGTAAAAAAAACAAAAACAGGCAAAAATATTCAGGAAAAAATGTTTTAACTGTCATGCAGGAAGCTCGGGTTCGGATCAGGTTTTGAATATTTTGTTTTAGCGCATTTTAAAGCCGGGTGGGGGGGGGGGGGGATGCCACCACAGTGATGGGCACCCGAGCCCCGGCCCGGCTTCCCGTTTCACACACACATGCAGTCGGTGTAAAAACATGGAGGTGAGTCGGTGTCAGGTCTCAGTACCGTGGCACGCAGGTCTCTTCCTCAGCCCGGAGCACTCCATCTGCCCGTCGGACCTGGCGCTGTCGTCGCCCGGAGCTGCCGCCACCACAACACAGCTATGATTCCCGTTAAGATCCACATTGTTATTCCCGGCGGAGCAGACGCCCTTCTCCCGGGTCCTCGTCCGCAGCGGCCGCTGGTAGAAATCCGGGACGTCCCTGCAGTTCACTAACTTCCAGTCGAGCCTGTCGTTGACCAGCGGCGAGAAACTGGCGAAGTCGAAGCCCCACTTGGCGGAGGCGGTGTCCTCCATCTCCCGCAAGTGTCCCTTTAAATCCCTCTTTAACTCTTCGTGGTCCACGGAGCCGAAGAGGCTCCTGCAGGCTGACGGCTTCGGGTGCTCCGACACCCGCGGCTCCGTCCGCTCCAACGTCGGGCTCCCGTTTGAAAGTCGAACGTTTGACATTTTTATTTTCCGCCCCCCACCTCCAAAAAAAAAAGCAATAAGGTACAGAGAGACAATTTCTCAGACGATCGTCCAGTTTTCACACGTAGAGAAGCCCAGCACCGTTCAGAAACAACGGGTCTCTCCTCGTCTCCGCTCGGGATCCACAGCCAGAGAGAAGCGGCTCGTTGCCATGCAGGACGCGGAGCAGGGGACGCCAACGGCCGCGAGTGTGATGGAGCCGAGCGTCGTCTGCGCGGAGCCGGGAAAGACCGAAGTGAAACACGGGGCACCGGAGCCGCGCTGTCTGTCAGATGTCGCCCCGCGGTGAGATAGACTGCGGGCGAAGCGTCTCAGCTCCCAATATGGCGATGGATGATGAAGCTGGACCGAGAGGAGCCTGGGTCCGGGGGGCGGGGGGACGAGGAAGGGGGATGATTGACAAGGAGAGCTATTTAAATGCGGAGCGGGCCGCTCATTGGCCGTCGCGCTTAAGCCCGCCCACTTCTCTTAAGGTGGACCGGCTACTTGCGACAAACGGCCAGCTTTTTACGCTTAAATCTATTTTTGTTTTCTTCAAATGAAGATTAATGTCGCAACAATAACACGCAGCTGCTAATGTACCACAAATGTTTCTCTTCCTTTGGATTTAATTTCTTAATGAGGCTGTATTTGTTAATTTACAGATATATTTATCTTTTTTTTTCCAGAATCAAACTTTACATATCTTCACACTCATTAGTTAACAGTTTACACTACAAGATTAAAAAAAACTATTCTTTAGCTAATCCATGAAAGCTGTGGGTAGGTGGTGTGTGTGATATGATTTTAGTAAAGCAGCCTACCTCTAAAAAGACTAAACTTCAGAGTTGCCAAATGCATTTTGCTAAATCTTTGACGTACTCACCAACTGCATTTGCTTCAGAGTCAAATCTATTAACCAAATATATTCATAACATTATACATTTCGGGAAACCTTTGGATACATTAAAATCAAAACGCTGAGAAAATATTCTTCTTATGTAAGTTGTTGATTTTTGATTTAAACCAAATTGTCAAAAATGAATCGCTTGTAAACACTCCACCTTAAGAGATGACATTTCTGAACATGCATGGGATGAAGCTTCAAGGTGTGGGTCCTCTGCTTGTAGTGAATCTCCCCTCCCCCACCGCTAAGATGTCAAATCTATCCAATTATGTCCAGTAAAGAAAAAAATTAAACTTTTCGAATCAAGCAAGTGTATCATAATGACCGGGTATTTCCCCCAGTAATCGGGAGGTGAGCGAGGGAGATCAAGGTCAGCACTCAGCAGACCCTGTCCTCATCTCCACTGGCCCCCAGGAGAAAAAGAGAAGAACAGATGTAGGACTAAAAGAAAGCCACGAACATGTCCACATTCAAGTGTCTGTAAATAAGTACAAACCAAAATATGAAATGAAAATAAACATTGAAGGAGGCCGTACATGCTCAGCCTCAGAAACTGTTAACTACACTACAGTGAAAACTTTGTACTTAATGGGGAAAATCTTACTCTAATCTTGACAAATAAAATCTGCTCACGGAAACATAAAAATTACGAAATCAAACAATAATCCCCAATCGAATTTTGTTGGTTTTTAATTTGATAAAAAATCTCCTTCTTTCCCTGTGGTGCAGTTTACACTGGACACCAAATAGACAGAAGAGAACAGCAGCAATGAGACAGATGTTGGCCTCGAGTTCACATCAAACTGGAAAAACACAATTCGCTCAAAATAGAAGCATAAACTGTTTGCGAGAAATTACGCAATTTAATTTGACTATTAGCAATTATTTATCTATGGGGTCACAGCAGGCGAAGTGGTGCAGCTGTGGCTGCCTGCAGCACCATGATTATGACTGGGACCATGCTGCCCCCTAGTGTTCACTTTGCAAGAACTGAGCAACGTCTTTATGTCAAATTATTTTTAATACCGCAGCTTTTGATAAATGTCACATCTGTACATATACATATTTATATTACAACCACCGGGAAATCAACTTCATCAAAACCTGCTATGTAGCAAACTATCAGTCCATCCATGTCTCCTCTTTGACCTGCTGAGGTGCAGTCTCCTACCTTCCCAGTCAGTCCATTACAGTATACTGGTCCATTGCTGAGAGCAGGTGACTTCAGAGACTGAGCCACTTGATGATGTAGAAGTTCCTCTTGCCCACTTTGAGCAACGTTAGTCCATTAGACAGGATGTGGAGTTTTGGGATGAGTACTTGCTCTGGTTTATTTGTTCGTCTGTGGTTGATCCACACTGCACCGTCTGAAAGCATCTGATACCTGCACACAAGCGTTAACACTGTCAGTTAGGACAATCTCAAATAGTCAGAGACATTACCTCACATAGCTGCAGAACACAAAGTGAGCATGCAAACCAGAACCATTCTAACCTGTATAATCTAATTAAAGCATGGGTTTCAAATGACAGATTACAGGGTAGAGTGCTCACGAGACAACATATATAACTTAAATTATTAATCTATTGGTTAAAATCATTGGTAATTCATTTTCCAATTATCAAACAAATGTGCACTGCAGTAACTCATACAACATTCAATATAGAACAAACTCACTGATATATAAAGACAGGAAAGGAATTGCCAGCATTCTCTGCTTCGACTGAGGATTTGCAACATTTCTGTTTTATATCTCTATAAACTGAATGATTGGACTGTTTGAAAAAACAGGGACTTTGTAAATGTCATTATGGGCTAATGAAATGCAATCAAAATATTTTTGGGGGCATTTTGTAATGATTATTAGAAAATTATGCTCAGTATCAGTCATATTTTCCATTCTTGTTTTTGATACAATGGAGCTGAACTGAATTATATTTGTTGTTCATAAAGTGATGAAAGCAATGAAATTTACAAATTTAACAGAAACATTTGTCTCCAGAAATAGTGGCCAATTAATCAACAGGATGTACTGCAGACAGTCTGCTAAAGAGCTGCTTGCTTTTGAATGATTGAATATGAAGTAATAGTCGCTGTAAAAACAATGTGCAACCACATAAATGAAGTTTGCACAACATTTTTGTGATTTCAGTTGACTGACTAAACTTTCCTAATTTACAGGTTAATATCTTCAATTTAATAAATTATTAATATTAACTACTGGTATTTGCACACTGTAACTGTCTGTAAAGAAAGCAGCATTGGTGTATTCACCCTCTGGGTCCCTCTGGGATTGCGTTGACTCTGCGGCAGGCGTCTATCACAGTGGTCCCCGGCTCCAACAGCAGCTCGACGAAGGGAGCCTCCCTGAAAAGCTCCTGAAGCTCCTCGTCACTCATTTCCTCCAAGGCCTGCACGCTGCTGTGGAAAAGTACATCGGTGCATCTGCAACGATAATATTAAATATGACTCCTTTTCTCTGAATAGGTACATTTCCCCCTCAGTAATGAGGTCAGAGGTCACTATCAGCTATAGAACTTGGAACATGGGGGAGTTACAGATTTGGCATCTTCTAAATTACATTTGTTAACTGTTCAGCTATTTGAATTCCTGCTACTTCTGATAATGACCTATCAAATAAAAAAAAATGTGAAACCCTGAATAAAACAGCATTGAATACCACACAAACAAACACTCAAACACACAGGGCCTGATCTGACCTCTTAGCACTTTCAAGGCCCTCCTTCCCGTGCACCAGTTTGGTCACCTCTGCAGCCAGTCGCTTGTGTGCGAGCCGTTTACTTGGATCCTCCCTCTGCTGCTCCATCAGCCTCTCCACCTCCGCCAGCGGCAGGAAGGTGAACAGCTTCAGATACCTGTAAAAAGACAATACAGCTGAGCCTCGGATTCAAAGCTGTGAACATTTACAGCAGCTCCAACAAGTATTCAAAGATAAAGATAAAGTAGCTTTATTGTCAATTTCTTAACATGTTCAAGACATACAAGGAATCGATATGTTTCCCACTCTCCCACAGTGAAACATATAACACAAGACATTTCCTAATACTAAGTAAACGTACTACTCTTTTTTTTCAAATTAATAAAATTCCTTTTAGCCCACTAGCCTTCAAGCATTAATCTATAATGACAAAGTGGAAGTGTGTAACAAGAAATGTTTGAAAATGTATAAAACAAAAAAATAACTTCAGACCCTCGTCTGCAGCCACCCCAATTGTGTTTAGATGCATCGAGTTTGTTTTAATTAGCCTCTAAATGTGCCTAGAGCCTGACTGGAGTCAAGCTGTGACTAAGTAAATTGACTGGTTATAGATGAAATAGGCTCACACCGGTAGATATGAGGTCCAACAATTCACACTTCAAGTCGGAACCAAAACCGAGCCATGAGGTCTAATTAGAGTAAGTCTATTAAATTGTAATGTGAGGCATAGATAAGGGCAAGATAATGAAACCACTCTTAAGTCTATTTCTATTGCAGGAGCTTAGAAGCCTCCATAAAGTGAAATGGAAGAAGACAGGCTTGGAGTTGGCCATCAGACCAAACTAATCAGGCCAAAGTAAGGGAGGTGACCAAGATGCTAACAAAGGTTCTCTGCAGAGAATGGGAACCTGACAGGAAGGGTGATTATCTCAGCAGCCTTGCATCCATGAGATCATTATTGTAGAATAGGAGAGGATTTCAGTAAAACCTGGGAGTTTGCCAAGGTGCATTTAAATGACTCGGCAAACATGAGGGGAACGATTTCTGGGTCTGATGAGATATAAATTTAAACTCTAAACATCTGGCGAACACCAGACACTGCTCATTACCTGAATGATACTGTCCCTATGATTAAGTATAGTGGTGGCAGCATCAGGATATGAAGGAGGGATGAATGAAGGCAAACACAGGGAGGTTCTAAAAGACAATCTGTTCCAGAGTACACATGGCATGTGGGGTGATTGTTCACCTTTCACTCAACAATGACCTGAGGCACACCAACAAGACAAGTGTCGAAAATACATGTTTTGTCATTTTCTTTATAAAATTGTAGGTGGAGATTGATGGAAATTGTGTAAAAAGTGAAAGGATATCAAAACTTTCTGAAGCCACTGCACATTTACAGCATATAAAGCCATTTTCAGACATGACCTGCAAATAAAGTCTGGAGAATCGTATACAGAGTTTACCGATGGATTTGCTTTTCACACATCACGCTATTTTCTAGACTGTACCCAGATACAGGTGTCGGCTCCTATCACCACAAACTCTCTCGACATCTTCGTCGGTGTCTTCTATGTGTGTGTCAAAGCCTTTTCCATAAGAGAAATTCGTTTTCTTTTACTTTTTTTTTTTTTTAATTGTTTCGTCTGTCACGTGTTAGAAGCATCATCAACCCCCCCAAGAACCCATCTTTGAGAAGCTTTCAAAGCGAACACAGATATGCCTTTATCTCCACGTACCCTTCCACAGTGTTGTCAGGCAGTCGCAGAAAGAACTGATACAGTTCAAACGGTGACGTCTTGTCTCTGTTGAGCCACACTGCGTTGCCCGCCGTCTTCCCCAGCTTGTCCCCGGCCGAGCTGGTCACCAGGGGGGTGGTCAGTCCGTACACCTCCTCTCCACTCACTCTGGAGAGATAAATAACAGAGAGTAATAAAGCAACTTCAAATAGAATTGAATAGAGAGATGATATGATCAAGTTTCATTATTGTTTTACAAAGTTGTGTTGTCAAACAAGAACTAAATAAAGTTTTTTTTTTATGTGAGAATTTTTCTCTGGTCTGCATAAGAGATCACCTCTCTATATCGAACAACACAATTATTTGTTTACGTTTACCATATTGTGTTAAACTTTCAATAGAACAAACAAGGAAATTAACATTCTCGAGTGTCTTGGTAGCTCGAGCACAGTGTAAACAGAAATGATGCATGCACCTAAGTTCCCACATTTTACTAAAAGTTATTGTCATTGGGGGATTAGAAGAACAGATTTTTTTCTTACCAGGATGCTAAAATAGTAACTGATCATAATCTTTAACAGGGTCTTGTATACAGGTATCCCTCCTGCCGAGGATTTTCCGAGTTGTCTTTAAGTTGGATGGACATTTTTCTTGTAAATGACAGAAATCACTCTACCGGGCTGGTTGGTATCTGAGCTGAATTTTGCAACCATACCTAACTGGTTTGGCTGGTAGAGGTTATAGGCCTGTGGTGTATAAACAGCGACCCCACTGGTAAAATAGATCCTTAGTGGAGAATTGAAGGAGGGCTCCTAACAATCCACATGGCACATGTAATCACATCCGCTGCTGTGTGGACATTTACCATGGCTCAATGATGTATTACAGTAATATAAATCTCAGGGAGGTTAGGAACCAATCCGCGGTGACACTGTTTAAAAGTAGGAGCGTTATTCACTTGTGGATGTAGTCGTGGCCAGACATGAGGTTGCCCAGCTGGTCGGTGCCCCCGAGCTGGATCCTGCAGCCGTACACCTGGTTGAGGTGGTGGAAGTCATAGGCCTGGAACACCTGGTACGTGAACTCAGTCAGGCTCATGCCGTCAGAGCTCTTCAGCCTGGACTGGACACTTTGGCGGCTCAGCATGGTGCCCATCCTGAAGTGTCTGCCGGCCTCGGACAGAAAGGCAACAACGCCCCAGTCCTTGTACCAGCTCAGGTTGTTCAGCACGGTCACTGTACCCGGTTTCCTGGAGGCATCGTGGAAGTGCACTTCGTGGTTGGAGAATATTCTCTGGATGCTCTCCCGGATGCTCCGGGTGTTCTCCTCCACGGTGTCCGCGGACAGCGGCTCCCTCTCGCTCGTCTTCCCGCTCGGGTCCCCGATTTGAGCCGTGGCCCCTCCGAGCACCGCCAGGACGTGGTGCCCGGCGCTGCGGAAGTGCAGCAGGCCGATGATGGCGAGCAGGTTGCCCACATGGAGGCTGTCGGCCGTGGGGTCAAAGCCGCAGTACACAGTCTGAGCACCGGACTGGAGCAGCCGCGGCAGCTGGTCCTGGGCTGCGTTTTCCGGGAAAGAGTCCTTCAGAACACCGCGTCTGTTGAGGGAGAAGAGCAGCCCGCTATGTGCAGGGGAGGAGCGGTGAATTCTAGACCTGAGGCTGAGCCACACACCCGTTCTCCTGAGCAGGACACAGGACGCATGCCGCGGTAGAAAGCGGCAGGTTCCTGCCAAGGGCGCAGCCATGTTGGACAATGTGACGAGCAGACCGAGGAAGCATGGGCGGTTTGTTGGGACGACAGCGCCCTCTAGTGCTCTGGTTCTTAAATAAGAAGGCTGGTGGCAGGTGCTCCCATAATTTATTACATTACATGTCATTTAGCTGACGCTTTTATCCAAAGCGACTTAAATTTTTAGAACACTCAGCATTTATGAAATGCTCAATGAAAAAGGAAGAAGGACCCATCATAATCATAATCATAATAAAAGTAATAATAACAACTTTGTCGTTTTTTCTCTTCCCATTTATTGAAGCATGTGAAAGTCATACACTTAATATAAAAAGGTATAAAATCAAACCAAAACAACAAGACAAAGGCAAAGTATACACACAGAGGTACAGCTTAAAAATGAATAAAGAAATATTAAAACAAATATTTACGACTTTTACAAATGTCTACTGATATCGCTTTACTAGTCTGCAATCCATGCAAAGTGTGATAGTGGGTGATTTCTATTTTGAATCCAGTGTGGTTTTATTTTAGTTTGGCATTACAATTATCAATCAATGATCTCAATTATTTATTGATATGAGTCTTTCGCAGACATCTCTGTATCTGCGTTTACGTTCACTAATGCGAAATCTTTAACTTTACAGAATAGAAATTGCCGAAAATATGTGAATTTAAATTTTGTGTTTTACATTCAAATGAATATTTTCTCATTTCAATTATATATTTGGTTGTATATAAGCTTTAGTGATCTATAATGAAGCTTATGGTTTATTGTAAAATAACAATAAAAGCCTCAGTTACATTTCATTATCATAAGGGTTTGATAAAGATATCTCAAAAAGTACAATAACCATATTGGCCAATATATTGCAGTAGCATTTTTTTTTAAATTTTGGACTCTCAAATAATAGGATCCACCTGACCATAAAAAAAACACACAAAAAAAAAACCAAATAGGTCAGACTCTAATCAGTAAAACAAAAGTAGCGAATTTCAAAATCATTTTATTTTGACACCCGGTCAATGACAACTTGTTTCATTGTTTAAATGACTAGATATACATTCATCAAACATTTACAGTATTGTTACCAAGCCACAGTACACATTAACAGCACATCCATAGACAGTCTCCGTTTTCTCTTTGCATGACACTACAGCCACAAAAACAAACTCCAGGAAATTCAGGAAAAATCAAATGAAAAATCAAATCAAACATCTAATTCTTATGACTGCTGCCCCCGCGGTAACTCATTTATTTTCGGCCTGTTTTGGAGATATAAAAATAAAGTCAAATTAATCACTATTGTGGGTGTTTGTGCTGTAAGGCAGAGCACTAGAAGCTTATCTCAGAGAGAGTAAGCGAGAGAGCTAGAGAAGGAAGAACAGTACCTTTTCTATGTCCTGAGCTAGTTCAACAAAGGAAGACTAAGTTTCCCTGATACAAGTTAAAAAAAAAAAAAAAAAACTTCCCTTGTCATTTCAACACAAAACAGACATTCCTAAGGGTAAGAAGACATCACACATTTACACGACCTCTCCACAAGGGCCTGGCTCTAGTGTTTCAACCATTATGCGTTGAAACCTTTTACCTCTGTAAGTCTGACCATTCGTTAAAGCAAATCCTTCATTGTTACTGTAAAACAAAGCTTCAGTTTCACTTTTGAACTTCGATTTCACTGTGGAGGATATTCTCATAAAATCTGCCATGACATCTTTTCCTGTATGTGTGGCCCCCACCGTACTTTGTCGCTGAATCTCAACAGTTTACAAACAGTTTTCTAAAAGTGTGTGTGTGCACGAGTCAAGTCTTTTTGTGTTGGTTTTCTGAATCTCTAGTGTTGTATGGCACGGGGCACACGCGTTAAGGCACAGGTTGTTTGTGGTTAATCCCCAAGTACATTCCCAAATCCGCTGGAGTGTGCGAGGGGAGTTATAAACCAAGCTGCATTCGATGAAATCTGCACGTGGGACTGACATTCTGAGAAACTATATATATATATATATATATGTAAAGTAAGAGGGACTTTGAAGTGTCTTTAATCTACTCATGGCTTAAGAAGTGTTAACGCGAGTTCATACATTATAGCAGCGTGTGATGGGAGAAGTGTCAGAAAAAGAAAAAAAAAGTGTGGCAAAAGGAGAATTATAAAACAACAATATACTGCATTTTCATTACTGCATCGTCATCATCACTGTGATGAACTGTGATCGCAAACTGTGAGTGCCTTCACTTTCTCTGTTTGACCAACAGAGATGCGTGAGCACAAAATACAGGTTTGTTAAATATAAAGAGGCAACTATGGAGAATTTCTGATAACAACAAGGAAATTCTGTGCATATCTCAATCGCCCCATTTGTATTTCAATGCAACCTGAGTATAAAAGGAGGAGACTAGTATTGTGTGATCAGTGCGGAGTTGTATTTTGACCTTTCAAAAGGTAAATGTCTTATTCAGAGGTCAAGTTTTAATCAGTCATGAGCTCCTGTGCACATCCCTGTGTGCTTTCACTTTCTCTCATAAGCGCTTAATTGAACTGATAAATGAAGTGCAGCTGAAATGAACTGAATGCAATTATCTAGAAATCAACGATTAATTAATAGGAATGTCCCCCGATGGGATTCAGATCTGTGGGTATTCAGATTACCAGTCGCCCTATCACCCTCAAATCTATTTACACCGCACGCTTCAAACTGTGCCGTCTCAAATAAACAATAATCTGATTTAGACATATACAGTACATTTTAACTTTAGTATAAAAATATGATCCAATTCAATCATCCAAAGCACAATTAATGTGGCATTTAAGAGAATAAACAATACAGTACGTGACTACACCTATAGTAAATTTTTTTAAAACATTTAAAAGTATTTATACCTAACTGAGGGATACAAAAGTTGATCATCATTAGTACCTTGTATACCTCAAGGGTTAAAAAGCTAAGGGCGAGGGGTCGGCGTGATCGCTTCAGCTATTTACAGTTCACTGCGATTATAAACAAGGTCTGTTCCTCGTGACTGAATTTCAAATCAATTCATGGTGATATAAGGAGGTTTTGGATGAGAAGCAGATGAGGGGGATAGGAGAGCATTCGCTCACAGGTCCACATATACTCTATATTATCCAAACTATTACACATGCATGTTTCAACCATCAACATTCCTTTAGTGAAAGTCATCTCTAGAGCATTTTCAACTTATTTACTTGTTTTTTTCACTAAATGCGACATGACAACATAGAGGAGTGGCCTTTTCAAATGCACAGTTCATCAGAACAGATGGAGGACACAAAGAAAACATCTAAATGATACCACATGGAAATGTATTTGGTCCATCCATCTTTACAGTACAGTTTTTATACTTGTCTTATTCTGAAAAATAACCCATGTTGTCTGACTGGCTTCATCTTACTCTCTCTGAGTCGAATAAGAGCAGATGGCCACATGTTTGTCTTTTGGTTTGACTGTTTGCCGTAAATGACCAACACAGAACATTTCTCACCCAAAAAGATTCTTTTCTGATGATGAAAAACTTCAGCATACTATCATTCTTCTCTTTTAAGGAGAAAAGAAGAACGCTTTGCTTTTGCCATCAGGTAAGAAACATGCGCATAGATGACCCCTTCGAATCTCAATCAACCGCACATTATGAGGACCAAACACAGCCAGTCAAACACAGTAGAAGCAGAGAGAGGAGTGAGACAAAAAAACAAGTTGAGATGTAATTCTGTGGAACGGGACTTTAACAAAGGAGAAATTAAGAAACAGATTAATTCTCTGCAAATCCGCCCTGCCAGTATTAAGGTTGTAATGCGGTTGATCTCGGTGTTAGCCCTTGAATACCAGGACACAGAACAGGATGGAGTGCCAAACGTCTGTGCGTGTGTTTCGCCAAACAGGCAGGGAACAGAGGTCCAGTAAAAAATATTACATTGACACATCACAGGTGTAGTTGTGCTTCAGATTTGCACCATGGTACTTGTGCACAGTGAATCTGCACCTGTGGTCATTTCAGTCTGCAAAAACCTTTTGTCTTCATAAACTTGTAAGATTCCGCTTCTCTATTCTGAAGTGTAAAAAATACTATTGCGTGATCAGTTTGTGGAATCGAAGTGTAAGTGAGGATAATCCGTACTGAATCGTGAGGCTGTTTTGTAATAAGGAGAAAACAAAACGAAGAACGAGGATCATTTCCACCATCATTATAAACAAAGTATGGCTTTGAGGACTTAAAGTACTAATACATGTTTATTTTCAGGAGCCTGGTGACAGTTATGTCTATGGCTATAGAACTTGCTGGAGGGCTTGTGATTGGATAACCATCCTTCACCAGTAGCTAATTTGTTCAATGCATTATTGGGGCCACTTAAAGGAGTTCTCTTTGCTGCTTATTTCCCCAGAATCATGACTTCTTTATTCTCCTAATACTGAGGACTTTTTTCTCAGTCACAAATGTATTCTTGTATTACCATGACATTACTCTTGAAATCTCCATGTCTCTGTATATGACCATAACACCTTGTAGTAAATTTGTCAGAAGCTGCCTTGACTGAAAACTGTCTCATCTCTGTTTTAATGTTGCTGCTGCCACAGGTGTCATCTGGGTGCTGTTCTCTGAGAAGGTTTATGGCTCTTTGACATCAGTATATAAATCTACTTTCAAACATACTACCAAACAACTGCTATCAAGTTCATCTGCTGTCATCTCATACAGTTCAGGGTGGGGATATGACCATGGAGATCTCGTAAAGGATTTTAGTTTAGCGTTTTGGTCAGAGGTTGAATACACCGGTGTCTAGACAGGGGCTCGATCAGCTGGACATCACAACTGTTCTGCCTGGGAGTGGAGAGCACTGGGCCAAACCAAGAGAATTCAAGACTTCTCACTTGGACCTGGACAGGAGCTCTTGTGCTGACCAAAACTAACTCCTGCTGCATTAGGAAGGTGTAAGTGGTTCAACCCTAGCTTATGGAGGACATCTTCTTCTGTCCCTGAAAAAAAAAAAGGAGCTGGTTTGCAAAGTGCCTCTCCTGGATTACTCCTCCACAAACTTCAGTACAAGTCTCTGTAGATCTCCTGCAGGAGCGGGTGCAGCGACGTGTCCTCTGTCTTTTTGATCTCCTGCACTAGCTGTGCGTGCTCAGTGACGAGCTGCCGGAGGTCGGCGAGTTTCTGCAGCAGCCTGGGGAAGAGGAACGTGTCATCTGGGTGATTGGACAGCAGGTGGAGCTGCAGCACCTGCACAATGCTTTCCTGCATCTGCTCGATGTGCTCCACGTTCACCAGGCCGGGTCGGTCTAAACAGGACAAATTAAGTCGAGTGAGATTCCTTGAGCATTATTTAGTTATTAGAATAAAATACTCAGCAAATAGAAGTGCCATAATAGTTCTACACTTTATGAAAATTGGAAAAAAACTTTCAAAGAGCAAAATGATAGTTTAAGTATAAAATGCATAGTTTCTCCTGTATTCTCACCTCCACAGCAGATGATAGCAGCCACAAACAGAGCCAGGTCACTGTCGTCCAGCTCTAGCGTGTTGAACTTCATGGCAAACTGGAACTTTGGCTCCATCATGTCGCTGAACGGTCGCCGCAGGCTCTTGAGGAATTCCCGCGTGATGAAGCCTGAGCCGTACGCCACCAGGAGGCCGTCCTTGTTCATGCTGGAGGCCAGCATGGCAAAGAGAGACTCGTGCACTCCGTATTTCAAAAGAGTCACCTGATCGTTGAGGTCCAAGCTCGAGAACCCGGGGACGGACTTTGCAAACTCTGTGAGCTCCGTGACGGTCTCCACCGACGTGCACTGGCAGCAGTGGAAGATCCGAACCTCTGCCTCCCTGTCCTTTATCGATCCCACAGAGCCGACCATCTTGGCCACCAGCGTCTGCTCTGCCAGCTGGAGGGTCTCCATGTCATGGATGACGAACGGCTGCAGGTAGAAGAGAAAGAAACAGTCTCCAGAGCTGCATTTTGGAAAGCATGCATGCAAATATGTTTCGAACTGAACTGCAACCCAGTCAGCAGAGTGTGCTCTGTGACATTCGCCTACATAGAGAAAACAAACCTGACCTGACTTAACTACATAAATATATGGAAAAGGCTGAATCAGCAAACCTCTGAAAAGCTTGAGTGACTGCAGTGTTTACACTTCACTGAGATCAGAGGCTGAGTCCAGAGCAATTGAATAGTTCCAAATTACATAAATACTTCCCTTGACCCTGCAGTTATATGAATATGAATGTCACTTTTCACATTCAGATGCAACTAGAAATATAGGCACAGGTGAGGTTGAAAGTGAAAGTGTGTCAGCAAAGTCGATTTTACCACTCAAAATGTCCCAAACATGAGAAGGTAGTTTATTTCAAGACTAAACCCCATTGACAATTTATCCTTTCAAAATAAAAGAAGAGAAGCACAGTACCATAAAAATGTTGTTACAAAGAATTGTATTAATATGCACAGCCATGTAAGCTGTGAATAGCAGTAACCGATTATTGTGCATTTAGCTGTGTCACTGTTCCAAAGTTCATTTCATTAGGTATTAATCTCAGTTTCAGAATGCTTTGTTGTTTTTGTTCACTTGCTCACGTCACACAGATTTTCTCAAGGATATGAAGAGCTTTGTTTGGGGCACACAGCATGAACTTATGCTGTGATCGTGCAGAAGCAAAGATGATCATCCCACTGTTACAATGAGGTCGGTCCTTGTTTCTGTGCAGAATCAGCCACTCAGTCACTAACCTCTACCCTGCTACATAGGGTCTGCTATATATCACTAGTGAGCTCATCTGGAAAAAAACTTTCGGACGTTTTCGCATTTTCTATGTTTTCTATGTTTATTTTACACAGAAAACATTTTGGATGACGTAGAATGTATAAATAAACTTGTTTGTTTCAGCTTGTGCTGCCCTCTACCCGCTCGTTTCTCCACTGCGAGCGCAATGCATGATGGTATGTATTTCTCAGTTGGTAACTATCAGTTGTACACTAATTTTCATGATGCATAATGGGAAACAATGGGTTTAAAAAATATGACACCAAATGGCAAAGTCACTATAGTGTAGTGACTATAGTATATTGGACTTTGTGATTAGTAAGTGATTTTCAGGCACAACTCTGCAGTGTCTCCACTTTGACACACAAGAAATATACATGTAGCCATAAAATAACGAGAGACAAGTCTACAGCTCTGGAAGCAACTCTGCGGGGCTGCACTTGGGCACAAAGAGGCTTTCACTTAGTGGTATTACATATTCAAGAGTGTTGACCTGATGATGAGCACCTAAGGTCAACACATTACCAAAGCAGGATTCATGCATTTCTGTACAATATCATGGTAATGCATCCAATAGTCTTCAGTCTGGACCAAAATGGTGATATAAATAAAGATATTAATGATATAACTAATCAAAGTTGACTGTTGGTCAGTCTCTGGGATCATTGTTATGAATTATAGATTGCATACACACTTCTTGTGAGGGCTTGACGTTCTATAGCAGCTCTTCCAGACTCTCTGTTCTGTTGGTGAATCACACCAATAAAAAACCAGTCAAGTCAGACAATAAAATAAACAGAACTAACAGTCAGTGTTCATCAGGGACTGATGAGTCAAACCTGATGGAAATGTTCGGCCTCAGTTGCAAGAACGATACCAGAGGACGTTAATCAAAGACGATACAATTTTTCCAAAGAGTGACTAACCATTTTTATCGTTTCGTTATTAATGTGAAGCATAAAACGTATATCCTAAAAAATCGGAATCATGGCTATGTAACATGTTAGCATTGGTGCGACAAGTTCTTGCAAATACAATATGGTTTTCATGGGAAGTTCTTTCCTTGTATAAGGGTTAGGATTCAAAGATCAAACATTATGTTTATTTCCAATTGACTGCTTCCCAAAGTCTGCAGAACACAAAGTCTCCATATGATGCTAATGGACACTTATCCATCTGAGAGCTTTGATCTTCAGAAGCAGCGGGGTGGGTGTCTGTTTCAGCGTGGATGTGAACTTGGACCGGTCTGTCCCTCTTGAACTATTTCACACCTACACACATCCATTCCTTGGAATTCACAACAACTGGACTGCATTCCCTACCCCCCCTCACTAACCCCTCTGCTACGATAAAAAGAAAGTGAAAGAAACTAGGCCGCAAGGGGACTTATTTCGGGGAGATTGGGAATTAGTAGTGAGAAGAGCAGAGGAATGAGGGGAAACAGGAGGTGGAGGGGCAGAGTGATGGGCTCAGAAACACTGGCTTTTCATATCTTCAGTGCATTTCAGTTCAAACAGACGTGTCCTTGTCCAAACAGGGTTTTGGCTCCCACTAGAGATTGAGCAAGTTATTTCTGTCACTGGCTGCAAATAGACCCAGAGGTTTTAGCTACCAGGTCAAATTGAGACATGAGGTTGATTGCAAATTGTCCGTGTGCACTGAATGACACTGGAATCACTCCAGTGGGGAAGAAATGCACTGAGCTCTGAGGAAACTCTGGTATTGTGTAGAGCCATGAACATGCAATCCACAAACACACACACACACACACACACACACACACACGCACACACAGGCCCCTACTCCCACTCAACATACAGGGGTGCTGGTCTTTCCGGTGAGAATGGTTCGAGCCTTGGCCTTGTTCATGTTGAAGTTCTTGAGGTAGGCCTCGTAAATCTGCCTGGCCAGCGTCTTCTGGTCAGCGACCTGAGGGTCTCCCAGCTCTCTCTCCCCCGTCACCATCTCCGCCTTCAGCTTCAGCTTCTCCGACTGAGGCATCCGACCAAAACGGATGGCTGCGGAGAGCAGGAGGAAAAGTCAGATGAGGTGACAGAATTTGTGATTTCAATGAATTTAAATGTATGTATATCAAATGTACTAAAAGATTAACAGATCTGTTATTTAAGAAAAAAGAGAATGCAGAGAATTAAGAGCTTTAAAACAAATCCAGTTTGGGGAAATGTAAAATAGCTTCAGCACCACAAAACCACAATAATCACTTATCCAGCATGGTGACATCTGGAGGAATCATTTTCATAACCTCTGTTACCCTATGTAAAAATGACTCCAAAAATATTAAATAAAAAGCTTGTGGAGCAGTAGCACTGAAATGTTGCACGGAAAGTGCAAAAATCATTATTTGCCTGACATGTGGTGCCAAAGCCCTTTTTTAACTCTATGATTCTGAGGACAGTAACGAATCTCATATTACATTGACAAGTGCAACACCATAATCACTTAAAGTGTAACTGGCTTTACACCTGAACATCCCATAATAGACAGCAAGAAAAGAGAATAAAAAACACGTTTGACGTATTTTCAAATCGTGACTAGATTGAGCAGAGTAAGAGATCAGTGAAGTAACTTGAGTCGGACATTTTTTAACTGCGTGCAGCTCTAGCCCTTGATTTCAAAGTCAGAGAAGGTTAAGTTGAGTTTAAGTTGAGTTTCAGCTAAATCCTAATAAATGACATTTTATCCAAAGTACAGGGTCCTCGCCCGGTTATCACATGTCAAGGGGATTCGATAACAGAAACACTTTGTGCAGAAATTCATTGCAATCCCCACCAAAAAAAAGGGTTAGGATGACCATAAGAGGCAGTGCATGTTTTTGACCCACCCATGTTCTCAGTTTCCAAACCCCCTACGGTTTATACAGGGTCAGTTAACCATAAATGAAAGATGATGCAGAATCAAAGTCTGCTTCCAGTTATATGTATCACAGGGATAGTAGATTATGAATGAACACACCAGACTACTACTACACCGTTACGTGGTGGTTGTGTGAAGTGTGCGTCAACACCACAACAGAGTTGTTTTTCTATCAGAGCATGCTGGCATCTCTCAGATGGCCTGATCCCATTTGACTAATGAAATTAGAGGTGAACTCTTTTTAACCCCAACAATCTCTGTTGGCATAAGAAAATGGACACACACACACACACACACACACACACACACACACACACACACACACACACACACACACACACACACACACACACACACACACACACACACACACACACACACACACACACACACACACACACACACACACACACACGCTTCCTTCTAAGAACATGACATCCAGCTGCACCTGCTGCCTGTATTTACAAGACTATTACAGCACAAAAGGAGATCTAATTTCACCATTTGTCCAGCACACCACCCATCGATGAAACAAATCCAGACCGAGAGACTCACACTGAGCAAGACTGAGCTCGGGGATGAGAAACCGAGCTAGTGGCCAGCATGAGGGCCCATTAGATTACTGCTCGCAAAGTGGATGGATCATCTGAAGCCGCTAAAGCTCGGCGGCGCTCGCCTGGGCAGGAGCCAAGTCTAATTAAGATGAGAGGAAGTGAGTGATGCTAAGCCGAGCGTAAGTCCATTTGCCGAGAGCCGGTGTGAGGGGATGAGTCTTTGTCTCAAGGTGGGGGGGGGCAGTGTAGAGGTGTGGGTGCAACCTGTCGTTCAGTTGAATCTCCTGCTGAGGAGGACGACAGCAGCTAATAAACACCTTCCTCACTTTAGTCAGACTTACTGCTCTGGATTTGTTTTTTTCTCACTTACACAGCACAAACCTTAAAGGGATAGTTCATCCAAAAAGTTGAATTCACTCATTATATACTTACCACTAAGGCGATGGAGGGGTGGGTGAGTCCTCAAATCACGTTGCAGCCAAATCCAATACAATTGAAGCAAGTGGCGACTATCTGTCTAGTAATTCTGAAAATCTGTCTGTATGTGGCTCGAATATCTCGAGAACCATTCATCTTATCTATGGGGGGCCATTGAGGGTTCAGCATATTGCATGCAGATGGGTCAGACTGGGGATCGAACTGCCGACCTTCAGGTTGTAGGACGACCACTCTACCCCTCAGCCACAGCCGCCCGTAAGTAAGTAAATGTACAGTTGATTCAACTGTTTTCATAAGGGCCGTCCAGACAGATTTACATATCACATGAATTGGCAGTCGATACGAACTGAACGGCAAACCTCCAAAATGATCAGGGCTGTGGTACCGCAGCATCTTAAATTGACCAGACCTAAAAAGATCTGGTTGCGATACATCACCCATCTCCTTCCTCTCCATCTACGGTTACATTTAGACACATGAAACTCAATACACGTGTGCCGTCAGAGGAAGTACAGCAAGGAGAAATGCAGCTCCTGCTGAGGGATAGGCCCTATCACTTTCAAGATCTAGTGTTGGATGGGCTCTTGAGTCAATAACCCCACTAGACAACATAAGGACACTGAATCCATTTCCTCCATGCACAAGTTCACTGCCACCCATATGGAATATCTGCTGTGTGTGCACTGTCTATATGTTAACCCACCAATTACATTGACCTTTTTCGAGTTGAAATACAGCAGCGGGCCAGCGAGCACAAGCACCTGCCACTCGATCGGGACACTGACCCCGTCCAAGAGTCAGCGTGCCATGTTGTATGTTTACACAGAGTCAACAACGTGCACCAGAATCTCATACTTTGACCTCAATATCCCTACATTTCAAACAAAGATAAGTGGCACGGATGATGAAATCTGCTGCAAAGGTTTAAAAAAAGACTAATGTTTTGTTTTGGGTGTTCACAGATGTTGCATGTGCCGGTGACTTCTGTGACCTGAATAAAAGACGAACGGAGGAAACAAACAGTCACTTTCTCGGCTTGTGTAACCAAAAGATTGGACTGTAAGCACATGCCTGATTGAACAAATAACCTCAACATATTTTTTGAGTATTAAGGTTACTTCTGAGGAAACTTAAGGAAGCTTAGATGATGTCAAAATACGACTGCAATTCAAGAGAAAAGGGGTCTTACATGACTTAATTTGACTATTACAACTCAGGAGTACAAATTAAATGCTTCAAATCACAGTTCAGGCTTTCTTCAAGTGTCAAAATGAATAAAAGATTAACAATAGTCTATAGTTCAGATAAAATAATAAAGAAAATAAAAATATGACAGCTGAATGACACATGTTCAGCGCCTCCCCTGACACAGCTAATGTTCTCCTGAACCTGGGTAACATGCCAAGCCAAACGTGTTGCAGCACCAACACAACTGAGGTTCATGACAGCAAGTGTGCTGGTTCTCTGGTGGGATGAGCTGAGGATATAATGCCTCTCTGGATTGAGCAATTAAGGAGAAAAATTGTGCATGTGAGATAGAAATAAAACCCAACGCGAAATGAATAAACGATTAACCCTTATTTTGGGGCAAGCTTTTAAAATGATCAGAATGGATCTGCGAATCTATAAATGCAGTTGTGCTGTTTTTGCAGTTGTGGCTCTTTCGTAATTGATAGTAGCCGGATCTTATCCTGAAATATCTCCCTGGAGGCGTCACCAAGATGGCAAGATTTGCCGACAAGGACATTGCTGCACTCAACATATCTGCACCAAATGGGTTGAGTGAGCTCAGCCACTGAAATTCAATTCGTCTCCAGCGCAGTAAGGTACAGACACAAAGTGATTTTGCATTGTAACTGCACGAGTTCGGTTTTTGAATAAGGAAAATACAACTGGTTTAATATAGCAGAAGGCATGGAGCTGTATTGTAGCCTGGATTAGTCTTCATTTACTTACTTGCCCTAACATGTAACGTCACACCAAATGTGGTGTTAGATTGATAATTTGTACTAATTATGTGCCTACGTGCCTGTTCAAGCTTTCTTGGCGTCTGCACAACTGTGAACAGTGTGTGTGTGTGTGTGTGTGTGTGTGTGTGTGTGTGTGTGTGTGTGTGTGCACGTGTGTGCGTGTGCTGCTGATCTTGGGACATTGCCCAAACCTGCCCTATACCCTGATGAACTCACCATTGTGGGACATGCCCACTGACAGGCACTTCTGGAAGCGGCAGTATTGGCACTTGTTGCGGTTCTTCTTTTGGATCTTGCAGCGGCGCTCACACTTGTCGTACTCCAGCTTCAGACGGATGGTCCGCCGGAAAAAACCCTGAAGGAGTGAAGCAGAGAAAAAAACACATTGAGAATAATGTTCACGTGACGCAAAAATGGAGTGACGCCTGCGAGCTAGTTCAGTCGGCCAACCCGAGCTGCACCCCTCCAATCATGTGACATACATCAGGTGACATACCTCACTCTCCACAACAATCTATAATACACACCCACCTTATCAGGTGGTCTTTTTAAGCAGACAGAAATTGACTATCATCCCTTTTGCTCGCACTGCTGCTGCAGTATTGCTACAAGGTGCTTCAGCCCCTCCACCACCTCCACCACCCCAGCATCCACCTGTAGGCTCCGACGGGGGATACAAGTATTTGCTCATCACTCCCATCCTTCCTGTGTAATCATATGGGGGAGTGATTAAGTTGGAGCCAAGATGTCAAACCCTGAACCTGTTCTACTGCTGCAATAAATGTTTGAACGCAAGTTGTCAGACTGAAATGTAATTCTCGATTTTTGGACGTCTCAGTAAGTAGCTACATTAACAAGTATTAGCAGAATATGAAGATTTGAGGCAGACTGAAATATCCGAAGGACCACAGCTTGTGTACGTTTCTCTACATGCCTGTTGAATAGGTATTTTTCATAAAGTACTTTTTACTGCACTGCCACCGACTGTAACAAGCATTGTTGTCGTCAACTTGAGGTATCCTCACCTGAATCACTATACCTCAGTCCCTCCGCTCTGCTGTGTGTGTGTGTGTGTGTGTGTCTGTACTTGCATACATGCGTGTGTTTGCATGCATGCATGTGTGTGTGTGTGTGGAGCATGCTCTGAGTGTGCAGACCTTCCCTGACCACAGAAGAGTGGAACATACATGTCTTATTGCCACATATATAATGTTTTCGAAACGCTCGTTAGCTTAATCATCAATATCCTTGACTACTGCAACAAATTGCAACAACGTTAGAATGACGCATGACAATATCAGATACATAGTTTCACCGCCAGCCTCCCCTCACTTAAGCAACCTCGACAAAAAGAAACATTTATCTTTGCTGATGAAGACATGGCCCGAGCGGCATGCTTGTAGTTGGACACTTGGGCTGAAATTGGCCTGGGGGAATTGCTTCATGACATTTATCACCCAGTGTGCCAAAATACATATACAAAGTCTGGAGGACACACAGGCGATGTTACACAGACATGCTCAAACCATTTGTGCACATTTTAAGTAAGTGTGGCTGTCCCTCTCACCCACTAACCCCAAACCTGAGGTGACAATAGGCCAGGGTAGAATTGGAACCCAGGGCGGATGGACTTCATACGTGTCCACGGTTGTAAAGAATCTGTGTATTGACATCACAGAGGTCAGCCTCCTCCTCTTACTGTTCCATGACCAAGTCACATGCAGAGTCTATACTGTATATTCATACAGTGTCATTTTAAATATGACTACTTGTACTTGGACAATCACAACAGTCCTGATGACGATTCAACAGTGTATTTAAGGCCATATTGAAGAAAATCAATTTTTCAGAGATTTCAAGGAAAAAGTTACAATATCACGAGATTAAAGTTGTAATTTAATAAGAAAATAGTCAGTATGTTAAAGAATGAAGAAAAGATTAGCAGATCAAACATTAAAGACAACCTGTGCACGTTGGAGTAATCCTTCTGGATCCCAAATCTTGATTATTAATCTCATTGTTTCCTCAGAATCTACGAAACCACTTTGAATACCACACAGATGCAAAGGATCACGACAAAACTTTAAAACCATTTCCTTCTACACAAAAGAGGCCATTTCTGCCAAGTCCTTGCAGTTCTTTCTTTGGAATAGACCCAGTTTCTTATACAATCTTATTTAACTCACGATAATGAAAAAGATGCTCCATATTCCTTTTCTAAGGCAGGCTGATCCTCTGACGTTTCGCGTCGTGAACGACCACAGAGCCTAAAGTTGCTACTTTATTCTCAAAAACAAAAAATGTTCCCCTTCAAGTGGCTCTAATATTTCATCTTTTGAAGTAGATCAATTGGTTTATTAGGTGTTTCATAAGTTTTGACTATTTTCGGCAACTTTACTTCGAAGCTTCATCTTGAACAGAGTAAAATAAAATGCCAAGATGGATTAGGGTTAGGGTCTAAGAAGGATTATCTGAATATGGAAAATTCTTTGGAGCAGAGAAAGTCTTTTGAATGACATTGCTAAAGATACGACACAAAGTATAGTAAAGCTACGATCATGGAATGCTGACTTCACTTTATCCACCTAATGTTGCAAGAGGGTGAAGGTGCTGTCTTCACCTTGACCCTCTGACATGACATTGGTCACAACTGATAGATGCATCTTTAATGACTCCCTCCTAAAGGTAGATGCTAAACTACCGGATGTACCTTGACTTTTCTGATAACCTGTTGTTTATCAGGCCTGTGACTTCACTCTGCATAGGTCACACAACATTGACTCTGCCCTGTGGACTTCTAATTAGTATTGATACACTGAAGCACGATATATATCCACAATTGCACAAACACTAAGACATAATCATTGTTCTACTTTATATACTTGAGTGAGCTGCTGCTCTGACATAACAGTTTGTGTAACAGCATGTTGACTTGATGGAGCACTGACATCAAGACTCCCAGAGATTGTGTGGCTTATACATGGATCTTAACTAGGTGTATAGCTGTCAACAGGAATTTGGATTCAGTAGCTACTTTGACTTCAGAAACAAAAATATATGAAAAGGTGAAAACATTCATAGAAACTAACAATAGGCTGTAAAGTGACGATCTTTGTCCTGCAATTACAGCCTTGGAAATGACTGGTAAACAATTAGCTGAAAGATGATTGGGCGACCACGTGCGAAAGCCAAGCTTGGTATTTTCGTCACAAGACACAAGGCCTCTGGATTTGCAGCCTATCGCGTCCTTCTTTCTTCAGTGTAACAAGTCCAAATGTTATTTGATGTTTTGAAATAGGTTTAATGGCTGTTTTTGTTTCCAGACTTGTCTGAGTGTGGGTGGATCAGGAGGGAAGGAATTGAAAGATATTGATAGAATTATTGACAGAGGGAAGGAAAGCAATAATAAGTAAAAAAGAACAGAAGAGAGGGATGTTAAGGTAGATGCACAGGTGAAAACCTGACTACAGGTTCAATCCTCAGAATGCTCAGTCCCCAATCATTACATTGGTCTAGTTCTCTCCACCGTCTAACATGAGCTCTTAAGGCCAATTGTTTGGCTATCCTTTGTGTGCGCAGCTTATCTTCATCTCACCTTGCAGCCCTCGCAGGCGTGGACTCCGTAGTGGTAGCCCGAGGCGCGGTCAGCACACACTCGACACTCCAGACTGAGCGATGAGGAGGTAGACGAGAACTCCTCTTGGCCCACTGACATCCCGTAAACAACCGACGAGGGGCTGGACGCCGGCGTCAGGGCATCTACAGAACACACACAAATGGCTGGTTAAACATGCAGACATATGCAGTATTATGCCAACTGATGCACACAACTCTAAACAATACTCTTGATGCAGACGAAAGGAATCCGTATCCTCCAAACAGCATCTGAAACCCTAGTTTTGAAACTGACAATCTGACTTTAGGGATCGCTTCATGCTGTGACTGAACAGGTGTGCAGAAGTGAGACAGCACTGCATGAAGAATTTTATTTCACTCCCTAGCTCGCTTTTGTACGCAGCCCATGAAGTCCCAACAGATTATATTTTTTAACGTTATTTATTTTAAAGATGTTTGTGTTTTAACCACTCCACACACCAGATTTGTACCATAGCATGGAGAAAACTCAGACAATCAAGTTTTATTTTCACCTGGGACTGTCATACAATGAAATTCTTGTTGCTCTTGCACAGAGACACAGGATTGACAATAGGCTCAGCCGACCGAGGGACTATGTTCCAATCACAAGCAAACTCTTAAAAGCTATAAATGCAACTTAGTGTTGTCATCACAGCATCTGCCAGTCATGTCTTTACTGAGCAGATATTAACTCTGTGTGCACAACTTATTTCCCTTGTTCCCACCCTTATAATTATCTTGTGTGCACATCTGTTTCATCTTTTGGGTCTTCAGGGTCCGTACTTTTGTCATTCTGGATACCATGTAATTGCACTGTTTTTGAGCGCCACCAAAAACCCCTCTGAGGAGAGATTATCCTGGGCCTTGTCAACATTACCGTCGATATCATTTGAACTGATATTGTCAAAACTCCTTCTACTTGATCTTTGCTTAACAAACTATCTCCGTCCAGAAACAAATATGACTAAAAACGCTCAAACAAGCATGCCGGGCCAGTAGATGACAATAAAGTCCTGATTAACAATCCGTCAAACAGCCAGAGAAGAACATGCTCAATGAGATATAGCCGCTATTGTTGTTGTTGTTTCTAGTGCACGCTCATTTCAAGAAGCTACAGTGGGCATGCACAAAGTCATTTCCATACAGTTCCCCTTTAATTGGAGGCTAGACACGGTTTTCATGTTTTCGAAAATTGGCACATTGGAAGTAAATATCGCCAATTTAGTGACTTGAATGCTTTTTGCCTGTGGATGAAATACATTGCACTGCAGAGGCTATTCATTCAGAGTCATTAGCATGCTGTATGTGGTGTGTGGTGCCACAATAATAACAGTGCCGGAGTATTATTACTGATCTTCCTCATGGAAAACAGGTCACAAGGCTTCCCATCAGTTTTCCATTTCCACCATTTCCACCTGCAAAACAGTGGCATTAGGTGAGGCCACATAAGTTAGTCAACAGAGGCCAGAATGGGGATGGGCAGATTAGACGTGGAGCTCTGTTCCGGCGGTTGCAAGTGAAAATGTTTCAAATGGGTGTGGAGAGGCACAGCCTGTCAGGGCTTCTCCTGCTCCTGTCTCTCACAATTAACACTGGTAAACACCAACGATTCTTAAACACCATCCCAGTGATATTTCCATGACATCATCAAATCTTTCCGTAATGCCCTCTCTCAACGCTCCCCTCTCTTTCGTTCGATATCTCCCTCACCCACGCCCTCTATTCTCCCATTTCATGAGTATCTTCCTACACTATTCACTGCTAGTTCACTTGTTGCCTAATTTGGTCGTGGCGTAAATTTCCCACATGTCCATGACACCTCTATTCAGGAGGGAACACAGCCGCAAAGTGGATGTTTCCTGAGAGGCGGAGCATGGTGGCTGAGGAATGTGAGAATTCCTCTGTGGATATGGAACGAGAAGAAGAAGGCTTGAGGAAGACAGAGAGTTAAAACAAGGGTGTATAGAAAATATGAGGTAGATAAGGAAAGGAAATGAGAAGTAAGAGGGAAATACATAAGGGAAATGGCTTGAAATGGGCCGGGGGGATGCATAAGCTGAAATGGAAAATGCAAACGATTCTAGCCTTGAAGTAAATGGTTAGAAAAGCAAGTGTATATCCTCTCTGAACATTCAGATGGACGAAATTAGGGGATAAGGGGCTAAACTGGGGGACAACAGATCAAACAGCAACAGCAAAGCAAGTACGTTGAGCCAACTTTGAAAAGTGAAATGACAGTGTGGAGGCAACCCCTATACTGTTGTAGACACATTATTGATGACCTTAAGATATATTTAAGGTCAATGACATTAAGACCCCATTCACCTAGGAGAGTGGACCCTTCCGACCCATTGCTGGAGGACTGGTATTCAGGGACATCGAAGGAGCTGAGGCCATCATTGTCAATGGACTGGGAGATGTCCTGGAGCTCCTCCATGCCTTCCATGAAGTCGTCATCAGTGCACAGGGGGCTGCCCAGCACCGAGTCCTCCAGGGGAGAAGGGGGATGGTAGTGGCTCTCCATGTCGACCATTGCGGTGGCGGAGCAGGCGGCCGCCACTTTCAATCATCAGACTGGAGACAGAGGAGAGAAGGAGGGTGGAGGGGGGGGGCAGAGGTTAAAGAGGTGCAATGGACACTCAGACAGGCAGATAAACAGAGACAAGACAATAATACATTTTAAAGGTCACCCCTAGATACGAAGAATCTACATCCTCTAGCTCTGTGAGGATTTACTTACATATGGTACTGCATCGTGTTAAAATCTTATATCAGCTTGCTTATATGATGTTTAGCAGGTGAAATATGCCTACTGTATTCAACAGCCTAGTTTAGTGTGTAAGCATGCTGATATATGCTACTTAGCAATACAAATATACATGTTACTAGTCTTACATGTATTTTGTCCTAAATCAAAGTTTATGGTAAAGTTTAAGAATCGGAGAAATTAAAACTATGATCTGATGATAGCGCTAAATGTAAAATAATGGGAGCTTCAAAGTGTAATGACAATAGTTATTCCTTAGGTACCAATGGTAATTCATCTGATAGCTTTCATCCATGAATCCATACCACTAGCATGACGCAAAACTGATAATGTCATTCATAGCATCAACACTACATATCTTTCAGCACACATAACTAAACACAACACCAGTGAATACATTTAGGTGTTATCAGTGGGGCTGATGTAACATGTGACCATGCACATAAACAGGTGATGTGGGTTGCTAGAGTTGGTCAGCAGCTAATGGGGCAATGAAGGACATGGAGTATCTTATGACACAACACACTCCACTCCTCTGAGCTCTCCGCTCAAAATACATTAACCGTATCCTCACAAACCTCATAGTGGTGCAGGAACAGAGGGACAGAGGACGCAGAGAAACAGAGGCAGGCGCAGAGACGTGTGGAAGAATGAATGTAGGTCAATGGGTTGGCTTAGGTTGTGTTGTGATAGGAAGGCTGGGGGTGGGGGGTTTACTAGAGGGGACATGACAGACTGGATCGTACAGTAGATGGGTGAGATTTTGCTTAATTGCAGAGGGGATACATAGTGCACTAAGAAGTGGGCTTGCCTTGTTGGCTTAAGTTAAGACTGACAATCAGTAGGACCTTACATCGCATATCCAAACTTTATACGTTTGCGTGGAAACTGGGTCAATCTTCGGTAAGCCCTCTCCATCGGGGCCCCCCAGTTATAAGAACATGAAAGGGGGGCTGTGAGATAGCAGCTGTTTGTTGTTGAGCAGTTCCATGCCCTCACATGCCTTTAGTTTAACCTTAACTTGCCCCGTTGGCACTATACACTGTTTAATAAAAGAGACTGACTGCATGCTCAAAACATTTCGGTCCCCAGTGTTAAGTGTGAGTCTATTTAAAAGGTTTAATGACATAAATACATGGTTTGAAGTAGCTAGAGAGAGTAAAGATCATTTAGATATAGCTTGTCTTCAAATTGCAGGAGGCAAATAAGATAGATCCATGGGATTCTCATTCATGGCCAAATTCAAAAAATGCAGGGTTGGAACCATTGGGACAAACAGCAGGGAAATGCACAGAACATTCAAGTTGGGGTGTCTGTGTAGAGCATGCAAGAGGAAAGACAAAATGTACAAATTCAGCTGCACAAATCAAATTAAAACAGGCACTGGGCTCTCTTGTCCAAGTTGACATCTTGGTTCATCAACACGGCCACTTTCTGGATATATTCTTCACTATTCTCACATGGGATCACTCTGACACACACTAACATTTACTAGGGGGCTGGTAGGTAGTATTCTGGACAATGTCCGGAGCCAATGAGCGGGACATTTGCGTTCTCAAATATAGCCTCTCCGCAGACAAAACCACTATGCAATGAAGAAAATGTCATCATCAGAACTAAATCCGATAGTGAGAAGGACCCTGGAGATTCCTACCAGCTCTGAAGTCATGAAGAGAAGTCTGGCAGTGTTAGCTCTGCTAGGATAAAGCAAACCTCTTTAGCATTCAGCCTGTAGCTCCTGACCTTCAGCTCTTTTAGAGGACATCCTGTTCCATAAACTCACTTCACTCAGCACTTACTCGTTATAAAACTGCTTCAAGTCTAACATAAAAAGCTTCTTTGAGACAGTTTTACTAGCGTCAAACTTGTGCCTGTCAACTATTTAGGAACTTAATTTGGTGCGATCAACAAGTCCAGATATGGATCAGTCTGTAGTGGAAAGTGCAGAGTAAGGCTTTGTGTCAACACACGTCAAGCGTAACTTTCTATTTAAATAACATACATGACACAAGCTCTATTCTAAACCCATGACCCCCTACCAGCAGAAGAGGTGGACCAAGGTAACCTTGTGTTGCCACCAAAATACACAACGACAATGTAAACACACAGAGCTACTAAGCTACAGATTGCAGAGGTCTAGTGGATTAAGACAGAGGAAGACTGGGAGAGGGTGAAGAAGAATGTCTGTTAAGCTACATTACGAAGCCATTAACAGCGATGTGCAAGACAGGATGAACAAGTGAGGCAGAGGGAGAGAGGAAACAGACGTTCTACGGCAACAGCAAACCTTTGTCCCATAGGTCAAGACGTCTCATGTGCTCACTCAACCAAGCCTGCCAATGGTTCTGGGCACAGTGAATGGGGGATGAGCTGGGTTGTACGTGGTTGTGTGCATGTTAGTTTTGGGGTAAGAGTATCAAAGGCAATGATGAGGGTTACATTGACAAAAGACCTCAAGGCCGACGGTGCCATGGTTCATGTAGGGTGGGTACATGAAGACGCTGCTACCTCTTGTATTCAATCTCTCTGTAAAATCAATGAGTCCCACTTTTAGTTGCTACAAAAATAGGTTTAACTGTGCGCACGTCTGTAACTCTAACGCAGGATGTACGAGTGGAGCATAAATAATCCATACAGGCCGATGGATTTCTGCACTGAGTAGTCACCCAACCCCCCCACCCCCACCCCCCCCCCCCCCCAACCCCCATTAAACTCCTCCAACTCAGTCAAGACCTATATTAGACAGACAAGCTGTGAAGCGGCTACTAAGCCCTGGCTGAGGCAGATAAACAGGATCTGAGCAGGACATGCAGACAACCTTCCAACAGAAAAGGACATAACAGAGAAAGTTTATAGAGCTAGATCCTCAAGACATAGATCTGCGAATCAGCAGCCCTGCTGAGTTGACAGCCTCATTAGTGATATCACTCTATAAGAACTTGAAAAGGACTATGTTATCTGATCACTTGGCATACATCCACACAGTAGCTGATCGGAGGAGGAACACAATCACTCAGTCTCAGTGACTATTGTCTCTGGGGGTCCAGTAAAGATTCATGCTTGACAAATACAATAACAAAGAGTGTGATGACAAGGAAACAGACATAAAGCTGGAAGCAGACCAAAAGGATGGCAAAAACAACAAGATGAAAAACACTGTTGTGCTTCCAAGTTCAGGAGAGAACATACCTTGGCAGGGAAGGGAAGTTTGCTCATGTACTATTTGTGTGATGTGGTAATAACAAAACCAGTATTGCTACCAATCTTTGAAAGACAGTTTGTAATTAAAGGTAATATAATAAGAAACACAATAATAAAAATGAATAATAACAATAATAAATTCAGTCCTCCGTGCAACTTTGATCCCTGACAACATGACACCGGCTCTTTCCAAGAGTTTGTGTGGTCGTTCACTGTGTATACATGTGTGTGTGTGCTTGTGAGTGTGTGACAAAGAGTGCACCTCATGTTAATGTTTAACCAACCCCTCCTGTGGCCTTACAGACAGGCCTGTAAGAAGAAGGGGCCCAGAAGGGAAGACCAGTGGTCTTAGAGTTGTAACATGGGCTGATGAGGCTGATGGGGCTGCCCCCCCCCCCCCCCCCCCCCCCCCCCCCGCTTCTGCCTGTCCATTTGTTTGAATGGTTCACTCTTAGGAGCTCAGCCTGGACCGTGCCCGCAGAGTAAACACTCGTTTGAACCCTTATCACTCAGGGACAGATATGCTGGCCGGCGCCCTCTTATCGTTATGTAGATTGGCCAAAGTACAGGCCAGGGAAGTGATTGACATTGGACTTGAGCTGCAGCCTCGGACAGATGAGCCATATGATAGCTAACCTTACAACTACTCTGCTATCAGGTCACTTACCTCAACACCGGGTCATGTTAATGTAATGTAATATAATTTCAATTTTTTATTTCAAATGCATACTATGAATGTTGCAGAGTTTACTCCTCACCTCACCACCCCCCTTCCAAACATGAACGAGAACCTCAGGCAGCCTTCAATTGTCATAACAACTCAAAAGGTGTTTAGATTGTCCGGTTTGGATGGCTGCAAAAAAAATGGGCGGGCCCTGTAGAGAGGACCCACTCCTGATGTAAATATAAAGTATTTAAAATGTAAAAGGCCCATTCTAGGCTAAAGAATCCTACAACTTAGACTATTACACACTAGTGAGAACATCACTAGAATAATTTTATATTAAATATCTGCCAATAGATTGATATTGCTTTGAAGTGACTGCTGGTGAGCATGGAGCTTTAATCTGTCACGTTTCAGTCACTATATCTCACACACTTTCCCACACGTCCAATAGAAACTCAACTACCAGGCAGGGAATGCACAATGCAGGAAAAGCGTGTGTGTGTGTGAGTTACCAGACATATACGATACAAGTTTACATGTATGTGGAGACGTCTGGAGGAAAGCTGCATCATGGAAACACATTTTGAGTCAAGCAGCCATGTCAGGTGTGTTTTGACAGTCAGGTAGCTTATTGTAGGTAGCAAAGGCAAACATAGCACGAACCAAGGGTGGTGGAGGGCTGTGCTCTGAACCCACTGGCCAAGGCAGCGCAAATCACTTCCTTTCTGAAAGTTCTTATTCGGGAACTGAATATAGCAGGAGACCTTTTGAGGATCTTTAACAATTCACATTCATGACTATGACCTAAATTTCTCACATTCACCGTACACTGTTAAGCTGTATACCAGTAGGATTAATATATTGGCTTTACAATATAGAGATCCATCATTGGATGTCAGCATATTCAACACCCACGGCTGCAGCGAGTTGAGAAATAAAACAAGTCCCATAAACCCCGGTGGACTCTGACCTCTGCATTGACAGCGTGTCTGGTGTCAAAATAATAATTAAATGTCCACACATGCTCACGAGACGATAGCACATGCAATCTGACCATAAAACACGGCAGGAGGTGCAGTGTGACAGTGTATCATGTGACCTTAAAGGCCTGCAGAGACCTGACCCTTCACGCTGCGTCGTTGAACCCCCCCCCCCCTACACACACACACTAAAACACACACACACACACACACACAGCCACACAGCATTATGTGATGGATAGTGCTCGTGTGTATGATGTAGAGTCAACATGAAAAATGGATGTGATGCTCTGCGCAGCAATATGAGATAAGATTATCCTTTATCAGTCCCTCAAAGGGGGGAAATTGCTGTGTTACAGGAGCAAAGGGAATGGTAAAAATAGAAACACCAGTAAAAATCTGATAAGTATAAATAAGTAAACGAATATAAACAAAGGGAAACACAACAGAATACATAGGGTGATGTTGAAAAATCAAGGAAAACTAATTTAGGGATAATCAGTTTTGGGAAACATGTCAATATAGAAAATGTAGACAGCTGGATTTGGGTGCGTAAACTGCATCGCACAGAGACTTGTACTTAAAAGGGAGGACCACCTACACGTGACCATCAACAACACGCATCTCAAGAACTAGAATAGGGATCTAATTGGCTCATGTTTTTAAAATGTTGTAATTACATACATTTCTTTGGACAAGTTTAAAGTATATTTAACTTGACCAGCTGTCTCAAACTTCAAGTAAATAACATAAATACATAAATATTAGTTTTAATACAAAAAACTACTCAAAGGAAACATGTTGAAAAAAAACGTTATGGGAAGTGTTTAATCGCATGAAACTTACAACAAGAGAAAGACAGTGTACCTGAGTGAGTGGTGATGATATGCTAGATATGAATGATATTAAACCTATTGTAGATTCTTTCTGCTTTGAATGGAGTCCTGATGTGTCAGCAACATCTGAGGTCGTGTGCAGAAATGCCACAGCTGCTGTGTAACCTTGACCCGCAGCACGGCCCCAGCTCAACTCCCTGCAGCAGTGTTACATGTAGTCACAGCTGAGCCTGGCAGGCTCGGCCCTCGCTGTTTCCAGCTGCGAAAATCACCCACAGCTAACAACGCTGTCCTTAAGCAACACCTCCGCTCTTTGCCAAGTGCAGGCTCCTGGCTGCCACTCTCTGCTTATTTCCAAATCAGTCGCATGGAACAAGAAGGCCACCGTTACAAAACATCTCTGCGGTTCATCCACGCTGGAAATGACTAGTGTGGAAATTGGCTTTTTTTCGTCTCAGCTGTAGACAGATGTAGGTCCATGGTAACAAGACAGAAATCTGACCTTACATTTATTTAATGGAGCAACAACACCATAAAATACATAAAAAAGACCTACACTATCATTGTGACTGCTTTCCCCTCTTTCCATGCTCATGTTTTGATATACAGACAACAAATGTCAACATGGCTTTGACTACATGAAATATACTTGTGCTCATTTCAAGGATAGATACAGAGACAGGCAATTTTTAACATTATGTCCAGTGCAAATATGCTCCACGCATCAATACCAGCTCCAGAAATAAAAATACTGCACGTGTGATCAGCAAAATGAACATATCATGGCTGGTGCCAAAGAGAAGGGAATGTTCAACTGAGTCCATACCTCTCCAGCAGCAGCCCTGTGCCCTGAGGCTGTCAAGATACAATACCTTCATTCCCCGACCACACAGAGACACAAGGACAGCAGACAAAGGGACGAGGCCTGTTCAAGAATTTTCTGTTTTGAGGGAGTTTTTGCATTAATAATGAAAAACAATGAGGTTGGAAGTGGTGCCAGAGAACAGAAAATCAGCCAAAACTGAGATGAGAACAACATGAGGCGGGGAGCAGTTCGTCTTCGCTCTGACAGCTGTGTGTATCTTATTTCATTTTCCAGCATGACACTGGAGTCCTGAGTTCCCCCTTTGCCGGCTGCCAGAGCAGCCCACGTGTTTGTGGGGAGACGTGCAGCACACAGGCCTGGTGACAGGACTCGGTCATCAGCTACTGCAGTAGGTTCACGGTGTATACGACAAATAGACCAAAGGACTCTGATGTGCAGCGCATAATCGAAATGAAAATCTTGTAAGTCTGTCCAAGAGCCACAAACTCCTGCATTATAGAACAATAATTGATTCGAAACACCCAATCACACAATACAGTTGTCACATTCTGTTTGCTTCTCAATAAGATCCCAAAGAGCTGAAAGGGTCTGTTTAACTCGCCGTGGCAGAAATAGTACCCTTAATCCAAAACAATCTTTTCCCTGCCTCGACCTCTGGCATGCTCATCTGTCATGTTAATAAACGCTCTGAATTCCCATACAAGTGTCAAAGAGCTCTGCTTCACCTTCTCAAGCAAAGTTGACACCCCATGAATACTTCAGAGGCCTTGTTTGTTTCGCTGTGTACAATAAGAATCAAAAGTAAAATGAGGTCATAAAAGATGAAGTATTTTCTGACCGCGCTGAGAGACAGTGGGCTTTGTCAGTAATAGAATTAAAATGGGAGAGTAGCTAAGACCAGCAGGGGGGGGGTGCAGGTAATTGATGAGGATTTCTACAGGCCGCGGCTCACGTGGACGAGGATCAGATACTATTGCCTCCAGTGTTGCCATAGTTACTTTGAAAAAGTAACTTAGTTACTTTACAAGTTACTTGATTTTAAAAGTAACTAAGTTAGATTACAAGTTACTTGATTTTAAAAGTAACTAAGTTAGATTACAAGTTACTTTATTAGTTACATTCAGCAGCTGCCGACAACACCCCCGCCGCCTCAACATAAAAATGACAACCGGTTTTGCCAACACTAACTTTATTAGACACCACCGGAGGCCCCCCCCCCCCCCCCCCCGCGCGAACGGAGGGTTCCCCCAACGGGCGCTGTAGCTGATGTGATCTGACGGGACCGACACGCGTCCAGAGTCGCTGTCGCCGACCGCCGTACCCGGTCCCCTCCAACCGGTCCCCGCCTTCCGCAGCGCCGACGGACACCGCCCCGCGGCATACTAGAAGGAAAGCCCCCGCACCGCGGATGAGCACATCCCCCCCTAAAAAAACGTCGATTTGTGCCGCACACCGAGCCTCCGGCGGCGTGGTGAGGAGGGCGACGGGGCGACTGCTCCCCCAGCCGCAGGACGTGCCCAGCGGGTTAACCACAAATACCGAAATAGTAACGCAAGGTGACTTGGACAAGTAATTTTAATCTGATTACTGGTTTGGAAATAGTAACGCGTTAGATTACTCGTTACTGAAAAAAGTGGTCAGATTAGAGTAACGCGTTACTAAGTAGCGCGTTACCGGCATCACTGATTGCCTCAACGTTAAGTTAACGAGAAAGAGTAAATCTCCCAACAATGGGTCTGTCTTAGTCTTCGACAAAAGTGATGTTGAAAAAATGTGGCGCGCAAACCTGAAACACAGGCCTGGGAGAGACAAAGAGCCACAGTGAGAAAGACATTCCTTTACAAGCGACACCAGTCAAAGTCCTCCTGTCAAATCCTCCTGCCGGGTCCCCTCACGGTTTAAAGCACAAAACTCGGCTTATACGCAGCGTTGCTTCCCGATCATGAGCGCAGACAATCTCCTGTCCAGAGCTGCTTACTGTAAATCTGGCGGGGGGCACCCAATCCTATTCAACCCAGAAAGAGTTTAGCGTAAGGAAGGCTCAAAGAGGAGCAGACCTGGCTCAGATGAAGGTCAAACCCGGGACCCATAGAGGACACCTGTTGCAAAACAAACACATCTTAGAAATGACTGGAAAGAGACACAACAGCCCTTGCTGAGCTGAAAAACACTTTGGATTGTGGGTGTGATACTACAGGTGCAAGGGAGAAGGTGAAATTTGATCCAGGAAGTGCAGCTTGAATAACACCTCCATGAGTTTGAAGCTTTATCAGACATCACAACCCTTGTCGGCTGGGATTTAACAATATATGGAAAGTAATCACAGCAGCATCCTTTCATCTTGCATCTTAATGATGGAAAATAAAGCAAAAACGGTTTCATTTACAACTTAATGCACAAATATGTGTCATGCATGGCCTTGTTTAGCCCAATATGGAGCCAACTCAGCTGCCTGGAGGAGATGGTTTATCCTTTTCACTGTTAATGCTGCTTTAAGGCATCAAACTAGATGATGGTTAGATTCTCCAACAACACCTGGAACACCTGTCTCTACACCTTTCATATGTCAGACAGATTCTTTGTTGTTACTCCTGTGTCCAAATGAGTCTGACACCTGGACTTCCTTTGAGCCTAAAAATGCACCACATGATTTTAAACACATTTAAATGTAGTTGGAGGACGCTTTAAACAGTTTGTTTCAAACACAACCCAACCGCAAGTCCCTAGTTCAAGACCCCCCCCGCTGTGGAGGCTGATTTCTCTGGGGTTATTCTTTCAAGTGACAAATACCAGAAGTGCAGAGTGGATTAGGCAGTGGTATAGTTCATCCCTGTTGGACACAAGAGTTGGAAGAGCCTTCTGAAGAAAATATCCCCAGTGGTCACATTTATTTCTAGCACTCTTATGCCATATGTTATACAGGAACTTGAAAAAAAGGGTCGTGAAACTCAGCTCTTGTTAACATACTTTCAATAAACCTTTACAGGCCAAAAAAACACACGTTATAAAATGTTCAGCTGGCAAGGGACCCTTTCTAGTATCTTTACAAGCATATTAGAAAATAACTTCCTCAACAAAGTAACAAGGTCCTGTACAAGTGGATCAAACAACAATAAAATGCATTACTAATTGAAAAGGTTGTTATCTGCATTATAGATATAGTTCAGTCAGACAGCTCACGGTCAAATGTTTATTGCAACATGTTAGTGTTCGGCGTCTAGGCTCCGACATAATCACACCCCAGATATGATTACATAGATATGATGGGAGTGATGAGCAAATATTTATAACCCCCCAGTCGGAGCCTAGAAGTGGATGGTGTGGTGGTGGGTGGGCTGAAGAAACTGGCAGCAGTAAAGGGAATGATGGGAAAATCAGCTTAAATAGACCGCCTAATAGGGTGGGGGTGTTTTATAGATGATTGTGGAGGGTGAGGTAGGTCACATGATTGGAGCAGCAAGTAATACTGAATCTAATTTTGAGTGACCACTCATTCATCAGCACAAAATTGGCAAGCAACCAAACAAAGTAAGAAAGAAGAAAAGTATATCCCCTCCCATATTCTCCCTTTCTTATGGACAAAGACAGTTATAATATAACAGATATAATATGGATTTTATTACAGTAATCGCCCGTTTCCAGTGTGAAATGCTTTCTGACTCAGCCTATATGGTGCATATTGGCAGCCCAGTAATCCCTTGCCTAACCCTTATGGTATATATGCTATAGAATGAGAACTCTATTCTTGTTTCTGTCTTTAGAAGCTGGTCTCTCTTCCGGGTGTTAATGCAGCAGTGCAGACGCTAATGAAAGGTTTCAGGTTTCTGGAGGACAACACTGTCAGAGCGCAGCAGCTAGAGAGAAACCAGCTACAGGAGATTTTTTTTTAAATAAAAACTTGGCAGGGCGAGTTCCTTAATGCTCACTTAAAGCAGCACAAGCACTTGCCTGAACAGTGAGGTCTGACAGTTTGTCTCATGTACTGTGCACGGCAGATAAGACTATCTCTAAATGCATTGCATTTCTCAAACCATCACAATAGCAAGGTCTGATGAATTACGAGCTGTGATAAGACTTGGAAATAAAAGAGGGCACTCCCGCAACACTGAGTTCAGACAGGGTGTCATATTTACTTCCATTTGTTTATTTGTTTAATAACTAGGATTTGACATTATCTCAGTGTTCTATGTATTAACTCCACCCATTTAGGACAGAACTAAATTACATATATACATTCAATGTTTTTCAATTTTGTGTTTTCAGTTGTTTCTTCAAAAAAATCTTACAGGGTTTTTCTAAGCCACACTTCTGACTGAAGACCTTTGGTCCTGAGGGAAATTCCACATCTCCGTGGAGACAAGCTTTAAAGGGTCAGCAAATACAGGTAAAAGCCTGGTACACAGCACTGAGCTGTATCTTGATGTGCATGTATTTGGAGCAGGACTGTGCAGAATAGAGAACCTTTCTTCAGTTCTCCTCAGAGTCTCACTATTAGCAGACGTGTCTGCAGACAGCTTGACCTCCACATGCACTTTGCAATCGCTGCTAAAAATGTGAGTCTCTTTCGACCACATGCCTTCAAAACCATAATCACACATTGTCTCGCGGTGGTAGCCAGTCAATCCAAATGGAAAAAAAATCATAATAAAACATGGAGGTTGTAAAAAGGAACGCTGAAGGGCTTCTACTGTGGAACTCCTTCCCACTTTTATGAATTGAAGGCATTTTAATCTTAAAAAGACATTGAGGGGAGGGAACAGTTATAAGAGTAGACACCTGAAATCACACATAGGACCGGTTTATAAAGGATGCATTCCTATATTGCCTAGGGGAATGGGACATGTATAGGATCTGGGTCAAATTTCCCTTCAACAGAAACAAGGCCATCGGTCCTTTTTAAATAAGGGACTAAAGCACAAGTCGAGGTGTTGAATGCCATGCCCACAGCTTTCACATAGTAAAGAACACTATTATTCACTGTGACTATGCATTTCTTCCTTCATATACGAACCATATGCAACAGTGATAAGTAAAGTGTTTGGTAATCTCTGAACTTCAGTCATCACACAAGGTAAACACTTCTCCTTCATTGATTAATGAATAATTATGTAACTCCCCTCTGTAAGCTGGGAGGAACAGAAGTCGTGCACGTCCAGCGCAAGAAGGGAGAGGGAGCGAGTCACTGAGGTAGAGAGAGGTGTTGAGAGAGAGTGAAATGCTTCAGGAGTCACAGACAGCACCTGCAGATATATTCACCACTGCTTCAACCATTCCATCCATCCAGCACCGCAACCCGTCACAGTAAAGTGCCTCACGCAGATTATAAGCAAGGTTAAAATAAATAGTTTTCATGCCTTTAGTGGTTTTCACGCAATATTTCAAACCTGTCTCAAAGGCTTATGGGACTAGAAAGATGAATTGTTCAACTTTTAAGCTTCATTCTTGGCATGTGTCTTCTTTGTGGGCCTTGGAAGTGAAGAGTCAAATTTGGTGCAATCCGGACTCGCAATAAGTTCAATATTAATGAAAAATTGTATAAACAAGCAACCAGTGGTCAATGGGGGAGGGGCAGTGTGCCTTCAGTCTGTGGGCCAAGTTGTTAATGTCTACTTTAAAGTTCCTCTTTGGTAAATTCCCCTCAAAGAAAAAGCACACCATTCAATCTATTGCTGTAATGCTTTACATGTAGCAGAATTAGACAACTCATGTTCAAGCCTTAAAGTCGTGAACTTATATGAAAAAATAACCCCAGGTGAGTCAAAACTCTGTTGCAGATAAACCAGGTAGGATGAACACTGTTTTCTAACTTTACTCCCCAGGGCATTAACACAGGAAATGCAAACAGTCCATTCCATGCAGGCAGATTTACAACAGGTGCTGCACATGCATCTTATAGAGTCACATGTATTTCAGAAGCGTCCGTGTCATGTGACCTACTGACTCCAAACCAATGCTGATTTGTGTTAATTACCTGGACAAATAAGACGGAGCTCCTTTTATTGGATTTGAGTGCTTCGAACATTTTATATTAATATTTTGTCCAATCATATTTCTTTCAGTCGCTTCCATGTCATGTGACCCGATGCAGGTGTCATGGGTGTGTGTCTAGCAATCAGAGCTTAATTTACGCACAACATTGAGCCTCCATCGTTACTGTCAGACCTGCTGAGCAGAGACATATAAGCGATGTGCAGCTTCTTCTTGCAGCAGGCAGATAAACAGCCTTTGTATCGAGTGCATGGCTCACTGATGAAGAGCTTACATCACAGAGAGATTGTCTATTGATGAGCCAGGGCCACTTGAGCTGCGCAGGCGTACACACTGAAATCTCATCAGCACCCTCTCTCCATACAATAACAATGTTATGGCAAACCTGAAGGAGGATTTATCGATCTGGAGCCCAGCTGCATGCAAACAGCCCCGGGTGTGCGCGCTCTGCTCCCGGCTGCAGAGCTGCTGCTGCACCGTGCGCTGCGACCCGGCTGCAGGAGCCACATTCCCTCACAGGCTGCCGCTGCAGGAGGGTGCACCTCGCTCAACAACACACACTATCAAGAAACAAGGCCAATAGAGACTATCTACCTTCCCATAAACAGCCCGATCCGAAGCCGCCATGTCCCCGGGAGTCTTCGGTGCCAGATCGAGAGAGGAGCGAGGAGCAGGAGGGTGAAGAAGAGCCGCCGACCCGCCGACCGCGTCCTTGTTTGTTTCCCCACAGCGCTGCCGCTGTCAAAAGTCCCCCACCACTTCCATACAAAGCAGAGCCACGGCGATCACACCCGCAGGAAGTGACGCCATGACTGACAGCTGGTAGAGAGGGGAAGCCCACACCCCCCTTGACACACCCATTGTCTCAGCCAATAGAGTCAGCGGGTCCCCGGGAGAAGGACTCCCCCTCGCCATGGTGACAGGCCCACCGGGTTGGGTGAGGTCGCGGGAATAAAAAGTGCTTTTAATAAATGTCCCAATAAATATAAATGAAAAGACGACAGAGAGGTGCTGCTGCAGAACGATGGGTCCAAACATATAGGATTTATTATGATGTGATTATCAGAGACAGTGATTCTGAACTGAAGGAATACGGTCAGTGATTTTAGCACCCGACCTCATCTGAGCCTCCTCACATCATCACCATCATCTTCCTCTCTCAGTTCATAACTTTCACTTTAACAAAGCTTTATTGCTACAAAATATGACGAATTAACTTTAGCAATAACTTAAACATGATTAGTGTAGTTCCTGATATTACTTCAGGAAAAAAAAGTCTTTCCTGAAAATGGGAAATTCTAGAAAAATGTTTCAAAAAAAGTCCTGAAATATGTTTCTTGCAGTTATATCAGAATCAAAAATATTTGTATTGTCCAGGTATAAACTGAATTTATAAGCGGTCCTGGACAGAAAACAGTCTACAGAGAAACATAAACAGCAAAGTTAAACAAAGACAAACATCTAAGTGAGAACAGTGTCAGTGTGGTGGATGACATATTCAATTTATTTAAATACATTTCAGAGTAAAGTTAACAGTATACACTACATAAATACCTAAACTTGCAAATTACTCCATTACAAATCCAAGATTAACCTAACATGTACAGTAGTAACAATACTTCACAAAACATCCAGTTTATTCATATTATTATATTATCAGGTCATTAATATGATATGACCAAGTCTATTATATCACCAGATATTCTGGTGAACAACTTTAACAAAGCGGATTTGAAAGTACAATTTTGGCAAGAATTGTATTCATATCTGTACCCATATTTTAAACTAAATTGATGTCTGTCATCACACAAACTTACTTTGGCAGTAAAAAAGAAATCACTGACATTCTCGAAGGCCCCCAATGTTTTAAAACATAAAAATGCTGATATGATTTTTCCACAAACAAAAGTAGGGAACCTGTAAGTGTGAAAACCAGTTGAGACGTCACAGAAGCCTCCTTCCAGCTAATGAATATGGAAACAGACTTCTAGGATCGAACTCTGCACGTCCATTAGTCTGTGCAGTGAAGCTGAAGTGAGTAATGAGCAAAAAACATGTTGGAACGCAACATTTTATTTTGCCGTGCAATCTATGGTGCTGTGAAGTGAGACAGTATTTCTCAAATCTAGAAAAGCACATCTTTGAATTTCCAAATGCACGAAATGAAGTTTTCCGAGATGTTGAAATTGTGCAAAAGAAAGTGATAGACTTTCCAGCAGCATCATACGGCAGCTGGGGAAAACATTGTGCTCAACACCCTCAGGCCGAGCTGTGAGAGTCTCCAATCAAACTGAGGCAATTATCTGCCCATTAATATCACAGATCTCTTTTCTCAGCTCATGCCAGCTGCTGCGTGTGCGACCCCCACGTGTTGATTGCATCTCTCTTGCTTTGCCGTTTCCTCATCCACAGTCACATCCCAGCTCTCCATCGCTGTCTTTCCACATCTCTGGCAAAACAATGTGGGCGTCACACTTACATGGAAGCAGACACTGGCTGTTCTGCAACAAGCATGAGGCCACAGGGGAAGCTTCAAAACCTCCATGTACACTCAGTGTATGTGCAGATCATATACCATAACACACACAATACAAAAATATTTTTTTAAATATTACTTGTGGCTTTATCGTGAAAGCATTTTACAGTTTGCTATTAAGCCTATAGCAGGAGGAATATATGCATTTGTTTTTATAAGATTGTCAATCATAACTTGTAAAGTAAACATTAACTACAGCTTTAAAAACTGGAGTACAAAGTCCAACAGCTCCCTCTGACCTTAAAATGACTCGTACTGCAGAGAAAGAATCGAGTCTTTTCAATTATCTCAGTACGACAGTGGATCGGATACAAGAGGATCCAACTGGCGATTGTTCAGCCGGCCTCCACCCAGTTAAAGGTTCCTGATACCAAACACTCAGTTCATCTCATGGTGGACCAGTATCCCCACCACTTCACCTTATCACAAAAATAAAATCCCAGTGATTGACTAGTAGACTCACGTACAATGTATCATAAACATCTAAGAGTTAAACACGATAGGTCGGGATGGAGGCAGTTTTAACTGCTTTGTGTACTCAGCATGTGCATTCATTCTTGACCTTGGAAATAATGATGTCATTCCCGGAGGCAATGTCCAAAACCATGTCCTTGTTGACTTAATGTTAAACACTAGAGCTTGGAAATAACAGTTAAGGAAGTACTCATGACTCAATAATAAACTTAGCATTTTGTTGTTGAAAGCTCCTGGAAGAATACGTGGTAGTTTACTATATAAACAAAAGATCATATGTGACTTCATCTGAATAATAAACCTAATCAACATCTTTCGAATAAACGGCAATAAAAAGTATATGTGCTGATGAAATGCAATGAAGCTGAAAGTGGCCTAAAAATGAGAATTTCATAAGGAGTATCACAAGAAACTTATACTTCTGTCCATGACTAGCCTAATTGTACTTAGTTACTCTCCACCACTGCACTAGTGGTAGTTGTAACCATTCCCTGAGGATAATCTAAAGTTCAGCTCTACACTACATGTAAAATAAATAAGTAATAGACAATGCTCAAAGTACACCCACACAGACGCCAGCTGCAGTGTACCAAGCTCCTCCAGAGCCGCTGGTGATTTCTTCACGAGAGGAACATGGAGAAACGTTGGAGCCCAGCAGACATGATTTGTTGCAACATGACTCATGGGAGAAGACAGGAACAGAGGCTGCAGCAATGGGTAACGGTCAAGACTTTGTGTCTGGACAACAGCAGGTTCCTCCAGCTGAGAGGAGACGGTGGGGGGGCATTTCCAAATCTAAAATGTATTATGACAACTGCCCCATTCACTTACAACACGTCAGTCCCTGACCAAGCCGTGAAGAAACCGGCCATGAGGAAACTAAAACTTGATAAAAGGTTTCATGATCATGGAAGGCAGGGCCGGGTCTAGACAGGCATGTATGAGGGGGCAGCCACAAATCTTGAGGGGGCATTGTGCCTAACCCTAACTCTAACCCTATTTAGTTTGAGGGGGCCAGGCCCCCTCTTGCCCCTACCTAGACCCGGCCCTGATGGAAGGACGCCCACGGCTTCAGGGAGAACTCACTGTTCCATTCTTAACTTCTTTTTTTCCGTCAAATGATAAAAACACATGTTTTGTCATAATGATATTTGAAATCTGGGGATCTTTGACGTAAATAACATGTTACTACACTATGTAGCCGAAATGAGTCAAATCAAACCATCTAAATGCCAAGACCCACACACTGTATTCATGTCTATATTACTGCTTACATATAAAGTCATAGTTTTGTATAAAATAACCTCGGTTGTCATGGAAACCAGGATGCTCTTCTTTCAACAGGGGTAAATAAGTGACCCACTGCAATTCAGTAAGTGGGTCAATGCGCAGGTTCAACGGCAGCCAGGCCTCTGCTGCCACCTGCTGCTGAAATACTGCAGATACTGGTCACCTCACATGTAATGCATGGAGCTATTTATAATTTAGTTTTTTTTTTTTGGTATACGGATTAAAATTATTGGAAATAAATATAAATATATATTCATAAATGTATTAGATCTATCCTTGCCATTACTTATCTGCTGATCCTTCTGAGGGCAAGGGGTGGGAGCAGGAAGCAACAGCAGCAAAACTGATAAAATAAAATAAATGAACCTAATTGTTCTCAAGTGTAAGAATTCGCAAATTCCCCCTGTCATACGTTATAGTTAAGTGAATATTATGACTTTGTAGAAGGGGTTGACCCATACAGGACAATTGAGGACATTACCAGGCAGCTCAGTTTATTGTGAGGGACAATTTGAACCATTCTTCGACCACATGGTTAGTCAGAGAGTAACAATGCAAATAATCTCTGTATATAGAATATACATACATAGAATATACAATATACACAGAACAAAACCAGTAAACATATAAGGTAGAGAAACATTAAACATATTGTTGATGGAGACTTTTAACTGTGCATCCACTAGGTGGCACTTTTGCTTTATCTGCGAATGAGGCCTGGTACTTGCTGTTAATGATGTCACTCTGGTGAGTGACTGTATTCAAATACCTTGTTTCTATGTGCAGAAGAATCTTCATATGAATATGGAATAAATATAAGTGCTATAAAAAAGCCATTTGATTTCTATTGACCATATTTCATATTGAATAACACATTTTATGGTCTCAGAGGCACAGGTTAATGCTTGTGAATCTATATCGACGCAGGCTTAGTGTTTAGCATTTTAGTGAATGCACTCAGTGGTTTATTTGAGAGGCCTGCTCTCATAGAGCCTTCAATCCTCTCCACTTACATTCGATCAATAACACCATTCCATCCATAAAGCTATGACATCATGCGAAGGCTTATAAAAGCACTGCCCTGAGTGTCATTCTTCTGCATTTCCTGGCAAATTCAGATTAAAATTGAATTGGATTCTGACTCGTATGTTTTAGACTGAGACTCAAAAGCAATTAATTAGTTCCTTCTTTCCTGGGAAGAGAAAATCCCAGGGTGGATGTCGAAGCTGTGTGCGGTGTGAGTTTTGGTGAAGCAGCGAGGCAGGAGAGGAGGGATGGAGGGATGGAGTGATGGAGGGATGGAGTGATGGAGGGATGGAGGGATTGAGGGATGGAGAAATGGCCTTTAGAGATGCAACCCCAAAGACAGGAAGCACACAGATCCATTGTCTCAACAGGCTTAGTATTCAGCTCACTTTGCTCTATCACCAGGGCCAAGGCTCAAATCAGTTCAATATGGTGGCTGGCAGGGGACAGCTACACACTGGGTGTAGCCCCACATACAATACTCCCAACTCGGTAGACTTTTATTTTCCCACGCTGCAATGCTGCTCTGGTGATGCTCCTTCACATGATCCTGCTCATTGTGTCACTTGAAGGATATGTGAGCTGTCCAGCAGGTCAGGTGGGATTAATGTGTGTGTAACCATGTCATGCAAAGTGAGGCAGTGTGTACAATAGATGTTAAATGTGTGTGAACATGGATAGCTAAATTAGAAACACGTTAATATGCTGTTAACTGACTGGTTCAGTGGCTGCAGCCGGGTGGGGTGAGCGAGGACTCTCACTTTGACTGACAACCCAAGTCGAGTCTGACCTTGATATGAGATACAGGGCTGCGGTCCCAGACAGTGAGGCATGTCTGGTGTCCAAGATGGCCTCACACCAGCTGGCACCTCACCTTGTTAGCCATCTATCTCCATCCGTGTGTATGTGCATGTATTTATTGGCCAGAGAGAGACCGAGTAATTCAACCATCATCTGTTGCCGTGTGATTAACGCTGTAGCCCAGAAGGTGAGACTGTTGCCACGATCATCTTTCCATCTGCTCGGCTCTGGGGCTTCACAATGACGTGTGGGCTGTGAGCTGATCCTAGGTCTGCTGGGACGGATTGTTGGATGGATGGATGGATGGACGGATGGATGGATGGGTGGTCATCACTTCAAGCTTTTCATAGACACTTCCAATATTTTCCCAACCAGGCAGGCTTGTAGATTCACCAAGGATTTATGAGAATTTGGAAGCTGACCATTGTGACTGTTGTGGATCAAGTTCTACTCTAATATATAATAAGGTGGGTCAAAATTGCAGCGGGGGATTGACGATGCTTTGGAGACCAATTTGCATCGATGCAGCTGCTACACTGTTGAGTCTTAAACATTTAAACTGAGACTCATGTGGGGTAAGAAAAAAACACACAGTTGACAAGCTGATTATTTCTTAGCTTTTATTATAGTTTGAAGCAGAAATAAAAAACTACAACTTCCACACATGAACAGACTTTACCTGTCGTCCTCTCTGCTGCTGTGGCTGGTCCAGGTAAAAGCTCATGACCTGGACGTTTGACCCGGTTTGCTTCACTCATCCTGGGAGTTTTTATCTTTTGTGAACATGACGCCCCCTGTTGTCTGTTTGGTGACGTATTGCTGCCCTTCAGGGAAGGCAGTATGTTGTATAGTTATCTTCTGATTGGGCAAAATCACTACCCTGAAACCACACAACCTACTACCTCACCCCGTACAGACATCAGAGTGATCCTACAGGGCGGCGAGTTTTGCTTTGCCACAACATTTGAGAGCATAATGGTGGAGTGACATAACAAAGACATCATTTTATAATACTAAATACATTTCATTTTGAAAATAAACCTCTCATTTTTATTTCTGAAACACTAGCAATACAAAATATGAGAGCACAACTTTGAAGACTGATGATTAAAGATGGACAATAAACTGTTGAATAGACAGAAACATGAAAAAAGGACAAAGGGTGACAGTCAGATGAGAACAGGTGTTTGTAAAAGTTTACACAACATTCACTTTTTAATCATTTTTACCAGAAAGACTACACTTTGAATCATTTTTTTCTTAGAAGTACAGAATCTGAAAATCATGACAGACAAACAATAACTACAAGCCCATGCAACCTGTGATTATTAAATGTAGTTATCTTCTAAGCAGTGAGAAGCGTTTACCCCACATTCCATCGAGTTGTTCCAGATCCGACAGCTTCAACACTGGCATCTGATGACATTACAGCCACTTCAGGAAAGACAGTAAATTGTATAGTTATCTGACAGGAAGGGTATGACCCTAAAACTATACAACCTACTACCTCACCCCAAAGGACAGTCTTTAAAAACAAGAGTCCCTTCAGGACCCCTGTTCTCGCAGGTGACGCCGCTTCAACACACTTCGCTGAATACAAAACAGCAGTTATGATTCACAGAAACACAAATACACACACACACACACACACACACACGCCTCTCTCCTCTGGGACAGCTCCCCCCATGTGACTGGCGTCTTTGTGCTCGGGAACACAATGTGACGACTGGGTCATCCGGTTCACGGCTCCAGCTGAAGGGGAATTCAAATGATGCTAAACAAATTTTACAACCAAGATGTTTTCATATTCAAATGCAACCAGAAGGCAATTTAAAGAGCACCGTGATAATGAGGATTTTATAGAAACTAGTTCAACCTCAACGGCTTTAAAATGCAATGTTCTATTCATTTAATAGGGTCCATTTGAAAAAACTCCAGACCAAACAGTAGACATTCAGTCAACCCATGAAGAAAGCTGGAAGATAGTGTTATGGAGAAGTACTTTTATAACCTATGTTTTCCTCGGCATTCTTTTGTTAGTTAGCAGGATTATGCAAAAACTGCTCAACAGATTTCAATGAAATGTTGTGGAGGGGTCGGTCCTTACCTTGGGAAGAACAAATCCATTTTTGGTGTGGATCCAGTTTAGATATTCACTATTTTTTAACATTCTGAAATATGGTGTTTTTTATAATTGTCCTTTATTTCACAGAGAATAATTAATGGGTTTTTTTTTTCAAACGCACATATTTACGAGACTGATATTTTGTGCAGATTCAAATGAAAATACAGATCTAGTGAATTTAAAGGTTTTTCATAAGGCGGAGTTATGATCTCTACTGAGTAACTATTTAGTTGTGAAAACAAAGATGTTTCAAATTAAAGAAACAAAACAAAGCGTACAACTCTCTGCAACCTGTGACATGAGTAGGAAGAGTTTGGTTTTAAGGGGTCACAAGTCTAAATGTTTTCGAACCCCTGCACTAAAGCTAATGATAACTGTTCACAGCATACTTTAGAATAAAGTGCATGGAATTCAAAGCAACGGTTTGTGTTGCTTCCACCTCGTTTCAGCCTTTTTTTTCTCCTACACACTCTTTGCTTCAGAGAGGAGAGTGTTAACAGTAATGACCGATGTTTGAGAGTGGGCGAGCTCGAACTAGCTCATATCCTGGCTCACATGTGTGGAGCAGAGGGCCACAGCTGCTGCTGCTGCTGCTGCCTCTGTTAATGTTTCTCACCTGCTCTGTTCCACGAAGCGAGGACAGAGAGGGATGGGGGGGGGGGGGGTGCACGAAATACTGGCCTGTCGCCTCCTCACTCCATCACAGTATTAAGCAGCATGACAGGTAACCTCCGTCCGCAAATCCCCGCGAGTGAAAATCTGCTGCTCCCTCTGCAAACAAAGGAGAACGGAGAGATACTTCAACACTGAGACTTTTACATTGGACGTGGGTCTGGTATATTGTTTTCCTGCAGTTTGTGTATTTACTGTATATTCTGAATGGCTCATACTTTTGTGTTCTGTGAGAAAACCAAACCATCCTGTATTGTGAACTGCTGCAAAACCCAAATTACATCTGGGTGAACTTCAGCACACACGCATAAAAAAGTTCAAGTTTTAGGATCTTTAAGAAAACACTAATGCAGCACAGCACAATCCCGAATGGTCTCGAGCTGAGGGGCCCCACTGCGTTCGCGAATCTAAGGCCCTCTGCATTATTCAACACCGCCTTACTTACAACATCACACTCGATGAATGGGTTTTAAATATGCACAGACACACACCCTCACAGGGTAACAGACACTTCGCAGACCGACAAGTTGACAGTCGCACAGATACAGTATGGCAACCTGAAGTGTCACATGTGCACACGTGCATTTGGTAATGACAGAGAGAAATAGACAGGCAGGGCCACAGCAAGGATCATGTACAGGGGACTTAATTTACTTAGAATGGAGTTCCTGTCAAGCTAAATCCATTAAGTTCCAAAAACAAACCAAGACAAATTTGCTGTTTGTACTTCTAAACTGAAACGGGTCAACAGGCGCAGTAGATCAAGGCTTTGCATGAAACTTAAAAGTCAAATAAAAAACACATACTGGAAAATGTCTGCTTAGTGAGGAGCCGCAACTTTCATGTCTATTCTCATTGTGCAGCCCTGCAAACAGCTCCTCTCCTCGTTCACCTCTCCTCTCCCCTCTTTCCCCCCTCTCTCCTCTCCTTCCTTTCTCATCTCTCTCTCTCTGCTGACTAGGCATACTTCAATCTAATATAGTAGATGGGTCTGGGATCCTGACCAACGCAAGAGTGTGTCCAGGAAAGCTGTTCCTTTCAAGTGAAGCCAGCTGCTCTCATCCAGTGACAGGGAAATATTCATACTCGACCCCAGACACACGCACATGCACACACACACACACACTGCAGACGACCAAAGTGCAATGCAAGCATGCATACACACATGCACACACAGGTATGTACCCTTGCACACACTTGTTTAGGGCAATCTAAAAACACCTCCCTCACTAAGAGCTTGTCCACCTGAAAATTCGGCCCTCTTAAAATGGGTGCAAACTCAGCAAGCGCACCGTCACTTGAAAGCATCCTTAGCATAGCATCTGTAACTGATACGCTGCTTAAGCTCTCCACCTCTATTAGCTGTGTAGAGGGGCTAAGGTGCTAAGCCCTGCTTACTACAGTCCATGTCTAATAATGTCACACAAACCCATGCCCTTCCTGTGGGGCGCGCACATAGGAATGTAAAAAATACATTCACACACGCAAGGACACAGTTTGCGCAAGGAGGCACATTTGCACACACATACACTGGGATAATACAAAAATGTACATAAATTAACATCCTCACATCATCACACAAGTGTTGAAAGTAAATGCACACACTGCTTAGAAAGACTCGACTAGAAAGACTAAATTGATTCATAAGTCAGTCTAGGTGCCACAGCTCTAATCAGTCAGTCCTGAAGCTGAGTGTCACTGCAGTAAACATCAGATGTGAGTGAAGTGCTGCAACCTAGTGAACGGATCTCTGGGGTTCTGGTGACCTCTGGTCAATCAGAAGAAAGAAACTGGACATTTACACAATATACTGTACATGCCAACGTTTCTAATGCTTTGTTTTCGACATCCTCCACTAGTGTATGCAGTCGCAGAAATCTACATTGAAGATTCTTGTAATTTAGGTATTTCTTAATTTAATCTTTATTTTATGTTGGTGAATAAAAATCTGTCTTTGTCTCTGCCAAAACGTTGAAAACAGCTACACAATTTCAATTTGACAAATTAAGTCACAATGGACATACATTGACACTTGAGGTCAAGTGCAGGACCAAAAAACAAAGCTCCACACCATAACCCCAAAGCTCTTATAATAAAGAAAGATAAGTCAGGCAAAGTGCAGAAGCTCAGCATTAAATTCTTGCTTACTTATGTTCTAACCCCAGATTGCATTATATGATAATTTAGAACTTGTCAAAGTTCAATTTATTAGTTTATGAGCCACTCTGTGTGTGTTAGAAGTTTGTAGAAACACATTTACATCACGAAAGTAAGGAGTCTGCAAAAACCTCACTATTGGCACAATTATGGAATAATGTTTCAATAAGTTCTGGTATTTGCCTGTTTGAAGAGCTTTAAGAAAAGACACTCGTCATCTGAGTCTTTAAGCCTCCAGAATGTTATGTGAATGCTTATGGATTTGGGAAGGTGCACAGTACATGTGCTCATCAGCCCCTCTGAATATACAGAGGTTGTTTCCCTTGTATCAAAGACGTTGTATAGCTATAGATACAAGTGTACGTGCACGCACTTGTACACATGTATTTCCACAAGTGCTACAAGTGCAGAGGTGTCTGGGAGCAGACAGGAGGAATCCAGATAGACACGCTGCAGCATTTATAAAGGGAAGCATGGCTTCTGTGCCCCCCCCCCCCACACACACACACAGCCCCCTCCGAGTAGCACAGCAGGCATGACCCATCTATTTATACCAGGCCAGGGGGAGGACAGGAGTTGGGGGGAAGAGAGGCTGCATGGGCAGGTCCTGTTACACATGCCAGGGGGGATGGCTGGGGCAAGCCACGGGGGGATTCTGCTCAGTCAGACAGGCTGACCTCCCCCTCACCTCTGCATGAGGCAGATATTGAGCTTGCAAGCCTTGTGTCTTAGCAGAGTGAAAGAAGAGAGAATTTATCTGTGCACATGAAGGTGTTTGAATGCTTGTGCCTACGTGTGCGTGTGGAGCTGCATTTAGAAATGAAAGCATGCATAACGTACAAACACTCCTGCATGTGTGGGTGTGTGTGTGCACATCAACATGTGTATACACGTGTGATGGAGTTCGCATGTAGTCACGCCTATGTACATAAAATGTGTGTCTGCCTGTCAGGCTGTGAGATGAACCGGACCCAGTGACCCCCCCAGCAGAGCCATAAACATGCCAGGTGAAGAGGGCTGGATTAGGCAGAGCTAGCTGATCCTGGCGGGCCCCCCCGGCCCCGTCCTTAGAGGTAAAAAACGACCCCAATCATTGTAATGACAGGGCACGCAGCAGGGGTCGCCCAGACCACTCAGCCCAACCTTGCCAGCTGCTTCTCATCTCTCAGACACAGTGTACAGTCACATGTACGTAGAGGAAACATACACACACCCTCACATGCACATGTGTGTGCACAGACACGTGAGGCTGCAGGACGCACAGCGAGGCAGAGACATGCACAGAGGTCTACAGTACATGGAAATGACTTTGAAGGGCCAGGTGTCTTGTACAGTTGCAGTTTATATCAGGGCACCTATAACTAGATGCGTTTTTATATTCATTATACTCATTAGTGTTAGTGGTACTAATGCCTTTTTTAGACAAAAAATACACTGATGCTTTATTTTTCATTAATATCGAAATGCTTGAACTGGTGATTAAACCAAGGTCACATAGCAAATTAATCATATTGTATTGTATTGTTATTATATCTCAGACCTTTACCTCACCCTCTACTTTTTTATTTACACATATCAGCTCTTTGTACATGCTTGAATTGCCTTGCATACTATAACCACAGGCAAACAAAACCCAATCTGTCTTGATCTAATTTGTGCCGTGGAACCAGTGTACAGCACATGGCGTCTACTTTAGGGTTATCAGATTAATAGCCTCGTATGAGGTTGTGAAATTCAAGGACACACAAGCACTAAAATCTAAATTGTGGTCACGCACCGAAAGATGTTTTCGAGCTGGAGTACACACTTCATAGTGTTCACGGAGTTCATAGCACAATGATGTTTTCCTCTAAAAAGAGAATTTCAACTGTGGATTGTGGCCAGGGTTTCAATATACTGTACATCTAGAAATACATCAAACAAGATCTATTTTCTGTTTTCTCGTGTAAAGTGTCACAGGCTCAGTCTTTGTTCCTCCCTGCTCATGGGAGCTGGTGAAACATGCACTGCCATGTGGCTGCTGTTGACCTGTAGGGCCCCCGTCTATTAGGGGAAGCCTGAAGCCCTGACACGTCTACTTGCCCAGCTCCGCTCCGGCCTGCCTGCGGGGCCCCTTTCAGTTTGGGCAGTGCCCCATCGAGCTGCATCTGTCGCCAGCTATATTTAGAGGGTGGGACAAATACCTTTCTCCCTGGACATGAACTTCGGCTGACAGACAGAGGGCCAGGACAGGCAGACGGGGGCTCTGTACAGTTTATAACCTTGAAGAACTTGTTACCCCCCAGGCTACAGCTGGCTGCTGTCAGACTCACTACAGTGGTTAGCAGTTACAGCTGAATGCTAAAGCCGTAAATACAGCGCAGTTAAACACAGTTAGCATTGAAAAGCTTGGTTTGGCAGCAGTTATTAGCACCGGTGCCTATAGTTCCAGGGCCGCTGCCAACACCGAGTGGAATATACAGTAATGGGCGCTGATAGAGATATTTAATACTTCTCTCCCTGTGATTGATAGAATAATTATGAATACATTTCAGCGGAATTGAATCACCTTCGCTCCCTACATGTCTGCCTACAAGCGTCTCTGTGTGTGTGTGTGTGTGTGTGTGTGTGTGTGTGTGTGTGTGTGTGTGTTTGTGTGTGTGTGTGTGTGTATGTGTGTGGCAGTGCCGGGCAGCCAGTGTGTGATATATGACCATGTTGCATGGCCATCTGCTCTATATAATCATAAACAAACGCAGGGAGGCCAGATTCACAGTATCATTTCCAAGAGGTCTAAGCCAAGTAAATGTATTTATGCTTTGGTCTATGGGTAGATGATCGAGAGATATGCTGTAAAGAACGGGCCACGGTCATGCAACGGCATTCATAATTCATTCCACAAACACAATATGGAGGCCGCTCTGTCCCATATGCACACACATGGCCAGAGTGAGGAGCGCGGAGCAGAAGGGGACAGAGTGCATTCGGAAGCGTAAGCAAAGCCATTGACTGTCTGTCTGTCTGTCTGTCTGTCTGTCTGTCTGTCTGTCTGTCTGTCTGTCTTTCTGTCTTTCTGTCTTTCTGTCTGTCTGTCTGTCTGTCTCTCTGTCTGTCTGTCTGTCTGTCTGTCTGTCTGTCTGTCTGTCTGTCTTTCTGTCTTTCTGTCTTTCTGTCTGTCTGTCTGTCTGTCTCTCTGTCTGTCTGTCTGTCTGTCTGTCTCTCTATCTGTCTGTCTCTCTGTCTGTCTCAATGACAACTTGACTGTGACAGGCCTAAATACTGCTGGAGGCACCTCTGCTATATTTTGCACATAGAGTCTAAATCAGTAACATAGCTGCAAAGATACACACTGATGCAGGGAGGACATTTTCACAGCATCACTCCTGACCATCAACAGATAGAGTACCGACACTTCTCCCCCAGCGATAAATGGACTGCATTTATATCGCTCTTTTTTTGTCTTAACGAGCACTCAAAGCGTTTCACACTACGAGTCACATTCAGCCAATCACAGACAGAATAAATATCACCCATACATTCACACATTGAGGATTTAGCCATCAGGCGTGATACGGTGTTGGGATTAGTGAAACCTGTTCTACCTCCTGAGCCACAGACACCCACACGTTTTGCTCCATGGCCAGAAACATATATTTTGATGTTTATTTGCAAAGTATACTGTATAATCTATATGTTGCTATCTTCTATAAGTCTTTAAATGAAAGCATCAAATGTTTCCCAATAGGTTTAAAAAAACATGGGGCACTGAGACAATTTGTGTCTCTGGCTGATTTGTTCCATGTCACCAACTCACCCACTATAACCCCTACTCACTAAATAGGGACTTCCATGAAGAGGACCATACTATGTTTAAATGTAGAAATGAACTTGTTTGCTGCAGTTTGTGCTGTGATGCACTGCACTGCTCTTATTCACATAGTTTACCGCCACAGGTCACAGATTGGTCTCGTGCAGGTCATGAAAATGTTTTAATTACGCCATTGGAAGTATTAGGGACTAATACTGATTTAAAATCGGTCTGTGAAAAGAAAAACCTGTCTGTGATATTCTCACGATTATTCAGATATTCTTGAAAAGAAGAAGAAGGAGGAGAAAGGCCAGAGAGACACGGCTGAGACGTGCTGCCCTCTCTCCTCTCCACCCTTTCTTCACGTCAGGTGCATGATGGGAGATATTGCTCTGTTAGTGACCGTTGGTTGGACACTACTTTTCACGATGCACTGTGGGATACAATGATACCACTATAGAGGGTATAAATAATTTCACTAAACATTTGGACTGGACTAGAAAATGGCAAATTCACTTCATAGTGGACTTTAAAGTGATTAGTGATTGATTTCAGACACAGCCTTTGTCTCTGTCTCAATAATTCTGGTGCTACCATGAGTCTGCTGAGTGACAGCGAGCTGAAAAAGGGAGAACATTTGCAAAAGACAGTAAACTTCCTGATTCTATTAACTGTGAATCTGATGAAAAAGCAACACAGAAATATTTGTTAATCGGAAATTGTTACCAAAGTAAAATTGGCTACGATTGATATATTAAGTAAATTATCCATCATGATGGAAGTGTAGGTCAAATAACTACCTAACAGCTCTGTTCTCCACTGACTGACCGCTGTCGCTAAAATGCTGAGCGATTTACTTTGACTTCAGCCGATCGAGAGAGAAGCAGCAGCAACAGGCACCTACTAAAAGCATGATATAGTAGCAGCAGCCTCGGGGTCAGATGACAGGAGGATTTTAATAACATCTGCACATGTAATCATATGCCTTCAGAGTTCCAGAGCTGCTGGCAGAGCCGCAGCTACTGCTGTTGCTGGAGGTCGTAGGGCGAGGCGTGGACTCACACATGCGATACAGGCACTAGTTGGTTCTGCAGCTGCGGCTGAGAGTGTGCTGCGGTTACCACAGAGGTATAGGTACATGAGCAGATGTTAAAACTTCGCACTTTGGCTGTAGAGTATGTAATAGGCAGGCTGGTTGTTTTTCTATGGGGGCTAAGTCTGCTGGGGAGGAACGAGGGAGGACTGATGGAGGGTGGAAGGGGGTCGTGCAGCTGTGGGCTCTGCCAGCACATTTTGCCCCGCTGGAAAAAGAACCGCTCATGGCGCCGGCCCAAGGTCAGTGCTTTGAGAAGAGGAGCTGGGCAGGGTCCAGAGGGGCGTCTGATTGTTTGTGCGCAGTCAGTCGGGCAACAACTAAAAACCTCTCTATAAGAATATTAAACCTTCTACCATTGCAAACTGTGAAACCTCCAATTCCTATAGCTCCTCCCTTTTTATATTTATTTAGCTTTTTTTACCCAATTTCCCCCGCCCCCTTGCTTCACTCCGTCCTCTTCACACTGCTACCTGACTACTTTGGCAGTGAGGCACAAAATGGCGGCGGGGAGCTGAGAGCTGGAAGGCAGAGGGTGGAAGCCATTTTCTCACAGATCCAGGCCCGGCTCAGAGAGGGAGTCAAGACTTCCTATTCCTCGTGGACAATTAAACACTAGACCCTGAGCATTTGCTCTATTCACATGCGCTAAAGATCATGTGAGTTTTGGTTTGTCTTTTTTTTCTTTATCTCCAGCAGTAACAAGCCATTGGGACCACTTGGCCTTCCAGATGGGATAAAGGCACATTAGGATTTAATCTAATGCAGGCTCACATTATAAAGAGTCTCAGAGTGGCGATAGATGTGGACAGAGCAGTGCGTACACCGAATGAAACTTATGCAGCATCTAATTACAGGCTTCATCTTATTAAATGAAACGCAAGACAACGCAACGGCATTACAATGCACCATTGAATAAAAACAGATCAAATTCAAAATACATTATGGTACTTACGATGCTGCAGTGATCGCCAGTCTGTCTGTCTGTGAATTCACTTGTTGGCTAAATTATTTGTGCCTGTGGCTGGAGTCCAAGCCCATCTTTCTGCCTATAAGAGAGAGAGACAAAGAGAGAGAGAGGCTGAGGGTGAGACTTGTGTGCAGGTCGAGGGGAGAGACAATTTACAGCGATAGAAACGGGAGAGGTGGAGAAAACAACGCAGAGAGGCAGAGAGGGAGAGAGAGATCAGCTGGGAGAGCCAGCGGCAGCAGAGGTCTCCTCTCTGTAGCCTGTTTACTAATAAGCTTGCCCCACAGTCTCGCCTGGCCAAGGAAACTCATTAGTGGAACATGTAACACGCCGCACCCTCCTCTGCCGGCCTGTACACCGGCCAACTCTCCCAGCCGCACGCTCGCCCAACACCAACACACACAAGCTCCGCCGTGGTCTCGGCCTTGCCCAGTATAGCACCCACTCGCTGCATGCGTGCACGCATTTGGCAAGCGGTGCTGCTGAGAGCCCACGGTGTCACGTGCGTGGGCGAGTGGCGAATCTGCGCGTAAGAGGTGAATTCACTGCTACACAGTATGTTCACGCTCACACATGAGGGCACGTACAGGACCACGCAGAGTTGACGCACGCGGCAGCTCCTGACATGTGTTGTCCGGTAGCACACACACGTAGGTAGGTGTGTGTGTGTGACGGTACAAAGGACGGCGGAGGCAGTTATCCATCATTAGAGAAATCTCTGTTTGCCGAAAATGAAGAGGGCGGCGGAGATAAAGAGAGTTGCGGCGTTGTCCTCTAGCACACCAAGGAGGACTCTGCCAATTAAAGGACTGCACTCAGCACGGTGGCGGCTGCTGAAGGGTGATAATTCTGGACAAGGACGCTAATTGCAGCGTGGGACAGAGCCTTTGCCGGGGATGGGTCTGGTCTATATTGTTTCTAATGTTTGTAATTACAGTGCAGTGCCTTGGAGCGCGGCCAAGACATGTTTATGGGCTCATGAGTAACCTAACTCCTCCAGCCCGTGGAGGGAGATTCATGTCCTGGCTGTGCACTCAATGCACTCTGTGTGCGAGTGTTGTTTGTGTGTGTATTCATGTTGGTGACTCATAACAGCCTGGGCGACTGTGTGCAGAAGGGATAGTCTTCAGCGCGCACACACACAAACAGACACACACACAAATTTAAAGCTTCTGCAGTACTTCGTAGGGGGGGTTATGTGACTCTACATACAAAATCTTTGGTCCCACTACCTTTCCACAGCACTGTAGCAACTAAACCTGACTATATAAACATAACCGGCATGCTGAATTATACAATAGAAATCCGAAAGGCAGTTGTATAAAAACGCAGTCAAATCAGTACAAGAAAATGTATTCGATATTCCTTTCTCTATGAGGTGAAACTAATAACACAAAGACAGCTCCAGCCAGTATATTTATTTTTATCACCCGCATGCAGCCAACATAATTCAGCCCGGGCCTGATAAATGGCGAGGAAGGGGATTTACAGTATTTTGATAGTCGGAGAGTTGCAGGCGAGGCCTTTCAGCGCTTCCAACCTTACCTCCGAGTGGAACAGCTCTGCTGATTCTGCAGTTTCTCCCTGGCTAAATTGCCTTGGCGACGGAGGAGGCCAAAAGCTGAAGAAATATATGAGCGTTGGAAAAGAGAAGTTTGAGTGGGCGCAGCTTAGCGCTATCTGGAATATCGCTTTGCCTGGCAGGTACATAAAACAGGGATCAGTCCTGACGACTCGCAAGGAGAGACACTCGCATGTGACGCCGCGAAGTGAGCATTTTGTTTTATTTTGATGATTCTAAATGTTAATCTGCAATGACGATGGCAAATCCCCTTGAGACACGGGCCTAACAGCTCAGGTCTCAGCGGTGAACCTTGGGTTGTACAGTCAGCGTACAAGAAAATCATCGGGCAAATAAAAAGTGACCCTGACCTCAGCCAAAGGGCCCTTGATGTAAAGCAACCATTCAGAGGGAAGGAAGAAGGGGGAGGCAGGGGGGGGGGGGAGGAAAATCGACATAATTTGTCAACCCTGAAACTCGGTCCCAGTCCAATATTATGTCATTATGAGTGTGTGCGCGCTGCCTCGGCGGAGTTGCTGCGGTTTTGTGGATAAGTTACATGTGACGCTCCCGGCTGACGTCCTGATTAACACGGGGGGAGAATAAAATGGCCCCCAATCCTCAGCAGTCAATGGGGTAATGCACTAATGGCTTCAACGTATGGCGAGAGAAGCGAGGGAGAGCAGGTTTAGGAACACTGGTGTGGATGTATAACCAGTATGTGTGACCTGTGTGCATCATAGTTATTTTTCTATAGAGTGCAACCCCCAAAAACAATATGTGTAAGTGTGGGTTTGGGTTGGAGCCTCTGTGTTTAGCATATTTTTCAGGCCTGGCCGACTCCCCACTGTACTGTACTGCAGATCCTGCACGAGTCCTCCACAGCCTGTAGTGGCCACTGCAGATCCACTCCCACATTCACAGAAGCACAGGAGGCCACCTTCTACCACACAGACACCCGCTCTGACTACAGGGCTGTGCAGGTATTTTCTACAGGCTGAAAACTGCTAAATGAAACCCTGAGGCAAATGTCACCATGATTGACACAAGTACACTGTAAAAATGCAGCCGGTTGTCTCGCAGGTTTTTCTTTTGGGGTTTTGTTCTGCAGAACGCATTGTGACCGTTAGATATGCTATCGCCGCCAAAGTGAGATTTCAATCCAGTTCCATGTCTGCAAGCAGCGAAGAGGCTTTATTATTGGCAGGAAAAAAATATATTGTATATTTACAGTGAGTGTTTACTTGGCCCCGGTTCCCCCCCCATAGTCCAATCTGGATTTCTCATTAGCCGGGAGGAAATTGGATGGAACTCACAACATCACAGCGAGCTCATAAATGAAACAAAATCGCATCATCTTAAATACCAATTTATCCACTTAACAAATGAGGCAGTGTGTCGGTGGCTTGTTGCTGCGTTGTGTTGGCGAATTATTTATTTTCACTGTGTGTTGCACTGGTTAGAAAACACTGAGCGCTGGCACATGACCTAAACCCCACAATCAACACTCGAAAAGTATCTGGCAGAAATACAAAGACCCAGAGAGATGCGGTCTTCTATAGAGCTGATAAACACACACACACACAGACACACACACACACACACACACACACACACACACACACACACACAAACACACACAAACACACACAGAACCATTACAGTAAAACACTCAACGAAACATCTGTATTTAGCTAACACTGCTAAATAATGATATTCCACCTCCAGATAGTTCCCATCTGTTAATTCTAGGTGGTAATGTATGCAATAAGATTTAAAATGTTTTTAAGATATACTAAACTCAGACATGTGACGATGCCTCAGGCTAACAGTTTGTGCAAGGAGGTTTCTCTATTTTCTTAACTCCATGGAATTTTTATTTTTTATAACGTTAGAGAGAACAAGAATTAATTTAATTCTGAAGCAACTGGGCTCACACGAAATGGAAATGAAATTAGTGAATATTTCCCTGTAGCATTTTATAAACTAGTCCAACAGGCAGAAGAAGTAGAGTGAAGTCAATAAATGAATAATAAATAAATTAGTTTTTAAAAATGGTTATTGTGAGCATTTAAATGTCAGGTTTCGTGAAAGAGTTGTGATTTAGCTATTAAAGATTTGTTTTAAACGGTATTGTGCAAATACTGTGAATATTATAATAAAAATTACCCAAACATTTCTAAAACTGAAGAAGGATCGGTAAAACAAGTAGAGGACAAAAGAATGAGCATGTTAATGCATGCATGCATGCACCATACAAACACACACACACACACACACACACACACACACACACACACACACACACACACACACTTATAGAAATAGCAGAGGCTGTGTATTATTTAACCATTACTGTATTAAATACAGCAAAATTAACTCTGCAAAACAAAATTTTCACTTTGAAAAAATTTATACAGACATGTGTACAATTATTTTCTCTGCAGGTTTTCTTATAACTTATAAAAATTCACTAATAATTCTCTAATTCTCTGTCTTAACACTACATAATATGTACATGTCCTACTGATTAATAATCAAACAAAGCACATTTAAGGCAACCCAGGAATTATTGTAAAATATTTTTTTAGAACAATTTAAAATCCTGACCTATGTTCAACAATAACTATTCACAAGTACTGTCAACACTGCACAACTAAAACTCTACACAAATTAGAATTAATTTCTTTTTTTGCACTTTTATTTGAATTTTTATGGAAAACCTATAAACTTCTTCGAGGTTGTCAGTTGGACTTTTCAGCATTTTCACATAAACATATACTGAGTAAAAACTGGTAAATTCGGAGGATAATGCAGATTTAAAGTACAATTTCAATAGAAAATCCCCAAATTCACATCCAAGTTCAAGGCCACAGTCAAGTTCATGTTAGAAAACTTGCTGTTCTAGATGTGGCCGGCAGTTTCCTTCAATTTAAAATAGCAAATAATTAAGAATTGACCTGAATGATCAAATCTACAAGATGAGCACTTTTGTCATTGGTGGGTTTTATCAGAATAAAGAAGTATTTAAATACACAGTTCATTAAAGCCAAAGAGCTGACACTGTAAACCCTTAAGGGACAAACAAAAACAAGGCACATGCTCCCCGCTGTGAAAAAGTATCGATATCCGACATGCTAGCAAAAGAAAATATAAAAATGTACATTCTATTGTGATACTTCAATTTGTGTGTGTGTGTGTTTGTGTGTTTGTGTGTGTGTGTGTGTGTGTGTGTGTGTGTGTGTGTCCTACGATTGGCTTAGCTGTACTTGCTGTGTGGCTGCAGTAAAGCTGAAGTTTTCCTCAGTGCACAGAATGCCTCATTGTGGCAGCACCAGGCTGTTGGATTGGTCAGGTATACTTTTACAGAGGAAAAAAAAAAAATACTGCAAACCCTCACCACGCTGCCATCTGCCTCTCAACACGTAACCTTTCCCTGCAGTCACTGCCAGAACGGCCTGAGGGCTGGAGTGGTGTGATACTCTGCCAGCCTGAAAACCATGTGTCCACTCAGGCACAGCTTAGTCATATGGAGGAGCATAATCACCTGCGTATGGAAAAATTGAATGTGGAATCACCTGTAAGTTGACAGCAGGTTGGTTTTTGCACTTCTAAAAAACGTTGGTGTCATACGAGCCCTGATAAGCAGCCTAACATCTGACCACAAACCAAACCATACACCAGGGCAAAGATGGAAGATTTCCACCAATAAATCGCTAATTTAAACAGATATTTGAAAACAGTTATTACTATAGATCTTATTCCCCTTACAGGCACTATTACAAATTAAATATCATGCATAGACCTGGGGCTTCTATAAAATCCTGGATTTCCCATTAGATTGATCATTTAAGCACCACATACCTATAAAACAGCCAAACCAGCCGGGGTTAATTATGTTTAATTACCTGAATATTATCCTAAGTAACTTGTCTAAAGCCAAGATCACTATTTCACAGTTGTGGAATTGCTTACAGAGGATTAAAACTTATTCCGGTTTGTTCTTTTTAAAAAATGCAAAAAAGGGAATGCTTTTCAAACGCTGTAGACCTCAGTGTAATTACAATTTTTTATTTTTTTGGAAACTTTGTCCACACTTGCCACAAAATGTCACCCTGCTTAGGATAAGTTTTGCGACATCAAAGCGGCAAGATACACTTCAAAATATAGAAAATGTCGTGATCAGTGCTGCTTAGGGCGGACATAGAGGCTAATAAAAGGAGTTTTATAATTATTCTGTGAACGCTGCACTTAATACAAGCTGCAAAACCTACACTTTGAAAAAATTCATTATGTTCTCTTTGACATCTAAAGTCAAACCTTAGAGTGAATTAAACTGATCGACATGATAGGTACACCATCTATATTCCCATCATATAGTGCACGCTGGCGCCGGGCCGCAGCACCCACATACACTCAAATACCTCCACAACGGAGGCCTTCCACTCATCCACGGATTATCACAAAGGAGGATTAACCAGGCACAAATCAAAATGCTGTTAAAGACTATTGTACAAACAGGTTCTGGGGCTTGGAAAAGTTCAAGAAAGAACCGATTTTTGTCGGTAAAAGAAAGTGTCTGTCGCTCTGATGTGTGCTGCTGTCCACTAAACGGTCCTAAACTATGTGAGCATATAGGGTTTTTATATTTGAATGTGGTAAAGAGAAACTTTGTGCAAGAACCTCAAGTGCATCAAATGTTTATTTGCAGAGGGTGCTTGTTAAACATGGAAAATCTAAAGTGTAAACACGCGGACAAACGTCCATCGGAACCACACAAGTGTGCACATATTAAAACAGATATTACTCACCAGTATTCCACCACAAAGATGGCAAATGTCCGGTCCGGGAAACCGAAATCTGGCGACTCCTCCTTCTTGATCCACATCTCTGTCAAGGAGAGGAGAAAACCATAAGCTCCTGTTTGGTTGGGTTCCTCGCAAGACCCAGTCCCTGTCCCCTTTCCCAGCCCCGAACTCCAGCCTGAACACCCCAACCTTAAATCTCAGCTCCAGACTCACTCCTTCGTCCAGCCACAATCTGAGCCCCAAAGCTCAGGGCTGCACGGCTCCCCTGCCACCGGCTGGGTCCGGGCCTGGCGAGGCCTGGAACAATAGGAGGCCATGAGGCTGTCTGCAAGGTTCCAGCTAAGCCCGTCTGCTAGTTAACAAGTCTTTGAATGAGGAATGTTAGCAAATAGACCAACAGCATGTCTGATGCATGCAAATAGCACAACCAGTCCAGTCACAGCCTTGGCTGAGTACATGAATAATTCAGCAGTCTATATGCTGCTCTCCCACATTGCTCCCTCCCTCTACCTAAGTGAAATGCCTTTACTAAAGTAAGTGTGGCGAAGTCTTCAAACCCCTGCTCAACACTCCTGCTCATATTATCCCTCTTCATACTTAATATTAACATGCAATAATGGCACAAAGTGGTCGTTATAAAGGCACAACATGCAGCGCTCCTTCAGACACTTCGTCGCAAACAATTTGAGATTTTGCGACTACAATTTTTTTTTCTCATTGCCATTTAATGTCTTTTGTTTGCAGTTGGCACCTGTCCCAGACGAGCTCCGGCTCAGCACACCACTAGTTCCCCTGATAGGAGAGCGAGTCGGTGTGAAAGAGAGAGAACAAGGGTGAGTGAGCGACTCAGAGGCAGAGACAGAGGACATGGGGAGGAAATAAGGAGAGACAGAGTAAGACGAAGGAGGTGCCGTACTTCACACCAGTCGCTGGCGCAGACGAAGGATATTTTTTGTAAAACACAGATGCGTGCCGGCCTTGGATACTGGTCACGTTCTCTGCTTATCATCCGCAGTGGTCATCCAAGACCACGAGTCCACCACAAGCAGGTCATACCCATCAGAAATGGCGCCCCGGCACTCCAGGTTGAACAAGGCCCGTCACGTGGCGAGTCACCACCTTCGCAAATTTCCATCCCAAAAAAGAGGCAAAAATTCAAATAAAGGCTACCAGAAACCCACCGGCGGAGTGAAAAAACATGTGGACTTTTTAAGAAATAAAACATAGGAGTGGGGAAAAAAGCAGCAAAATCCAAAGTGATGCAAAAACCAACGCGGCAAAAGTGAGAAAAGGCCCCTAAAAAGCAACTTGTTGCCAGGTTTTGCAGAGCTGCTGTGCAGCTAGTTGCAGGCAGAGGGTTAAAATCCAGCTAGTGAGTGAAAAAAGAGAAGCCCCGTCTATGGAAGGGCGGGCTGTGGGGAGGCCCTGACTGTAGAAATAGCAGCAGACTTTTTCTTTTTTTCCCCTCGCAGAGCTTAAGTCTCCCCCTTGCGTGTGGCTGGAGCAGAAAGAGGGGAGCAGCCGAAACAGAGAGAAAAAGAGGAAAGAGAGGGAGGGAGGGAAAGAGAGGAGGAGACAGCGAGCGCACAGTGAAGGGAGAAAAGCTTCACTGATGATGAAATAGGAGGTGCGGCGGAGCGCGCGAACCAGTCACTTTTTCATCACATGTCCAACACAGCAAGGAACTGTATTTGCACTGGAGACAGGGGGTAGGAGGAAGGAGGGAGCATTAGATGGTCGGGAGACGGAGACACAGAGAATGAGAGAGAGAGAGAGGGAGAGTGGGAGGGTGGAGAGCACTAAATGTGGGAGGGGTGGAGGAGGAAGAGTGACACAGAAATCCACTCCTCCATGCAGCGCGCAGACGCAGTGCACTGCACACCCAACACGCCATACTGGGGATATACACAGTACACACAGTACACACAGTACACCTCTGTTGCTAGATCAACTGGTGAAAAGAAAAGCGAGGTAGAGCGGAGACGGTCGTCCAGAGTGGACGTCCCCCCGGCCGAGGGATCCTTGAAATATGAAACAGTTCTGAGAGCCGGTTGAATTATTAACCCTGATCTGCCACTGCACTGGGTTGTTGCCTGACGCTGGTCTTGGGAGCTCACTGTAAGAGGCAGCACACGTTGGAGTGCGTTAACTCTTTAGCGTGCCACAGCGACTAGCAGCGAAGGCACACACACACACACACACAGGAAAAAGATAAGCTCGCCCAGTGTTTATTTCAGTACATGTGGCAAAGAACGCATGGCCGGGACCCTCCTCCTCCTCCTCCTCCTCCTCCTCCTCCTCCTCCTCCTCCTCCTCCTCCTCCTCGGTCGCAAAGCAAACTGAACGCTTGCAGCAAATCTGGCACAAAGTCAAAAAGGCAGATAAGCATTTTTCGGGGGGTGAGACTTTTGCTGCTTTTCCTTGAGGTAAAACAGCTGCCACTTGCCCCGTGAAGCACATGCAACAGTTCAGAGACGATTCGGAGAAACTCCTCCACCTCCCGGGATACTGAATGTCTCTTTTCAAAAAGAATATTAGCGTCCAAACAGTTTGTCCTGACTGAATCCATTCACCGACATACATGAGGAGCAGAAGCAAGCCAACGAGGGAACTCGAGGGGAAGGGGGGGGGGGGGGCCCCGAACAGCATGGCTGTTTCCACCATCTTAGATTGTATTGATTATTCTTTGCAGTAACGTCCGTTCCTCGCACACACGCTAGCGCTCTTTCTCCCCCCTCCTGCCCCTCCCTCCCTCTCTCTGCCTCTGTTCTGCCACCTTCTCCACTCGGCGATCGGCGTTTTTTGGCTTTTTCCATTTGTGGAAGATTACTGTAACGCTATTGTACGACAACTTCCTGCCTCTTTTGGCTCTGGTTCTCAAAAACGGCAAAGGCACGAGCTCGCAGCACTCACTTTCCCCCCCCCTTTCGGCCTTGAACTACGGGAGCTCTGTGAGGAAGTAACAGGAGGAAGGGGATATGTAAAGTGTATCTGTCACTGAGGAGCGATTTTGATTGCATTTCTGCTTTAAAAAAAAAAAAAAGAAACGGCACAGAATTAAAGAGGGCGAGAAGGGACCACATGCCTAGCAGACACAATGAGAGAGAGAGAGAGAAAAAAGGTGGGGGTTCAACTTTTCTTACTTTTACTCTGTGAAAAACTTTTGTGTTGGTTTTGGAGGATCACTGCGTTATTGGTGGGGCTCGGGCTCCACGCAGATCGGTCTAACATGGCTGCTGCTTCGGGCTGCACAGGCTGTGAGGGCTGCTTTCACAGCACGGCCACCACCCTGCTCCTCGTCGGCTCTCTTCTGAACTACAGCAGCACGGTGGCTGAACTCGATTCTCTCCTCTGCTCGACGGGTTCCAGGGAAAACACAGGTGGTTTAACACAGAAGTGCAGAGAGTCGGAGGGGGGGGGGAATTGGATTTACTTTACAGTTCAGAAAGGATGGCAATGCATTTGTCTGCTCTCCTCTCCCTGAATGTGATAGAGGCTCGCTTGGTTCAGGTGTCTGCACTGGCACCAGCTATAGGATCCTACTAGGAGGGGTGCAGCTGTACGTCACATCTCGCCACGAGTTTGAACCAATTGAGAAACCCATGACTTCATTATGGCTCCGATGTATGAAGCTGTCATGCGTATATGTTAAGTGAACTTATTAGGGAGTAACTTGAAGCTTAAAATAGAATGTGTGAGAAGGCGGATATTGAACCTAGCCACACGGTTTTTCTGCATTTATGCTTAGTGTGCATATACTGCACTTTGCCTGGCATAAAGTTCACATGAGGATACAGTTTTGGTTTCGGGTCGCCTGCCAACTCTCACCGCGGCGCTCCCCTTCACTGTTCCTCTGTTGCTTTTTACCGAATATTTATCATGTTTTCATTTGCAAAGTCTTAATTTATCATATTTTAGCAGCTAATACAGAGTTTGTAGAGTAAAAACTAATTCTGGTTCTGATTTAATCCTTTTTTCAAACCTTTACAATCTTTACTTCTGTTTTGCAACTGCTAATAATAAAATCTTTTGTTAAATATAGAAGAAATTATTTAACTTCAAATGTTTTTAGAATTAATCCTGACACAAAAACCTGACTTTGTGGAATTAGCAGAGATAAGAAATAGTCATTCATTCGTGGCACACATGGCTGCTACAGCTGTGTGATACAGAACCAGTCAATCAGTCCTATTGATATGGGCTGGGAAACAAAATGGCAGACGGCGCCATGTTACAGGCTCAGCACGATGTCATCTGAGTATTTAATAAACGACAAGAAAAAAACACAAACGTGCTCTAACCTGCGATTTTTTGTTTGTCAATATAGTGAAAAGCATCACATGACTACTGACACTTGTTATATTAACATTTTCTATCACAGAAAAGCATTTTAATAGTATAAAAAATAGGAACAAATACATAATGTTTGAAAGAGATTAGCAGTAAATTGCACATACGCATCCACCATCTCTAACATAATATTTCCAAGAAATACGTATGTTTATCAGGGACTCTGATTAATCCTCGTTCTGCATATGTGGTCAGCTGCAGGCTGGGGGGAACACACATATTCATGTGCTTTAAAAACACTTGTTAGTCACAGCAGGCCCTCTGTACAGAAAGTTCAGATAAGGGGACAGGGCAAAGACACATTGCCGCATAAATATGTTATTTTTCCATAGCTTTATTCCTCCAGCCACAGGAAGCAGTGAGGAGCGCTGGAGGAATATGAAATTGCAGTGGGCAGGGGCTCGGCAAAGACAAACAATATTTGTCATCTGCAAACATCAAGGATGCTTCAGGAGGTGAGGAAGGTGAACGAGGGCTGGGCTCTGTGCTTCGTCAGCAACCACTGCTGTATCAACACACTGGTCCAGATATGTGGCATATAAAAAAAAAACACACACACACACGGATATTCTAATGTCCATATTCAAGGGAATAAAAAGATAACTATGAACAGTATCCCCGCACTACTTTATACTCTCCAGGAGCAGGAGTCCATGAGGTGGTCTTGCTTAAGCTGCGCACGTGTCTAAACAACTTCTCTATTACACCCGAGACCTCTGAGGGCACTCCCCATCGAGCAGGGAACAAAGGCCATGACCCCTGGGTCAAAAGCGTTACACGGGAGGCCAAGCGGGCCCATTGAATTTTCCATTGGTGTTTGCTTAAAGAAGGTAAAGATTACTAACACATTAACTAATGCCGATTATGGGGTTATCCCTCGTGGGACCCAGGTCCCAGGGCAGCACATCACGTCTTATTAACGGAGCCTGACCTTTGACCCCAGCAGTCACCTCAGGCAGCAGACTTCGACCACTACTTTCTGACACACACACACACACACACACACACACAAACACACAGGGCAGGAATGAAGAGAATGAAAGCAAGGTGCAGCAGCTTGAAAACATATTTCTGGAGAAACATGAATAAATGGTGCAATATTAGCACTGCAAGGTATTCCTGCAGTGCTAATGCTCTCCTGCACCCCTGTTTAAAAATGAAGGATGTTTGCAAGCTGTGCATCATTTATGTAGCTCAGAATAATCTGTGTAATATTTATAATCTCTATAACTTCCTTATTGAGCATGATTGATTGAAACGTGTTGTTTTCGGAGGCACGTGTTTCGGAGGCTCGTGTTCGACTTCATAAAATGGGGGCATGTGCAATAAAAGTTCTCATCACAAAATGGTGGACACAAGACATGCGCATTACTGATGTTCCCCATTTATCAGATGAGGATGATGATGATGCTGAAATCAAGAGAAGGAGCGATTCTTCACAAACTGTCTCTGTGGGGATTTTCACACTTTTACTTTTTCATCAGCTGAGAGGTGAAATTAAAATTTGATGTCCGAGAAACAGCAAGCTAATAAAACCTCACAATAAATGAAGTCCGTCCGTAAAATCCCTGCATGTGATCGAACTATCTGTCGTTCCTTTTCTCCAATATAGAGTCAGAATTATGACTTTTTCCTAGAGAGTGTTCTGAAAGGTCAAGTTCAATGTTTCTGCAGAGAAAGTTTTTCCTCAATTGATCTTCTCTTAGATATTACAGTATTTATTTGCTGTAATTAACATTGAACATTTCAAAAGAAAGAACATTTATAATAGTTTATTTTATAAAATGTTTGTTAATGTAGAATATGCTTTTGTTTTAAAAGCTGATTTGCAATAACCTGCCAGATGTTTTCTTCCTGCTGCCCTCGTTTATAATAAGAAATCATTTAAGGCAATTTTAAATAATCTTTTATGTATATTGTAAAAAGTTTGATCCAAAAATTACTTTCTGTAAAATATATTACTCAAATTATGAGTTTGATGTTTATTTCAAGGTGTAACAGGGAATTTCTAATTAAAAAAACTAAAATGTCAAGGATACCAATTTGTTCGTGCGAAAATGGAATATAGGTGAAATGTATTTCTGATTAATACTAATTATTACTAATTATTCCCATAATACATATACAACTCCTCCAACAACATTTTTGTTTGAAAATCTATTTTTGTGTTTTTTAAGCTTAAATACACACATTTTAATTTAGTAAGAACAATAAAACAGATTTCAGCCACAGCTAAAATATAGACACCTGTACAATTTTCAACTTACACCTAAATTTAACTTCAAATAATCTCTGATGATTTTACAAAAATTGAAGCCAGTACATTTTAACAGAAATCCATCTGATAGTATGTTTTAGGTGGCATTTCACAAAAAACAAAATCCCTAAATTGCTTATAAATATAAATAGTTGCATTTGTTTAGTTAAATTTAGCTTGAAGTAAGCTCAACTTGACTTTTGCTGAAAACACTTTACAATTGGCCCTTCTCCACTTTTCTAATATAACGGCACAGAGCAGATTATTGATTTAACTTGTCAAATGCCTCAGTTAGCTTTTGTGTTTCAAATAATTATAAAGGCACATTTAGAAAAGGGTATATTCACGAATACTGGGTCATCTAAAGGAGACAAACACTTTTTAAGGCAGAAACGAACTCACCTTGCTGTTTCTCATAGGATTCTGAAGAAAGAAGAGACGGACAAGAACGAAGTATAACTCCTCCTGAGAACAAGCGGGAAATGATAGACCACTTCGACATCACACCTCGGAGTGGACGACCTATCCGAAGAGGGACGCACCCTGGCTGTACTTAACAACTGCTTCTGGCAGCTCCTCAAAAGCCAAACATATTGTCCTGGATCAGGGCAGCTTTCGTATGACAACATCCAGGCAGCTATGGCAAGAAATCCAGACTAAAGATGAATGAAATCAAAATGTTGATACCAAGGCATTAAAAGAAAATTATTGCATGTACTTATATATATATTTTTTTTAATTATATTTTTGGATATAAACTGATCTCCCTTCATTTTGCTCATCAAACTTCAACAAGATGTGGGAAAGAGAATACATTTGGATTTTTGCACCAAATCCTTTTTCCAAATGAAACATGTTTTGTGAATGCTTCCACACAACATTAGTCCTGTGATATTACAAGACCAAAGTACAACACTGATTCAAGTACAAAAAACTCTGAAGTAGTTTTTTAGTCTTTATATTAATAGTATTGTAGCACTAATAAGCACAAGAGTGTTAATTATTTAAGAAATTCAAATAAAAATTTAATTATCCCTTTTAATAGCATGACTCTTTACTCATTGTAATATTCAAGTTATTCCGGTAACTACAAGAGGCATTTCAGTGAAATAAAAAAATAACCTTGTACTTCTTGTTGTATTATATTACTTATTACCTTCTGTCACTTGTATTATTATTATGCCTTGATAATGTATTATTAGTTAACTGAGGACCTGGGACAAATTCTCAAAAATATGTCAAAGATGCATTCAAATAAAAACTTAACATTCTCCTTTCCTGTCCCTGTGACCATCCTGTGCCAGACTTGTTCATACGTGATCTCTCGCTTTTTAGCGTCCCACTGACGGCTGCTTCTACCCATTTTATTGTTGTGGCCATCTTGTTTTATTCCTCCTCTACATTAAGCCAGGAGAGCACAGGCCTGGCATTTTAGGGGCCGTGTCAAAAGGCCTGTGTCTGCACCGCAGGGCTGCGCGGAGTCCAACAGTCGAGCCATACGCACTCAGCGGTTCACTGCCTCGACAAACACTTTGTGCATGCTGCTTTGTTTTCTCACACATGCTCTCTAGATTCCTTTCTCCCCTGAAAAACCGCAAAACATGCAGCTTATACACTTTATCCATTCCATAAACATGCTTTCCCTCTGGTGCCCGACCCGGAGCCACTGAGCCCTCAGCCCCCGAATCACTTCACAGCACTTTGTCTCTTGTGATCACCACAGAAAACTAAAAAGCTTTGATCACACACAACAAGTGAGGCTGGAAATACTATGGCTACTCATCCAATTCCCACTTCACCATGCAATTTAATGAGCTTTATAATTGCTTCTAACTTAATGCATGGATACACAAATATCTGTGGCATCCCTTAAAAGAGGAACAGTACTTATATTGATTTGAAAGTGACGCGGATAAAAACTCTGATTACCTACATTTTAATTGGCTGACGGACTGTAATTGATCTGCATAATGTTATTAGCAGAGGTATATTTATCCATGTGGGAGAGAAGCAGCGCTTCACAGTACAGCTGCGTAAACAGAGGGTTTATTACTCCATGGGTTATTTCTGCACATCTAGTTGCTCTTTGCAATTCAAGTAAAACATAATTTTTTTTGTGCAGCAAAATAATGTGTTGAAGACTAGCACCAAATTTGAAAGAAAACAGACAGTGTCAACACTACAGATCTAAAAATGTACATTGCACACATTCCTTATTTGACCATATTTATTAGTTCTCTCCTGTATTTCAGTGCTACCTGCCACCTGCCTGTTTGCTCTGTTTTGCTTTATCAACTCTGTAAAATGTGCAATAACTTACACATATACAGTTTTACACTTGATTCCTGTATTTAATATTACATTATTGTATTATACTTTTATATTGAGATTTGTTTATTATGGAGGTCTTTTTACTGCATTTTATTCAAATTTAATTTCTACTCTTGGTGTATTGTCCAACACTATTCATTGTACTGCTGACCCTGTGTATAAGAGAAATACAGCTTGACATGTAAATATGACTCTATGCGTAGAAGCTGCTTCCTCTATTTTAAGATAGTCAGCGATCTTTGCATTTAAGTGAACAAATGAGTTCATGCATGTGCAGTGACTTGTTCTGTTTCTCTGCATTATGTTGGTGCTCGATCAGCCAGCCCAGGCACAGAGGAGCTTGGTGATCAGGTTCTAGGGATCGTTCCTATACACCAGACTCTGTGGTGTACACAGGGGTTGCTGGTGTGGTTTAGAAAAAGTTTTTTTCACTGAGCTACTGCACACAGCATGCTAATATGAAATTTTAATTGTTACTTAGTATTTCCAATCATACGTTTTTGTGTGCAACACATTCAAGTTGCCTGTTTTCATGCAAGGTTCAGCACCATTTAATGTAAATGCATTTATTATCATTACTACCATTATTATCATCGTCATTAGTATTTCTGATATTCTTATAATGCTTAGATAGAAATACACAACCCCATTCCTGTTGTAGGGGGTAAACAGTACAGCTCCCTATGTGGCAATGACATGCACAACATATTCCAAACTGTGCTGAATATTATTTGTGCAGTATTCTCTGCTGTGTTCCACATCATCATCATGATGAGGTTAAAGGCGTGGACAGTGAACAGGAAATGGCCACATGACGGCCTCTGACCTCTTACACCAGCTCGGAGCAGCAGAGGGTCACGCAGAGGACATGACGGTGGAGGGAGAAGTCAATCTTATCCTTCCGTTCCGCCACAGGCCCGTGTGCAGCGACAGCAAGATGAGCTACAGGGCTTTCCAAAATCCACACTTGTTTGGCTGCGGAGCAAGGCACCAGCGCCGTGTGTGTTTCAAAGGAAACGCTGAGGAAAGCGTATTTTCGTGGCAGCAGCCGTGCACTTGACAGTGTGTGTTAGCCCTGCCCTGTGTCTTTGCTCCGTCCCCACCCCGACTCAATATCCCTCAACACCAATATCTGTTTTCTTTAGTGGCCAAAATGGCAAACAGCCCATTTGTCCCACAACACTGGAGAATTCTTCCATATCCCATCTCAATTTGGTTCTCATGTGCAGGGAAAGTTTTTTTTATAAAAATCTCTACACGTTACAAATACGCCTGGCTCTGCTGAACGGCACGGGGCCGCGGGGTTAAAAGGCAGAAGGCACTGAAAAGACAGAGAGAGAGAGAGAGAGAGAGAAGCATCAGCTCCCGTCCCAGACGGCTGTCAACTGAGCCTGTGCCTCTGTAATGGGGAGGGGGGGTTGATAACCTGGTACAAAACCAACCACTAATGCCCCTTAAATGTCAGAGACTGCAGAAAGTAAGGGAGACAGCAAAAACGAGAGCACATTCATATTTCAGTGTGGCAGACTCTAAAATGCGTTGGTGCCTCACAGTGAGTGCTCACAAGGACACCAGGAGAGAGAAAAAGAGAAGGCAGGCATGAAAAAAGGAGAAATGAAAAAGAGAAAAAACAGTGAGGACTTTGCAGCAGGGATGCAAGAAGCCCCATCTGACGATTGTCTCTATTCGACAAAGTTAGTAGTGGATCTCTCTCTCTCTCTCTCTCTCTCTCTCTCTCTCTCTCTCTCTCTCTCTCTCACTCGAATCTGGCAGGGTGGGGGTCGGGGGTCGAGTCTGATGTTGGGGGTGGGGTGGACTTGCTGGAGAGAGAGTGATCTTTTTTTTCCAGTGGGGTGAAAGGCGGACGGTCATGTGTGCAGAGCTCATGACAAAAGGCCCTTTTATGTGCAGCGTATGCAGATAGAGGAGGCTCCTTTGTGCACAGATGGAGATCCCATGCCTGGGTCTGCCTGCGGCGGAGAGGGAAGGGAGGGAGGGAGGGAGGGAGGAGAGGAGAGAAGAGTGTTGATGAAGGCAGGGGAGGAGAAGGAAGGGAGGGGTGTCTCTGGCACTGAGTGCCATCACTGTGTCTGGTGGGGGGAGGGGGCACGGAAAAAGGAGAACCAAGCCCGAGTCCTGGTCCTGCCAGGTTCATACCGGGAGGATGGGGTCATTAGGTTGGAGAGCGAGACAGGTGACCTCATGGTGGGATCACGAGTAGAGCTCCCTACTGTCTGACAAATGGATCAGAGTCCAATATTATTTGCAGATAATCTTAAAACAGCTTGGGAAAAGCATGACTTACCACAAATACATTTTGCATGTAAAACTAACCTAGCAATAACAAAGGATTATTAGGTTGGATAAATTGAACCTACTTCTGTCAACTATAATATCTAAGCTTCCTACAGGTTAAACTAGAATGTCACTCAGTAGAGGTATCTGCCGATAGTCCTTTTATGGAGCCACACAAATTCCACCAAATCAATCCCCTAAACATGCCAGATATTTTAGCAAGATCCATGAATTATACTTTATTCTAAAATCTCGCAATGACAAATAAAAGTTCCTGGATCTGCCCTCTGATCCAGATCTGCACCAAATGGGTTCATGGGTTCTTCTCTGACCCGTAACACATCCGTACACCAAGTTCCCTGATGATCCAGTAGTTTATATCTTTCTTACAAACAAACAAACAAACAAACAGATGGGGGCTAAAAAATAACCATCTTGGCGGAGGTAACAATCAAATAGGCATCTCAGTCACAATTTTCCCCCTACAAATTGATCATAGGAAGTTTACCATCAATTGGATTCCTTTATAGAAGCATCTGCCACTGTCGCTTTGACCCTTGTGCCTTCCCCTTTTCCCTTTAGTTTGTCCATCTCTCTTGGTAATAGTGTCTGAATATTGAAGGTGTCCACTCTACCCTGGTGCCACCTCCACCCTGAGAGACGTGGTGACTCCCACTGACATCCCGTCTGCCGAGAAGACGTCACATCCTGTAAGCAGCCTCCTCCCACCGAGCCTCAAGCTGACTCTCAGGCCAGATAGATTCCTAACCTGCCAGCGCACACCAAGTCTCATGGCCATTTTCACCAGAGAACAGATGGAAACCCTACCCCCCCCCCCCACACACACACACACACACACACTGACAGACATGTAAACCCCTGCACACAAGGTTGAAGCTGCTGAAACACACTTGCACTGAGCTGAGAGTTCTACACATTCAAATGTAAGAATTCCATAACAGGTTAGTCTTGGTCCTATATTTGACTGCAGGTGTAGACCGATACAAATTTCCATCTGTCGAAATTGTGTTTGCATTAAGGGATAGTTTTTGTACAGTGGTAAGTACAACAATGACATGTTGGGGTTTTGTGTGTCTTTGAGTTAGTTAATAGAAAAGAGTGCAAAGTAAATATGGTCTTAATCATTAGTTGAAGGTGGAGAAAGAGCTGAAACTTTACCCTGGCTACAAGTGTATTTGCACCTGGGCATTTTATGACCTATAAACTAATTACTATACATTGACTTCAGCTCTTTGCGGACAGCCTGGCAAAAGCCTTATCCCTACCCTTAAACTTGATCGATTTGTGGCTAACCCTATCACAACTCACACCTGACCATTGACCATAACCATCAGGACTGACCTTAGGTCCCTGTGAGGTTTACTGGGCCGGACTGGTCAGTCTTTATGCTGGAAAAGATTCTAAAGACGTGACACAAACACAAGCAAACAAACCTGATAGCCAGCCCATCAAGGTAAGCTTAGGCTAATCAAAGAGATTAGATGTTTTTGTCTGAGTACTGTCTTAGCTTATTGGCTCTTGTCTAACCCATGCCCGGCCTGCGCTCTGGCTTCCAGTGGGCCAGGAATGAAAAGCTGGCACTTACCCCTCACTCCTCAATCTGATCCCCTGTTGCTACACCCTTGATGCCAACAGAGGTATTTCTGCTCCTAATCAGCAGACAGGGAGAAGGACAGATATGGTGCTATTCTTGTCTAAGATAGAAAATAAGGCAATGTGGCTTGTTCTGGTAAATCAGGGCTCTTCGATCACGTATTCAAATATCTTTGCTTTCTTCAAAGCACATCAAGACAATGAAGGAAAAAGAAGAAGTCTGAGACTGGGTGAGGCAAAGACAAGAGAACGGTGAAGATGGCGATGGAGAGGAAAACTGTCTTCGGCACTTTCGGTCTCAATTGACCTGTACAATCTTCGAGACTGGAACAAATGCAAATAGCGCTGACTAGCTCGCACCAAAAAAATCCTGAAGGCTTTTTCAAATGAGCTCACTCTCACAATGGTGGGGTGCCCGGAGCAGGGTGAATATACGGTCTGGGCTCTGAATGGCACAATAAGAGCCAAGCAGGGAGCTGTGAAGTGAAGGCTCAGGACCCTACAGGCTGCCTGCTGCTGTGCTTAGCTGAGCTTTGGCTGCTTCCACATTACAAAGCTGACCACTGCCACACTACTGCAGTCTACTGATCGACAAGGCCAAGGTCACACTGCACTACACTGTAAACTTGTCTTCAATATAAAATTGTAAAGGGAAATTTAAAAAAGTTTTTTTATATGAAAAAAAGCTTTTTCATATAAAGAACAAGAGAAAGCAACACAACTTCCCTTGTATATTTAGTGTGTATTTTGCTGTAGTCAGTCAGGAGATTTGATTCCTGCAGCAGCACGTCAAATGCCCTTTAGCAATACAAAGAAGCCTCTTCTCTCTCACTAACTTCTAGATTCAAAAGTTTAAAACAGGGATTTATAATACCTGACTATTGTACTTAGCTTTATGGTTAAGGTTAACTTTAGCTATAATATAATTCATTAATACCTGAATCACTTAACCTTGATAATAACTAAAGAACATTGAACAAAATTCTGGCTCTGCCATAATGACATATATATTTAAATTTAATTTGGCAAACATAGAGGTTAATGGTCAGTAAAAAATCTCACATCTACGTAAGGAATATTCTGGTTAAATCCCCCTGGTGAGCAGAGGAACAAATATTCTCAAGTTTTAGAAAAAACTAGGTTGAACTATTCAGACCTTATGAGATTGAGTTTGCCACATAATTAAAGAATCTGGTACAGTAAATTATTTTTTCCCCGAACATTTTCATTTTGCAGTGTATTAGCACAGCTCCAATACTTATTCTGTGAAGCTACAGCTAATAAATACAGTTGAACAAACAAATGCATCTCATGTTTTTATTCTTCTGAAATAGTTCTCGTCTTTCTTTCTGGTTGCTCAAAGGTTGAAACTTTTACAGTTTAAAATGTCTACAATGTAAAAAAGTAAATGTGAGACATTTGATCAAATTACACACAAACACAGACACTCTGCTTTGTGGATCTACAGTATGTTTGAGCAGCACTTCACTGAACAGCCTCGTTTCTCTGTCCATGACTGAGGAATGTTTTGGCAATATCTCTTTAAGAGAAGGCAGAGCCCACAGCCGTGAGAGCTCTCCGCTTTGTTGCTACTCATTCTACTTTCAAACTTCATTTTCAGTCTTCGCAAGATTTTCAGAGCCGCTCTCCGGAAGCTTGCAGGCATTTTCACCATGCATCCAAGCTTCCCAGCATGCCTTGCGGCTGGTTTGGCTTTGTTTGCAAAGTTAACTGTGAAGTAGCTCTGATCAGCATGAGACACAGACAGACGCTCCTTCCCTCTTGAGACACATTCGTACTGTATTTACAGTAATGAATTTCTTATCCAATATTGAATATTCCTTTAATAATCTCTTAAAACTTTTGATACATGACTATAATTTTAAATCTGTGGTTAAAAATGCAGGAAATTCCCAAACAGTGATTACGACTGACATATCATGTTTAATTTAAAACTTCTTCTTTCAGAGACACCTTCAATCACACTGACCTCAGTCCACTTTCTCTTTGAGATGCATCATCAAAGCTACTTCAAAGCCCAAAATGAGACCTATTATCTGTGATGCACAACTAAATTACATTTAATCCAAACACCATGGAAGCAGTTCCAACCCTTAGCTACAGAAGTGGATATTACATCTTGCACTGGATGACATGCGGGGGGCAGTGCAGGCAGCCTGCAGCATCTGGTGGACACCTGTAAGACTGCAAGTCACTGCAGAGAAAAAAGAGGTCTCTCTTTTTCCTGATTCAGAATATACTGACCCCGAGCCCAGCAACCAGTCCCCCAGCCTCCGGCACGGCAGCCGAGCCACACGGGGTGGTTAACATGACTGTTCGATCACTAAATCAAAGGCAGCGTAAATTACAATGAGCAGTCGGCGAACGCCAATAAAAATGTCAACACCAATCTGGTCAGCCAGACAAGACCAGCTTCTCGGGGGGGGCAGCAAATCAAGTCCCGCCGCTGTTTTCAGTCGTTGTGCAATTTCAGGTCAAGACAGAACGAGCGAGAAGGACCCCGGTGCTGAACTTTAATCTTTCAAGTAGTTACAGTGTGATCTGTAACTTCTTAGAATGAAGTGCAAAGGGAGAGAGAGAGAGAGATTGATAACCACGTTTCCGTAAAGGAGTCAGGCATTAAAAACTAAATCACCCCCCCTCTCTGCACAGTCAACCATTTCTCCCGTGTGTAATGTTAGACTCAAGTTATGCAGCAGATGTGTTATAGAACACAATTGAATCAACATCCAAAATATATAGTAATGCTATGATGGAACATTAACATTTAAGATGTCAATACTAATGACGTAAAGTTACGAAAATAAAGTCATAATATTGTGACAGTAAAGTCATAAGATTACTAGAAAATATTCGTAATATTATAATTCAACATTTTGAATTTGACGAGAATAAAGTCTTAATAGTATGGGGAAATGTTTTTTACATTGCACCACAATGTAGTGATAAATTACATAATACCGTTTTATAAAACAATATACTGCCTCTGTTATTCTGTCCATAGTGTGAACTATCATTGCATAATTTTACCAACTATATGACACAAACAGCCTGTCTAGTCAAAAAAAGGTTTACATTTAAACATTTAAATATCTATTCAATGCATGACCTCTATATGTTTTACAGCTGTTCAGGTTGTATATATAAAAAACGAACTCACAGTGGTTGTTTCAGGGCTTCTGTTTCCTCACCACTGATCTGTTGGGTAAACAGAAAGAGAAGATATTTTCAGTGCAGCTGTAAAAAGTGTATTTTGCTGATAAAAATTTAATTTCAAAAGACAAAGAATATGGATTCAACATCCAGTGTGCACCGAGAGCTCCTTTATTTATGAGAGCTTATCACTACAAGTGATTCAGATCACACAGGGACAGTCACTGACACCAGAGCAATTACGCCGTACAGGTCTAATCCCTTACACAGCACTTAGAACAGTTTTAAAGGCCACCGAGGGCAAACTGTAGAGCTCCCTTAACTGTTAGGGGCCAGTTTGGTCCATTTTACAGCCACTAGGGGCACAGCGCTGATTGTTAAGACCAGGGAAAGTAATCCCTGGAGTCAGGCCACTAAACCTGCTCTACCCCTGTAACCATGGCAGCAGACAGGTAGTGTCTGGGTCACAGGGCAAACATGGCCAGGCTTCAGTGCTGACCGCGCTTAATAAAAGACCGGCCCTGGTGTGTGCGCACACACTCACGCACAAATACACACAGCTTCAGGTGAAAGTTGACCTGAGACCTGCTATGACCACAGAGTGTTCCTAGGTTTCAGCTCTTGAATGAAAGCACTGGATGTTCTAGCTGCTTAACTGTCAGGAGGTGATCAACACAATTAGCTTCAGCAGCTCAACGGTACCAGAGTCCACGAATGTTTAAAATAGAAAATTGTGAAGCAGTAGGACGTTTGGAAAGTTATTCGTTGCTTTATATTTAGTTTCAGACGTGCGTCAGAAGGGAGCAGGAACAGAAACAAACTAAAAATATGGTCTGTGTCACCAGACCAGACGGACTATGTTGGTGCATTCTTCTTTTTTTAATATGATGGTCTCTTAACTTCTCTGCAGGGTTACAGTACAAGTAGTCTAGGCAGTGGAAAAATACATAGTAATGAAAGACACTTTTCAGAGAATGGGGCAGCTGTGGCAGAGGAGAAAGAAAGTCAGTGGTTTGATCCCCGTCTCTACGCTGAAGTGCCCTTGGGCAGGATACTGCCGGCAGTGTGGGATTGATGTATGATAGAGAAAGTGCTGCATCTAGATGCACTCTATGAATGGGTGTGTGAATGGATGAATGGCCAAACTGCACTGTAAAGCCCTTTGAGTGGTCAACAACACAAGATAAACTTTATATAAATACAGAATTGTCCGTATTAAATACAGATTTACATGCTAATACCTCAGGCCCCACCCAAAAATGCTGTCATTGGAAATAAAGCAAAGAAATAATGACGAATCGGTTACGAGACCAACCGTCCACTCGGATTATTTCCTCGCCCCAAACGATGGTCTGGTCTGGTCTTGCCCTTTAGACAGAAGCACATGATCTCCCCCTGGCCCAGTCTCCGTTTACCAGCTCTCCCCTCTCTCTCTGCTCAGTTGCTATGAGACACTCAAGCCGATGCCAAGGCTTCCACAATTCATTACTGGAGGAACAAAAGCCAAAGCAATGGACAAAGCAGGGCAGACCAACTCAAACCAGCTTCCACTTAACACACACATCACACCTCTGAGTGCTTTGCTGACATACAAATGGCCAATTCAGGACCTCTCCTTTCCCCTTTTTTTATTTTCATTTTTACAAAGCCAGTGGAACATTTGAGGAAAATGCTCAACGAGAAGTCAACAGGCTGAAGATGGGACACGTTTAAGGATCAGCGAATGGTTCCCCAGCGGCTCAGCTTTAATGCTACTGATTATTTTTAGTGGAATTTTACGACGACCAAATATGCAACAAAACGTCGTCAGTGCAACATCACCTGTCTCTGGCTTCCCACTATTTCTGCCCCGTGAAACATCTCCTTTCCGCTCCGACCAATCAGGTCTCAATATCTGGCTGTTCTCATGCAAAGAAAGAGAGGGGAAGGCCAATGAGAAAAGGCCCTCCTCCCTCCACCTCGTATCCTGCACACACACACACACACACACACACACACACACACACACACACAACAATCCCTGTCTGAGAAATGCCAACGGACAGGCAATCAGTCATTGTAATTAGGCTGACTGCCATTCCCGAGCCTTCATAATTCAGGCTAGAGCTGGAGGACGTACTGTAAGGTAGTGAGAGCCCAGCTGCCGGCTGCCACAAGCCCACCACTGGCTCATGCAGACCTCAACACAGGCCACTCCTACTCCCCCTCTCAGCGCCGTCTAATGGAGGGGGGGGGTAGAATTATAAGGGGGACAGACTGACTGCGAAATTTAAAAAATCGCCCCCTTCTCCCCTCCATCTCCCTCCCTCCCTCCCTGTCTACGTCCCAAAACCACTCCCACTCCCACTTTCTTTCACTGCACTGCAGAGTTTCGCTCTCTAAACTGCCTGAGCGAGAGAGCAGATACCTTTTTTTCAAAAATGGCTTCAAACAAGAGAAAGGGTCCAAGTAACACGTCTATGAAAAAGTCGGCTCGTGTCATTTTCCCTGTGCAGTTAGGGTTAGAAACTGAAGGTATAAAGCTAACAGAGGTACAGTATCGTCCTCCCTGTGGGGGAACACTGGATTTACAGTACAGAGGTGCCTCGCTCTTTTCTCTTTGGAATTCACAGATAAACAGGAAGCTATGGCAGCAGTCTGCAGAGATTTACTTTATTTGCTTACAGGCCACGGCAGTCCCAGAAACTGGCTCTGCCTGTTGTATAGGACCTGAAGTTTTCTTGGCAGCAAAGTGAAGAACTGCAAGTTCAGCCAAAATAGACAGTGAAGCAGAATGAAGAAACATGCCAAATTGCCGGGGCAATTCAGTCCAGAGGCTCATTTTTCCAAAATGCTTCACGTTGAAAAGAAAATCATTTCCCTGTCCTTAGATGAACTTAGTGTGCTCTCTGTCGGCTTTACAAGGAAGCAACTAGGTGGAGGGAGGAGGAGCGTGCGCTCTCAATCATGCACGTACACGGACAAATGCGTGTGCACACCCATACACATGACCATGCAAGCCATCACTGCAGATTCTTTGGTCGCAATGGAATTAGGTCATGCACATAAAAAGCCCTAAACAGAGACACAGATAAGAACGTGGGTCACGCTTTCAAAGTCACAGGGGGAAATCACCAAACCTAAACTCTTTGCAGGAAAGAAAGAACACAGCTGAGGTGGTCGCATGCCATTTGAACTTGTACTGTACTCTGTTCGGTGATGGGACAAACCGGGTTTTAACAGCTTTCTGTGCAGCAGCGGCACTGTTTAGGAATACAAAGGAAAGTTATGCATCAGTCAGCATGTGTCCACGAGGCTGGTTTCTTGGTTTGTCGGCCTCTGCTGCCTGACAATGTTCACCTGCTCTGTTTCACCACAGCAGGATCCCAGTCAACAGTCGGCTGCAGGACAGCAAGCACCGGACGCTCATCACCAATACACATCTCAATAAACAATCAATTTACAGCAGTGGTCTCTCATCATTACTAATGTCACAAAATAATAAGAACTACCACCAAAAAACTCCACAAAGCGGTGGCCTGTTAAAAGTCTGTCAGCATAACATGATATCTACGGCTTGTGTTGCCGGAGAGTAACTCACTTAGTATATATCCACTTATTAAGACTCGCAGTAAAATTCGATCGGGCTGCTGAGTAAACATCGAGCATTATGTTACACAGAAAAGATAAAAATCCCTGTGTAGAGTTCTGCCAGGAGCTTAATGCTCGTATAACTCGGCTGCTACTACTTGACAGTAAATATTTGTACAGCTGTTTCGTATTGCATCGGTGATTTGCGGCAGATATGATATTAGAGCACGGGAGTAATCGCAGGAAAATGAGAAGGGGGGGATCGAGGAAGCACATGAAGGATGAAAAATATTCACTTACCACGATCTGTTTGCGTGAAAGATGTCACATTGTTAGTTATTTTACTGTCGGACTAAATCATCATCGTTTCACCGTCGGCTCTGAGACCATGCTTACTCATCAAATTATGCCTCCAAAGCTTTATTAGCTGCTGTAATATAATTAATGATTCACCGGACGTGCACCCGGCGAGCGCCGCACTGCACACAGCTATTACCTGATGACCTCTATCAGGAATAAAGGAAAAACAGGAAAATGCAGCAATTTAAAGAGTTGTGCACACACACACACACACACACACACACATATGCACAGAGGCAGAAGTGAGAATAAGCCGGCCATGTTAACCTCTTGTGTTGTCAGAAAATGCTGAATTTACACAAAATCATGCAAATCTGTAAAGAAAAAGACAGTAAAGACTGTTCAGAATTAACCAAGAGTTAAACGACTCATTTCAAATGGTGCAGAAATCTGAGCATTGTGGTGGATGAAAAGAGCAAAGGAGGCTCGATACGGGGGTACACCAGGAGGCAGGAGTTTATTTCTAACCTTTAAAAGAGGGCTGGTCAACAACAGCTTCATTGTTAATATTATTAAGTTCCATTAGAGGGTTTTACTTAACTTCTTTTTTTACTTCTACAACAGTTTGTCCTACTGTTTTGTTCCGAAAATAGGAATCTGATAAATATCCCAAATACACCTTCAACTGACTTGACACTGTGATATGAAACATGTTGAAATGAGAATTGTTCAGTTGTTTCTTTTTTCTACAGACACTGTCAAAGCCATGAGGGCAGGTCATGCACATGGTGTCAGAGACAGGTATTTTGAGTGGATCATTGTTTATTACTTCATGATGCAGGTGCATCTACTGCAACTAAATGATGATCACCAATTCATACTGCAGGATATATTAAAATGAAAAAATATGTTTTGTCAATATACTGCAAATATTACAAACGTTAGTGAACCACCCGATCCACACGAGATACTGCATCTCTTTGTTCTAACGAATTATCTGAACAAACATTAAAGCAGCTTTTATGTGTACGGTGTACTGTTGTTTTTATATTTTTTAATAATTACTGATTGGGTATTCTTCCTCTACACCACAGTCTGACATAATAGTCTTGTTAAAATTACACTTATGTATATTTACGTCCAATATTTCTACATTTAAACCTTCTCAGAGATCTTTCATCTTTTAAAGTTGCACATTTGCTTCCATATCTATACGATGCATCAATATTATTTAAAAATGACTTACATCCTGAACTGATCAATTTCCTCACCCCTCATCCTTTTCAGTATCATTACAAATGTGCTTCTTTATTTCAACATTTTAAACAGAAGACAAACTAATAACTGTAGTGGTGCATGAATCATATCCACATGTGTTACATTTTTATCAAGGTGTGATCTCATCAGCTGCATCAATTACACTGAACCTGAACAATGTTGATGACAACATTTAGTTCTGTGGAAGAAAAACATCTTCCTGTGACAATGAACCTGCTGTCGCATTACACAAGGGGCACTGTGAACAAATACGGCAAACAATGGAGAAAATGCACACAATAAGTGCAACATTGTGTATATAACACAAAAGCTAAAAAAAAAATATTGATTGTAACAAATAAAAGGGTCGTTTTCAGATTTAATAGTGGCTTTTAAAAAACCTGACCACGAAGAAAAACCAACTCTTTCAGTGAAAATCACCGTAAAGTCTCTAATGTGCACAAAGGACACATTTTATGTTCCAGGATCAATTCTATATTGTGTTTATTTTCCACACATAGCTAATGTTGTGTGAAATGAATTAGGGCTGAGTAATTTTCAGAACATGTCAAACACAGATAAAGATAAAAGTTGCAGTGGACTCACCGTCTGAACGCACCACGCGCTCCGTGCCTGTCACCTCCAAGTCTCCCCCTTTGACGCCACCGACCGAAAGGAGACCGATGTCCTCTCCTCTGTTGTCCCTGCAGCTGCTTCACAACAAGTTGCAGTGAGGACGACTCCTCTGTCTGAAGGACCCGGTGCGTGCGGGTGCGTGCTGTGCGTGCGTGCGTGCCACCGCCACCGCACTCCATATGGTTGCAGCAGCGAAAGAAAGTGATCCTCCGCCCGGGCTGTAATCTACAAGGTGGTTTGACGAGTTGACGTGAGGACAGGATTAAACACATGCATCCCCACAGAAAGCTTCTCATCTGGATTCATCCGCTGCTGCTGCTGCTGCTGTCCCCAATCTGTGCGCTCTGCGCGGCTGTACGGCGACTCTGACTCACCGCACTGTACACAAAGGCTGAGCTGCGAGTTAATATCACATTCAGAAAGCTTCTTCTTTTTGACTGGAGCAGATTGTGGTAGAGACTAACTGTTCATCTGGTCTTTGTGGAGGGTTCAGGTTATGGCTTCATCGATGTGCCTCTGGAGAAGAAATGACTCCAGAGTTAGTTTGGTTCATGCCATGGAGCCATGGTGGCCACACAGTCAGAGTCGTGTCGTCTGGTCCAATCTGGCTGCAGGACGCATGAGAGTTAATCTGTGCTGCTGGAGGACTGATCAATAGCACACAGAGGTGACAGGACCTGACCTAGAGAAATTGCCCCATGAGCTGGAGAAGTTCATTTACTTTCATATTTAGTAGTTGAAGCACATACATAATTATTGTTATACTTTAAAGAGCAACTTGCAGGTGATTTTTTTACAAGGAATTTGGATTTAGTCTCGTTTGAGAAGGATCATACAAAAAGTTAACTGGTGATTTTTTATGTTTTACAAGTGACCAAGTGGAAAGATGAATATCAGCGATGCTCGGGCAAACACACACAAAGGGGAGAACATCTGCTTTAGCTGATACGTGATTATGTACATTTGTTAACAGAACAGGGACTAAAAAGTCTAAAAAGTTAAGATATTTGTTATTTAGAATCACCTCAATATATACCGCACTTAATAATAGCGAACGTTTTACTTTTTAGGTCAGGTTGAGAAGCCAATGCTGCCTTGTGATTGGTGAACAACAGCTTTATTTTAGACTTTTGAATTCCTTCTATTTCACCAAGCAGAGGCCCTACTTAAAAAAAAGAAACTGGGTACTCCGACAGAACTGATTGATCAAATGGTTTCTGTGCATTGCAGCTGCAGAAAAGACAATTATTCTCATAAATTGTTTTGCATTGCACGTGTTCCTGAAGGGATATTTTTGGGATAAACACTTGTGTATTTTTTATCTCTGCAGTCGAGTGTCCTCCGTACCAAGTGCACTTAAGCGGTGGAGTCACTCACTCTGCAGTCCTTCAGACACACTGAGTGGCCTGAGGGATGTTTTAATGGTGACTTGAGCCATCACTCAGAATAACTCCCACTGTGTCTTCAGTTGCACCTGTTGCATGAACTGCTCTAAAGTACCGGACTTGACAGACAGTAAACACGGGCTGCGCTGACTTTTCCTCGTGGACATGCAAAACAACTTTCACCAAGCAACGTGCCCTGCTCTGCAGCCGGGCCACTTAGGCCTCTCGATAGCAGCTATTAATACGAACCGCCTCTCGCCCTGCTGTGACTCATGTTTCTGTGAAGCCTCGCCGAAAATTCGTGATCATTTTGATCCTGGTGCACCGCTGTGGCACAGGCAACACAACCCTGTTGACCCCATCCTGCATAGAGACAAGGGTAATGAGATTAGCCGTGCATGAGTGTGGCGCTGTGACGTGTCCTCCCTCAACTGTGCGTGCACGGCTTTCAGGCTCTGCCGTTCATGTGACAGAGTCACTGCAGTTAAGGAGAGCGAGGATTACTGGGCAGGGTGACTGGGTTCACAGAGCGGCAAACTCAGGCCAAGAGTTAGGCACTATGAGCTCGTGCCAAATGAAATGACATCAAATATCTGACTGTTTCCAGAATGAAAGAACTTCCTGTCCCTTAATAACATGTGTTCACTTCAGCTTTAATGCACTGGGACAAATGGTTCAGTTTGTAGCTTGTGTTGGGATAGTTTCTTCCGTAGTCCTCTTTTAATCTGTCTACAAAGTTTATGAAATTTGTCTAACTAATCAAGGGCTTGTAATTCAGAATGCGTGTCTTTCACTTCTCAACCTGCAACATAACATGTGGCTGCAATGTCCCTGAATAAAAAATATATGTCAGTGTTGCTTATTTGAATATCAATGTAAAATAGCAGGCGAGGAAAAAAAAGCTCTTATTCTTTATCCAGCATGGACTCAATTCAAAAGTTGTTTTCAGTAGGTTGAAAACTATACTTTTCTAAGTAGGCCATGACCAGAACTGAAACAATTGATTTATTGTCAATGGAGAATTGACTAACCCTGAGAATTGACTAACCCTAACCCTGACTATTTTTAATATTCCAGTAACCATGAAGTCACTTTTGTTAAACAAAAAGGCCAAATGCTCACGGGCTGCAGCTGCATTATTTTGTGAAAACTGATTTATCAGTTCACATCAAACAAATAAATGATTATTCTTTTAATTATATTAACATACATTAGTTGCCCACCTCGTGTGAGACTAACATATCTGTGTGACATCAGATCGACTTTGTTTGGCCATATGTTGAGAAACTAGAACAACACATGAGGAAAATCATCAGTGGTTCAAACGTCAGTCATGTCTATGTTAAATAAACCTCTATATTGTTCATCCTTTGTGTTGCTGTGATTGTTAATCAGCACCAGCAAGTAATCCATGGATGTGCATGTGTGATACACTGCCCCTCACAGAGAGCTATGTCAACAGCGTCACTTATTTCAGGCTGTTTTAAGTTAGGATAAACCTTAGTGATCTCTGAAATGAGTTTGAATCTGGATCATGTGTGACGGTCATGGCTGCTGTTGGTCTTCAGAGGAGTGCTGGTGCTCAGTAGAGAACATGTATGGGACCCTGACATGAGCTCCAGTCTCTGGAAGCCCCACGAAGGCTTTGTCCTCAACACCCACCTGTCTGGCAGCTCCAGACTCAGACCGGTGCACAAAGACACACCGTGAATCTGCTCGTTAAAAATGAAATCACTTCTGCCGACTGGATGTCAAGCTGTTCGGGAGACACTTCTGCTCTGCCTCAGTACTTTGATTAATTACACGCTCACCGCTGGATCAGAGCGGTCGCACTTAGATTCAGCCGAGTTTAGCCACGTTTAGTCAGAGACCATGACAGTCAGCGTTGTGTACGTCATGCAGGCCTGTCATGCTGCATCAGAAGGGAGTTTCCTGAGGGAGGTGGAAGAAAGACCAAAGCTTACGGCACAAAAGGCACAAGATGGTTTTGTTATTTCCACAAAAAAGATTTCACGATCTGCGTCGTCTGAGAGGTTGAGGAATCCACACCCAGGTCGTCTAGTCATGAAGTGTCCTCATGTTCAGGACTTAGTCAAAATGTGCTAAAGTACAAAAGTACATCTTTCATGTATCATTACTTTAACTAACTAGGTCACTTTTACTCCACTTCATGTATCATCACATATCTGTACTTCTACTTCACTATATATTTTAAAATGCATTGCTTTTCATGTTCATATTCTTTTCATTTTTCATTCTTAAAATTGATCAATAACAAGAGTTGTAAAGATAGAGATATATTTGGAAAACGTTGTTTGTAAATTGTATTTGTACTTTTACCAAAGTGAATTGCTTAAGTTTTCCTAACACTACTAGCTGTATGTTAAACTTGTACAATTTCTCATAGTTTATTAAAAAAAAAATTGATTAGGCAAGTTTTCAAATAGTTTTCGCATGTCCAATTGCTAATAAAAATATTATCCATCAGTTATTTATTCAATATACTGTGTTCTCACGTTTCCATTTTTTATTGTAATGACCTTGAACTAGTGGAAGATTAGATTTTCTCACCAGCACAGCTGCTCGATCATTACCCACACACTCCACTACCACACAAGTGAAAAAGCTAATTTATTTATTTTTTATTTGATTTAAAGTCAATCAAACAGTTGTGTGACGGCCCCTGAATACATATGCCCTCACCCTAATTCTACACTGTGCTTTACACAATGAATCTCTTGTGCTGCTCGATCAAGAGTCCAGACACAACATGTTTGCAAATGCAAAAATCCCACTTGATATTTAGATTACGGATTACGACTCACAATCATCCATAAGCATGTGAATTCCAGCTATGGGCCACAGCGATGAGGTCTCCTGAGGCCGTGGTGAGATGTTTTGCTTCAAGGGTCCTTGACCTGAGACTGTCTGGAGGCTCTTTGCACACTAAGCCATGCTTATTTGTAAACAGAATGCTTTGCTAAGGTTCTCCTTGCTCGCCCTCTGCCCTCTGAAGAAAAAAGCTTCTTTGCACAAAGAGGCCTTCTCACTGGGGTTTTGTACCTTATTTCTACATCTGATCCTCCAAATGTGTTGTGGATTCCTTCATTTGCGTTGGATTGAGAAAATAGCTTCCTTATTTTTTGTTGCAAAAAGCATAAAGTTCATGTTTCATCTAAATTTTGGTGCCCAGACCACCAACCACTGCGTTAATACACCCCTAAAAAATGCTGCATGAAATCAAACAAGCCTGGCAGCAGCCCTCCAGCTCTTGGCTGTCGCTAACGCTCTCACATTCTCCCTCGTGCTAGTCTGTTAACTTCCAGAGCTACCTCCCTCGGAAAACATGTTCATTAAAGTCCCAGCAGGAGGCCCTACATGGGCTTCACCCTGTCATTGACCGATGCATGAATGACTCAATATGCGTCTGGATTTGTAACCTGCGAGGGCTTAAGAAAAAGCCGGGGAGACAATGGCAACTGAGGCAAAGCTGCACAGCCTTCAGTCAAAACAAAATCTCATTGTTCATGTTTTCCACAGTTTGGCAGCTAGGCATTCCCTCGCCCACCTTCCCCCACCCCACAAGGCTCCAGAGAACCTTGTTCGGCCGTCCCACCCCAGCCTGTGCTCCACCAGCTCTGAGTGCTGTTCATAAGGCTGGTAATTAAACAGGGCTGCCTCTCAGTTTCTGCAGCTCCATGGGGGGAGTCCCTCCATGAAATGTACTCCTCAGTCTGAGTCCAGATGGCAGCTGATGAGGGATTATCTACTGGCAGAGGCATGGCATACTCCCTACCATAATCTTCAATTAGTTCAGTTCACGGTGATATGTCGGGTGAACCTGCTACTACCTTTCCCACGGCTTCCCCAACAACGCCGCACCAATGTCTTGATAATACACCGTATCATTTTGGTTTGTCAAACACAAATTATCTTGACATGCCCTCATTTTATTTGTTTTTGAAAAATACAAGTAGTACGATGTACACTTGGATATTAAGTAGATTTCAGGTAAATCCAACATTTACAATTCAATATATTATAATATTTATATTTTTTTATTCAAGTATTGGTAATTTGCATGAAAATAAATGATAAGACATTGAAAGTTGGGCTAATAAATTAGTGCTTGGTGAACTTTGGTGTCATTATTCTTTCAGTTCAATCTAAGCTGTTGGAAATGTTTAATGTGGCCTACAATGTAGTGTAGTCTAAGTCCCTCTCTCCATGATTTCCCAATCATTTCTCTCTAATGTTTTTGACAAAGTGCTAATTTAATTCGTATAACATTGTACGTCGAAGTTTATTTTACTTATCAAAGCAAGAAAAAGCTACGTGGTCTGACTGCCTGTATATTGGCCAGAAAAAAAGAAAGTCGTGCGGCTCTATTGTGAGGGAGAGCTGGTGTTTAAACATTGTTTCATACCAGCTGCCAATTAGGTGGGGAAAAAAACACCAAGAAAAACTTTGTAAACTAGTCAGACCCCCAGTCCAACCAAAAGAGGTGGTGATCTCTGTCCAGGTCAAACAAACCAGGGTTCATTGCCCCTTTGGCAACTCTTCCTATGTCTCAACAAGGTTGCAACACCCGGTTTGGGGCAGTTTATCCCATTCTTACAGACTGATCCTCAAGCTCCATCAAATTGGATAAGGAACGTCCTTGAACTGTCGTCCCCAGATCTCTCCCGACTTTGTCTGGACTTTGCTTCGGTCACTCAAGGACAAGGTCAGAAACTTGTCTCTAAGCCACTTTAGTGTTTTCTTGGCTCTGTGCTTTAGGATATCGTTGCATTAAGAGGAGAACCACCCCCTAGGTTCAAGCCAATCCCTGTCTCGGCTGCTGAGAAGCCCACTTCCTCCCATACCAGGATGCTGCCACCAAATAATTTAATTTTGTCTCGTCAGACCGAAGAATATATTTCCTCATGTTCTCCTTTAACAGCCACTTGGAAAAAAAACAGGGCTGTCATGTGCCTTTAACTCAAAGTGGCTTGTGTCTGGCCACTCTATTATAAAGGCCTTATTAGTGAGGGGCTCCTGAGAGGGTTATCTTTCCGGCAGGTTCTCTCATCTCTGCAGAGAACTTTTGAAACTCTGGTGGAGTGATTGTTGGCCTTTCTTTCGTACTTGCTCAGTTTGGGAAGACAGGCAACTCTTGCAAGAGTCCTGGTGCTATTATATGATAGATTTGTATTACTGAGGCCTCTATGCTCATGGGAACACTCAAAGCTTAAGAAATAGTATTTTATACCTTTTCTCAGGTCTGTGCTGCACTATAATTGTGTGGAGGTCTACAAGTTATTTGAACTTTAGGTTTTTTTATGAGATCATGTTCAGAGGTGCGTACTTTTTCTAAACTTGATCAAATCAAGTCACTTTTCCACTCAAGTCAAGATCTAGACACTTCTCAAGCAAGACATGATGCAGCAGTGGGTGAACTGTGCAACTGTATCCAGTGAAAATAAAACCTTCACCGTCAATGTGTGCAGAAAGTGAAGAGGTACTTTCTGAAGCGACTGTATATCTAATCAAGAATAAATGGAAGTAACACATGGAAAATACATAACCACTCTGCCAGCCTATGCTTATGTGGCTCATGTTACTTTGCAGCAGCGTCCTTCAACTCTCTGAGGTGAAACCATAAAAAGTCATCAGCGGTTTATTTACAGGTTGAAAAACTGAGATTTCAGAAGGCGAGTCTCCAATTATAAAAGGGAAAACTCTTAATTAGAGTAAAATGGAGTTTAAAAAAACAGATCAGTGTATGAAACATTATACTTTACATACATTACATTACTATTTAAGGGCACACAACTAGGATCATATCTAATGCATATCCAGCTTATTTGTGGCAAATTATAGTTCTGTTTCCACTCATAAATTAGTTTATGAGTTAGTTATTTATCTGCCCGGCTGATACATGATCATTTGCTTTACACTCTCTGGGAATACTGGTTTGTAATTTGTATGGTACACAAACAGTTGTTCAAGATCATATTACTATAATACTCCCGTGCAAATGGAATAGTATTCCCAGTAGTCAACAGTTTAAAATATGCTGATCTTGGAGTCTACCCTCATTGTGTCTTTGTGTTTAGTAAATATATATATTTAATAGGAACGTTTTCTGTAGTCATGTGCGAGCAGTTTGGTCAATAACAAATTCTTATTCAATTAATATGGAATCATTGGGATTCAGAATTTATCCTGACCTTATCCTGATCCAATCTGTGGAGTGAAATATAGCTTAATGATATTTATAATAAATCACTGTAAATGTAAAAAAAACAACACAAGACTGTTAAATATCTCTACAAGCTCCAGTGCAAACCATTCAGTCTAAGGTGCACAGCAGGTCATATTACATTATTACAGGAGGCGTAAAAAAAAAACACAGCACCACCCATACTGTGAGTCACGATCATGTGGAGAGGGGTCATCTCAGGTAAAGCAGTCACGTGGACTCCCCCTGGCACTTCGGGTCTGGCACTTCATCCTATTATAGCTGACAAAAGCTGGCCCATATGCTGCGTTCTGCAAGAAAGTCACGCTGACACTAACACGAGGGCAAAGCTGTAAAACAAACAAGGCGTGGGTCTCTCCTCAGTTTACCTGTGACCTGTTTTTTAAGGACACGTCTGAAAGGATGAGGGCCTGAGTTGAGCCTAGGTGTGTGTGTGTGTGTCTATGTGTGTGTGTGTCTATGTGTGTCTATGTGTGTGTGGATGTGTGTGTGTGTGGGTCTTGTTTGTTTTCCTTCACAGCGCAGTGATAGGCTAAGATAGGCTGGCAGACGTGCCTTAACAAGATGTGGGGCAAGCCTTGATAGCACACCCAGATGAACTGTCTATTTTCGGGACTCCATGAACCGGCTCACCCCGGCCGGCGCAAATGAAAACCAGTCGGCTGCAGATTCACATATCGGAATACAGCGAGAAATCTGGTTTTGCCGCGACATTCATACAAATACATGCAGCATGTATAAGAATGTTGATATATTATCTGTTTTGCATTCCCAATTGCATTCATCATGTGAGTATATATTTCTCCGTGCAGTGCGTTTGCATGTGTCAGTGCACAAGTGATTTTTGCATGTGGCATCTAATGTTTACCTCATGTGCCCTGGCCCTGTTGTTTGTCGGGGCATTACCGCATCTGATCCCCCCCCATCAGTGCTCTTGGACCGTCTCCATGTGAGGGATTTTTTTCCACCCTCCGGCTGACCCAAAAGATCTCTCCTCGATTCAGACGGCCTGTTGGGCCATCCCCACTGCAGCACTGCTGCGGCGCTCTTACTTAACACGGCATGTGTTATTCATCACATGTCATGATCTGTCAAAAGCAGCCATGACGAATGATGCTTTTCTGTTTATGAAGCGGCCATGTTGGCCTCGCGCTGCAAACCAGCATTATCGTCTGCAGTCGGCTGCCAGTGCCGTGATGGCTGAGAAAACAACAGGAAAGACATTAGTGTAATTAATGGTCAGACTTATGGATTTATCACAGAAAAACACACTCTTTCCCCATTACAGTAATTGATCTCAAAGAACTTGGAGCAATCAACGCTGATCACTTCACAATGCGATTACTGTATATCCCCCCCCTCCTGCTGGTCCCAGAGATGGCAAACATGTATTGTGTGTGGCCGTGGCCAGAACAATCAGTTCCTCTGTGGTGGAACGCTCAAGGGTCAGGCAAGGTCAACGATCTTTAAGAGTCGGAGGACTGTGAAAAAGACTGTAAAAAAAATGAACATACAGTATGTGTGGAGAGGAAAATATGACTCATTTGCAAGAAGGCTATTTTTATAGAGGCATTCACAGTGTATTTTACTGTAAACCACTCACCATAAGCCGTAATCAAACCTTGTGTATCTATTTGGCTTTTGCATCCAAAATGCTCACAAGCCTGTTCAGACAAAGCCGGTCCATCACCAGGGAGCCGTGCCGAAGACATATCGGCTGATACACCGGAGACAGTTCTGTCCCTCTCTGCGTCACTCCTTCCCTCCCTTCACCCCTCCCTCCGCGCACAGGCCAAATCAGCACCCTGGGCGCTCCCCCTATCCCGGGTGTCGCTTAGCATCGGCATCACCACAAATTTGCTTGCATCACAGACAGAGAGCTGACTCCCCCAATGACAGAGGCAGAAGGGGGAGAGGCGGGGCGGAGTATGAGTTTGAAACAGCCGAGATGGCTCACGTAAAAAAATTGTCGACGAGAAAAAAAGAAAAAGAGATCTAAGGGGAAACAGGCATAATAAATCACCAGGCGCTAATGGAGCTCTGTAATTTCATTTTGGCTGTTGGTCTCGTTTTAACTTTTTTTAAATGCATCTGTATTTACTTTTTGCTGTGTAAAGACCACAGGGTATTTGTCCTGAAAAAATACATGACCAGGGAGTTAATTCTAACCCCGTGCGATAACTAAACATGAAGCAGAGGAAGGAGGTCGGTGTCAATTGGCACACATGTGAATATACTCAGTGAACTTCCATTTGACCCGTGTGATTAGAAGGGAGCCGGAGCAGCGGAGTTTACACAGGCAGAGAACGTCAGAGTTGAGCAGTTTATGGCTCTGGGGTCTGCTCCAGTAAAAGGTGCAAACTGGTCTGGATACAGCAAACACTGATTGTGTACGAGTAGGACATGTGGCGCACACTCAGCGAGCATCTCTTACTGGGTCAGTGCCTCTAGATTTGTATCTTTCCCCAAACCTTATCTTTATCTTTTCCTCAAAAAGCATTTGAGGAAAAGATAATCTAATTAGCAACAGTATATTTCCTGGACGTTTGCTTCAGGATGCTTGTCGACACATGTAGAAAGCCCAGATGGTGACATGTTGAGCAAACTTGCGTAAACAAGAAAGCAGTAATTGAGATTTTAATTAAAAGCAATAATAATCTCAATGATCTGACATACTTAATGATGATTCCAGTTTCTAATAACCTGGGTTTTTGAATTTAACAACCACCATTTCTGCCAGTTCCATTTCACATGCTCCAACACATTTGCTGCAATGTGGGACATTTCTACATTGCTACGATCAGGTGGGAGAAACACAAGCAGTCAAATGATCAGAGGGCTGCAAACAAACTAGTGGTACGACCAGATTACCTGTACCTGTGGGCAGATCTGAAAGAGAGTACAGAGGAAAAAAGTCTTTATTAATCTCTCATTGCACAGTAGAATTGGCACATTAGATCAAAGTTCAACCACAAAGTTACTCTCTAAACTTTACAACAGGAAAACTCTACTCTAACTTTGTGTTGGAAATAATGGACAAAACTAATAAAAGAATATGGCACGAATCATGAGACTTTGAAGAATTACTACATATGTTTGTTTTGAGCATGTCACTTAAAGAATGTTATGAATATATACAACATTTCTTAAACAAAAGTAAATCTGTTCATAAAAGTAGCTTGACACAGCAAAGGTTTTTGCTAATATTGGTCAAACTAATGGGAAATTTGTATGAATTGGGGACTATTTTCTCTCACGGATTCAGGACAACACTGAGCATTGACAGCAGGATGATTGACTGCATGGGACAGACAGAAAATAATGGAGTGCCTATGTTTTTCATAATGAAGGGATGATCACTGTGCCTGATTGGAGATTTACAACACAGACGGTGGGGGAAGAGTCATTGTTAGATTTGATCTTTTCATGAGAACTCCTGATGATGAGAACAATGATAAATTGCTTTTAGAATCACCAGACTTAAGCTTTGACATTCAACAAACATTAAACTGATGAAGGAAGTAAACACTATTTCTCTCTGAAGACTCTGAAGTCTAAAAAAAGTCATGTTCCTGAGGAGGAGTGTGGTGACCACAGGACTGTGGTTGTCCCTGAACTAATGCAGGGTACTGATAAAAACCATGCTGCCCTGCGAGGCTTAAAAAGTTTCCTCCATGCAATCATGGACATGAATGGCATTTCCTCACCAGGGAATAATCAGATCACAGAGTACATTTGTAATTACTATACATATACATATTTACCACCGTATATTCCAGATTTTTCACGTCTGTCCACACATTATGAGAGGAGACAGCTTTGACGATTCATTCCGGTCGAGATTGGCCCGAGATTGTACAATTAAAGAGTATTTACATTTGTTTGATGTTTAAATCGCTTTGTGCTACATGCTAAAACTGAACCCCCAGCGCTATAATGCACTTTGACTCGGAGAAGTGAGCACAGGGTCGATCTTTGATCAGGCTCTTTTTTGAATCTTCACAGGGGTACTGTTACTGTACAGCGATACGCCTGCTGGGACTGCAGGAGCGCGGGGTGTCCGAGCCAGACACTGTTTCAATCACATGGCGCGCTGGAATTGGAGGAGATGTGTTCCTCACAATACAGAAAGCCCTGTGCAATCAAGAGTCAGGACGACCCCCGCCCCACACCGGCCGCTTACACACTCACATGTGCACACACATACATACAATCCAGTTGGCAATCCAATCCACTGTAGTGTTGGCTGCAGCAGGGAGGTGCTAATGAAGTTATTAATGATATTCATGTGTGCAGTGGCGTGCAAGCAGGGAGCAGGCCTCCCTCAGCCAGCTGGTGGTTCTGTCTCAACTTGAATTCATGGTGATCAATAAAGCGAGGAAGAAAAGAGAGGAGGAGACTTCTGCTCTCAGCTTTGTCACATAAAGATGAACAACCACACACTTCAGACAATCAGGCGATAGACGCAGAGATTGAAATAATATGATCCCTTCGACAGGAAGGGGAAACGCTGCGTTTCATTAAAAGATTAGAGGTAATTCCCTTGGTACTGGGGGCAGTGTTGGGACAGTTCGTAACCACAGTGATAGTTAAAGTCGGCAATTAAGATGGCGGAGGGGCTGGGGGAAAGTCAGACCTCGGCTCGGTGCAGGCTCCAGTAAGTGGGGCTGCCTGCAGTGAAGGACCTCCTTCCCTCCACATGTCTGAATGCTTGTCCAACAACTCCCTCTGCTGGGTGTCCACGAGGATCAGAGTCAGGGGTCGGCTCATCAGCTAATCACATCTCTGAATCATGCAGCTCCACGATCAGCTTGTCTTACACTTGTTCCCTGTTTTAGTTTTTTCGTGACTGTACTTAAATAGATAAAACCTGCTTAAATCTCATCAAAACAAAACAACCAAACTTCTACTTCTACATGTTTTCATTTCACACTAAACTGAGGGGAGCCTATGGACTGATTTCAAAATTACACAAGCTCATTGTGTTAGATTTTGTCTTGAATACTCTGTCTCCATCTACTGGGAAGACTCTGCTGTCACTTTGTTTTCCCGTCTTTTCCCAGTGTCTGTGAATGGCAGCTAATCATGTTCATAAAGGCATCAAATTGTGGCTTTTTTTTACAATAACTTGTGAACCAAAAATACAACTTTTTGGAATGTTCCCTGATATTGTTCATAACATTTAAGAATATTGCACATGGATGCATCGTCTTAGCATTGTCAGAGCATAAAAGAGATCTTCATGTGACTATCACAGACAACAAATACTTTTTCAAAGCAGATTGTATCTTAGACATTTTAGATATAGATTACACTGCGCTGAGCTGAATCTGACATATTGCTCTTATTTATTGCACCACACACTGATGGGCGGTGATTCCCAAAGACATCAGCATTCGAATGGCTTCCTGATGACAGCGGTCAAATCTGAATTTCATACCGCAGTGCCAGGATCCAACCACCCATTTACCACCAATATATCCCTCAATATATTTATTCGCTTGGTTATGAAATGATTTATCTGTCCGACAGCACGCGGCGCCAGCACAGCGCACGTTGGGGAGCCATTATTTTGCTCAAGCCAAATAAAGATAAAGGAAAGACACATTTATTGCCCTTGTGTACCTTGGGACAAAAGAAGAGGAATTGTATTGTCCACATTTGCTATCTGCCACTTTCTGTGCACCCGCTGCCAGCAGGCGTTCGCTACGAATTCCTCCAGATTCCAGTAAGTCGTGTCAGACAGCTTTCCTGTGCTTAACGGGAAATCTGTCTTTGGGGGTGCAAGATTATAACCTCTGCAAACCGCTGGTCAATGGAAAAGTCCTAATCCACTCACAGGCCAACCAATCCCAAGTGTAATATTGGCTCCAGTAGATATGGAGGTGGCTGATTCGACCAAAGAAAGAATAATTTCTACGTTGGATAAAATAAATACTCAGAAGAACAGCCTGTGGGGAACGGAAGAGCATTTTAGTCTCTGTTTTCTTGCAGTCACGTTTGGTTACGTTACGAATTCAAAGACTATAAAATACTGCTCTGAAAATGAATCAGGGCCAACTTTGTCCCTTTTGATTGACCTAAAGAATCACTGCACATCCTAGCTAGAGAAGTATTTACATTCGATCTTTTAAAAATTACCAGTTACGGTGTCATCCGGGAATTTGTTGACTTTATTCTAACATCCCTTTAAAAAATCCCTTTATACAACCATTAAATTGGCATGTCATGCGTACAATGGCCTCTCATCACAAGCCGATGATGACTTTTACTCTTGCTCTCGGCCTAATTGTTATAAGTCAGTTCAATCAAAGGAGACATGCTTTCAATTCTCTGAAGCTATGCGTGCAGTAAAAGTTGTGGCACCACAGCGAAATAAAAGCCAAATGCGAAGCCTTTCATGTCTCCACAGCTTTAGCTTTTAACAGGGTTTAGTTTTTTTTACACATTGACCGAAAATACCATTGTCATGCCGAAGGGGACTGAGGTAATGGCTCCGACATCTCTGTGGAGGATGGCTCCCCTCTTGTGTCCACCAGCCGCTGTTGTCATCTTCACCCAAACCCCCCCCGACACTAGACAGAAGGAGGGACTGTGGCTGACACAAAGACGACACAGTGAGAGGAAGAGGAGGAAGAAAGGAGGAACTCCCTCAGAGCGGCCAAGTCCAGCAGGACTTTAAAGTGTCCTTTGACCTCTGCTGTCAAACAACCCAGAATGCCCTCTGTCAGCAGGTCTGGCGCAGTTGAACCTGCTGGTAGGTGCACTCTGGGTTTGGCAACGCAGGCTGTCACTCTTCTGTCTCGGCGGAAACGTCTTCTTCCTTCTTGAGGGCAGACACCCAGACCGACAGACAGACAAACCGCAGGCAGCCCAGTGCTCTGGAGTTGAAATAGCAGTCATTTCTCGCAGGAAGTCGTTGCTCACTGAGATGCTTCACTGCTCAGACACAACAAAGTGGCCTTTTTACAGACACCGAGTCGCACACGGGGAGAAAAGTGTGGGGTTAACCCGAGGCCAGGAGGGAGAGTTGAAATAGAGTGTGTGTTGACTGCGCTTTCAAATTGTTTGGTTCTAGTCTTTTGAAGCGCTGGGGAGGAGGTGAAGCTGAGGTCAACAGTCATAATAGAAAAATGGCCTCAGATAATGTATTTAGAAGGGATTGTCTCTGAGCAGTCTCGTTTCTCTTTGAAACACTTCAATGGAATGCAAAGTGAAAGTCGGTAAGCTGTCAGTGTCTCTTCACCAAGGCGGCCACAACGACGTCTTCTATGTTTATTGTTCTTGACAATGTAAGTGATTCTGACTGTGACCTTCCAGACCCAGAATAATCGTATTGTTCTCTCGCTCCTCTGGTCTGGCCGTCTCCTCGTCCACTGTCCAGCCTCAGAGGACGACAAGAGTTCCACTGACCCAAGTTAGACGTCAGATTGCTGTTGTGGAGTCAAACAGGCAAACAAGCAGTGTGTGTGGCTGTGTAACGGATCCATCCAAACATTCCTTTGTGTATGTGAGGCCCCTGCAAGGTTCAGTGTGTGGCCGACACAACAAAGAGAACCTGTGTTTGACAAGCAGCCCGATGCCAGGCCCAACCCAAGGCTGTGCCAGAAACCCGGCACACCACGAACCCACCTGAGGGTGGAAGTCCAGCTCGAAGTGAAAATGCACTCAAACACACAGAATCCGAGTTGGGGACTCTAATCACACATTAGGGAGCAAATAATACATTCATTTAAATTCTAATTCTGATATTGTGACGTTTTTGTGTTATATCTTTAATGCGGTTAGTTGTAGCTCGTTCTCAGTACAGGGATAGTCAGCCGTGACATCTGAATTAAAGACAGTCTCATTCACATCACTTATCAGCTATGGCCGAAACTTTCAATTGCATGTCATGATGCAGGTGGTGACAGGACTTCAGGTGGTTATGATTTCTCTCAGATATCACCTTTGATAACGTGACAGAAGTTCTACTCTACCGCAAACTGATGATGACATGTGATCATGACTGGGAAATCAAGTTAACAAGAACTGCTGGTTTAGATTGGCCTTAATGTCCTTGATTCAATTAGTTTTAATAATCAATTATATTATAATAAAATAAAGTACAACCAGAAGTGCTTTCTAAGGGTACATACTTTTGCTGAGGCTACGGCCACGTCTCAGTATGTAAAAAAAAAGTAAAAAAGAAAATTCCTGTATCTGCACATTTATTCAGATCCGCTCCAAAATCTGTCCTAACCTTGAATTTCATTGTAATCAGCTCAGTCGTTTTTACCTGTCCTGATGACAGACAAGGAAACACTGAGGAAAACACAACCTCTTTGGCAGACATAATAAACAAAACGAAATAAAATGTAATCAAATCTACATTGTGTAATTTATTTCTATACTTTACGGGCTTTAAACCTGGAGGGAGAAATATAACCATTGCGTAACACGAAATCTTGGCATGAGCCATGATAGGACTTGAAGGATGATTGGTTGAGCTAATTGCTCCCTTATATCAACAACAAATTTTGCCTGAATATCATTTCACATCGGCCCACGTGGAAAAAAAGGCAGCACTGCGGGGAAATGCTTTTTTGCCATTGCTTTACACCGCAGTCTATCAGGCCAGTATACTTAGGCCTCAGTACAGAGCTGCCAGGCGAACGCCACAGATGGCCTTTACATATTACAGATCCAGTGTTTGATGTCAGGATGGTATATGAAAAAACAGCCGACTGTGCCAAAACAGAAAAAACCAAGTTCTTATATCCAAACATATCAGGCCATTGGTACAGAAACCTCAATCTGCCAAATGCAATGTTGAAAATAAACAGCATGGGTGGATTGAGGGGAAAGGCACATGCAGAGAGGGAGTCCATTAACACTTGTGTGTTTTAGACATTTAGCTGATCAGATGCTTTTATTCCGGGTTAATCAGCAGAATAATGCCAATTAGAGAAAAGATCTGGTTTCAATATAATGCCATTGTGCATGCTTGGTTTGATTTAAGACAGCGAAAAGATTGTAATGGTAAATGCTTTTGTATTTATATAGCGCTTTTCTAGTCTTGATGACCACTCAAAGCACTTGACAGTACAGTTTTACATTCACCCATTCACACACACATTCATACAGTGCATCTTTTCGCAGCACTTTGATATTCTATTGGGGGGGGGGGGCATTCAGGGTTCAGCATCTTGTCCAAGGACCCTTCGGCATGCAGATGGGTCAGACTGGGGATCGAACTGCCGACCTTCAGGTTGGAGGACGACCACTCTACGCCACAGCCGACCCTTTTTTAATGCCTTTTGTTCCTTTTGTAAAGACGATCTGGAGTATTTTCAAATTATTTTTAAATGAACATCTCAATAACTGAGCGGAGAGTGAAAGTGAGGACAACAGGCTTCCCCTGGCTTTGTGAACTTGGCCTGCCAGCGTCCTCCTGATGGCAGGTTTGTCTTAGTGACCGCCATTGTTAAGGAAAAGAGACAGAGCGTGACTAATACCTCGGTGACCCTGACTGGAATGCCAAAACATTATCAATATGCCGCAGGAGAACCCACGGCAAATGTATCAGGTGCCTTTTTGAAATTCTGCTTGATTTCTCAATGAACTTGGCCCTTGTTTTCCGAGCGCGACCCGAGGCCAAGCCTCCGAGTGTGTGCTTGAATGGCGAGGAGGGGGGGGCGGAAATACAGGCTGTTTGAGCTAGGTGCAGTGCAAACATAGACAGTGCACGGATCATTGTGTGAGACAGAGAAGAGAACGAATGACCCGCTCACACTGCAAACACTCCCAGCTGTTCAGAGCGAGGTTAGCATGCGTGTGTGTGCGCATGTGCCCGTGCAATTGTGCCCATGATAGCTGCGGTCAGATACAAATATGGGGCCACACCTTGAGTCAATGCTCTCTGTTTAGCTTTCGCAGGTATGTAAACTCCAACGCCAGAGCATGCATTTGATGTACCTGCAAAGTTTACCCAAAAGGGGAGGAACGTTAATGCCTGGTTCGGTTTTGCAACGTTATCTCATCCATATTCCTGCCTATTGAGTCAAAACAAGCTCAAAAACATTCACTAATAGCTCCCAGCAATGACGCAGGGCGGTTGTTTAAAGTACAGCAGTCCGTGTCGGGGCGCTAAGAGCAGTCCACGTCGTAAAGCCGACCTCAAACTTACAGTTTTATGTTATTTATGCTTTATTAATGCCTTTTTGCATACTCAAACTGCCTTTTTATGAAAAAAAAACAGCAATTATCCAGTTGAATTGTTGCTTCTGGACATAGGAAATATGTGGGGACATGGGGAACATAAGCCAGACTGACGTGGACTATCTGTTCTCAGAGCCTTTTCTCATATACTCGGGCTTATTAGAGGGCAACAGAAAGTATTGCTTGTGCTCGCTCCACTGCACTAAAGGTCCGGGGCCTTTTTGCTACAGACACAAGCCATATGTCTGTCAGATTTTATTGTGAATGTAAATGCTTGGGTTTCACTCTCTCACCGAGGAGACTGAATGTGGTTTATGGAATATTTTTTTGAAACATCAGTTTTTATTGTTGTTGTATTTTGGGCGGTTTTTTTCCTGCTTCTTCTCTGCATTTACTTATCCCCGTCCTCCGCTTCTTGTTTCTCATCTGCTCTCAAGTCAAACTGGACTGTATCCATAGGAATGTAAAAACAGCATTACCGTCGCTTTAATGGGTTCCATCTCCGACAGCGTGTCCCCGAAACACAACACACATGCCTCTTCATGGACGTCCCATTTTCATTCCAGCTGAACGGACCATCTGCAGTCTGTGTCCCAATCTGATTTCAATTCAAGCAACTGCATACAAATCATTTCTTCAGAGCGCTCTCATCTTTTTGGCAGAGAGAAATGAGCATACCTTAGGGATTCAGAGAATGGACAGTATGTAGCTGTTGTATATATATCAGCACAGCCAGTTATGACATTGTGATCTATCTAAATAAAATAGCTTATAGTATGTATCAACACACTATTCTGTTTTTTGTAAACCATTTTTTTTTTTTAATCATAAATTCGCCAGTGGATTACAGATAAATGGTGAATTGGCCTGAATTGAAGTTTCTGAAACCTATTTTTCCAGACTGTGCTTCATCGCGCTTCCGGCTCATTAGCAAATATTAGCCGGTAAATCAGAAGAATCTGAGCAGCGACATAAAACCAGAAAAAACAAACCATCAATTACTGTATGTTGTTATGTGCGGCACATTTTTGCTGACAGCGGCGCTATGATCTGTTCCAGTAGAATTTATTGCTGCTCAACTATCGCATGCAGTAATCACTGCGTATATATTATATTACTTTTGTGAAAACATACATTTCCAGCTACAGTCACACACATATTAGCCGTGAGCCGGGTCTAGACACATGGCACAGTAGCAACAAATCCTAATCTCAGTCATTCTCAGGCCTCTCCAACTTGAAACTGGACTCTTTTCTTTCCTCTAAGCCATTTCATTCATTTTACTGAGTGCGCTCTCGAACAGAGGCTTCAGCTTTGGCTTGCTGTCCCAGACTGTCAGATTTGGGTAAACCGATCCCGCTTCCCTGTTCTGTCTCGGAGCCCTGGCCTGATCATGAAAACACCCATGACAGTTTGGCTAGTGGTCTTTGCAAAAAAGTGACCCCTTTTTCAAACTAGTAAACATTGCAAATTAGTGTTTCAGGGTTTTAACATGAGAAAAGACACTGTGTGCCCATAGAGCATCAGCTCAAACTACGTAGAAGTTCTCAAAGTGCTATCGAACTCTAGCGAGAGGAGCCAATCCTCAGAAAACCTGCTTTCCAGCGAGAGGGCATGGTGCAGCATTTCAGTCTGAGCTAATCAGCCTCAGCAGGCAGGAATACATGCAAACCCTGCCTGGCAGATCGGCTGGCATGCGTGTGCACACACACACACATGCACAAATGAGGCACGACCGACCTGATATATCAGCGAGCATGGTGGGGAATTAATCAGACCACACCCTGTTTCCCTGACCACAGCTGTGACTGAACGGAAGAGGCCAGACCCATTGGCCAGAAAGAGAGGATTGCTCTGGTTGGTTTAACCTTTGCCCTCACAGTCAGACGTACGAGGAGACATCTGACATCCAGGTCTCAAAGGTCACGTTCTCGCGGCACAGCTCAGTGAATCCTCTTCCTCTGTGGCTGCTCCCTGTCGCTGGATCTGGTGCTAAATCTGAGCTTGGTTAATTGAAGGAAGTGTTAAGATCAAGAGAACAGGGGGTTAGAGGGAGGTGGCTGAGGGGGGTGTAGAGGGGGTCTTTGCGAGGGCATAACAGCCCCTCCCTCCCTCTTGCCTGGGGCCCAGTGTAGATGCAGTGGACCCAGCCCCAGACGCCACTCCATGGTTTGGCACATTCTGCGTTTCAGTGCTTTCACTGCTTCCAGCTGAACCAGCTCCCATGCAAACACATGGGCAACCGGTATGTTTTCTTATTTAGTTGTTGGTCAAGAGTATTTAACAATATTCAAAAAGACAGTGTGACCTATCTTCTCATGCTATGGCTGAAATATTAATCCATCTGGGTTATTTTTCTTCCTCTCTTCCCAACAATTTCTCGTCTGACGTTTGGGACGCAGAGTGCACGCAGATGAAAAGGAACGGATACACAATGTTGCAATGTTGAAAAAGTTTGGCTGACAGTTATTAAAGCATAGAGCAGACTAAGAGGAGGGCAAGAAAAGAGCGCGGAGGACAGCGACTGCCTTTCATGAGACGGGAAGGGGAGATATTTCAAAAACAATGGCCTGTAATGCAGCATAAGGCCCAGGCAGTGATGTGGCGTATATGACTTACTCGGATTGATATGTCCTTGCTGACCCACATGCTCTCATCCCCGCCTCAGCTTTTTGAAGTTAAATAAACACTGTGTCACAAGATCCTCCACATACCACCCAAGTGCACTGTGTGCGAGAGTCTCTGTGTGTGTCCGCGGTGCACACGCGTGTGTGTGTGTGTGTGTGCACGGTTTGATGTGTGAGTCTACGTGCATGCTAACTGTATGTGTGGATGCCCGAGACGCGAAGGAATGTGTGTTGACGTGCACGGGAAAGAGTCTGCGGACGACAGACGAGCGGGGATGTGTGCGACGTGTCTGTAATGACAATGGCGGGGTGACAAATAACGCTGACGCACACTGTCCCTGGTCTCGGTCCAGCTTTAATAAAAAAGCGTTGGTCCTTTGAACATTTTAATTAAACTAAACAGGACTATCCCCACCCAGGCCTTGATGATGACAAACAAGACCATCTTTTACAGGGTAGACATCAAATACATGTCTTTTTTATGTCATCCTGGGCCCCGCTTGTTGACTTTCATTATTTCAAAAAATCCATCTGGAATTTTGATGGCCATGTTTTGAAGGAAAAGGCCTTAAAACCCACAATGCAGAGATGTCTTGAAACAAAGGTCTCTGTGGTTTTGTCTGTTTCTCGTGGTCGACAACAGCTTGGCAGTCTCTGGGCTCAGATAGCTCATGTCTGTAATTTTAGTTTATGCCATCATTATTACAACACGTTGACCATTTTTCATGCAGTTTCATGGGAATAAAGTGAATAGATGGTTTATGTGTTCTTTTGAGAAACTGCGAAGAGTCTATAAAACCCAAAGAGAGGAGAAAGGGGTCCCTCAGGGATTTTGACGAGGCGGGCGGAGAGCTGTTGGCGGCATCAAAAAAAAATTATCCCGATGACATGTCAGTCGTGTCATTAATTAACGGTTAAAAATGTAAGACCAGAATGGCTTGATAAAATTAACAATTAAAAAAACGTCACCATAGTATATTCGCACGATCTTGGCCACTAATTCGAGTAGAAAAAATGTTATTATTGTTGTTCGTGAAACATAGAAGAAAAGGCCCACAATTATTTAAATGTGAAGCAGTTACACAAAAGGCACATCATAATGTGGTAAGTGATTTATATTCAAAGTATGGGATGCGAAAACATTCCATTATTTTATAAACGTAGCACCAAAAGACATGGCAAGATAGTGATTTAAATTCAAATTATGGGACGGAGAAATATTACAATTTCAATTCTACTGCATTACCTACATCTGATTGTCCATATAGTAAAATGTCCAAACTTTAATAACATTTCTACAAAAAAAAGATTAAAAACTTGGGACACTGTCTAACTTGCAATCAGAAATGTATCCTGCAACGTTTCTGTACTCGACCTTCATCAGGCAAACATTTTGGGACAATGTGAAGCCATCTTTAATAGGGAGTGGCCACAGGTCACAGGTCACTCAGTAACATTCCCAAAAAATTGAAGGTTTCATTTGCAAGTGAAACCGCACAAATGCATTTAAATCAGAAGTACAAAATCGCCAGTAATTGAAATCGTAACGTATCATCATGATAATAAATACAACCAAGTCCCACACAATTACAATAAACTCTATATTGCCTAGAAAAAACATAATCCACTGTGCTTTTGTCAGAACAGGACAGCATTCACTTGACCAAGCAGATCACCCTCCCTGCAGATCACGTGTGAACACATATAACATAGCATGTGGAAACAACACAGCATATAGAACGTTTCAAAAATAAATATTAATAAAGTTTCTACTCCGACTCAGAACCCTCGTCCATATCAACTTCAAAAATGCAGATACAACTAAACTCAGAAAAGGACTTGAAAATACGTTACATATGGCATCAATGCACACAATTTAAAATGGACACAATGACATTTGGAAAATAACCTAAATAATACGTGTACATATTCACAGGCACCCAAACATAATTATGTATAATAATCAGTCAGATTCAAGCTTTAACCAGATCTGCAGTCTTGATGTGGACTCTCCTGTAGGTGTCCCATGACAGTGAAGAGGTCTATCTCTGTAAACTCATCACTTCAGCAGTGTCTAGTTGCCACCAGAGGGAGTCTTCTTCGTCAAACAACAGCTCCCTAAGGATCTGACTCTGTATTCTCAACATCTGCTCAAAATTCACATCATCCGGACTCAAGACCCCCCAAGTAATGGGACTATTTATATTGTGTTTGTGTCATTTGATTCATGCAATGCACTGTTAATCAAAGTGGCTGACAGAGCCCCCCTGATCCATGACGCCACATCCTTATTATTAGTCATTATCCGTCATGCATTAGCTTTTTTGTTTTTTTTATTCTCACAGCTGGAAAGTCATTCCTCGTCTGTTTGGCTTTATGGGCCTTACTGTTGTGGTGCAGTCCATCCGGGGAACCCCCCAACTGGTGAGGCAAATACCCACTGTTGTAAGCAACAAACACCAGCCTCGGCTGGAACAAGGACCTATAAAAGGGCCATTGCCTTTAGTTTTCTGTACAACAACTACACGTGCAGAGCACAGACTGCAAGCCCGTCCCATCTCCTGCATATTTCCATGCTGCAGCAGGAGGAGGAGGAGGAGTGCAGCCCTTTTGTTACCTGTAGAGCACCTGGATGATGGAAGTTAGTAACGTGGACTGAGCTTGAGATGTCTTCAGATTGTTGAACATGTTTTAAACGTAGTGAAACGCACGGGGTTGGTAGAGCACTGCAGGAAGCGCGCCTATACTTGTTTTCTGACTGCAGGGCGCAGGAAATGGGAATTGTTAATTAGTGCTCTGTCGTGAAAGTAGGGACGAATAGGAGGCACTTCCTCCAAGAACTCAGTCACCTTGCAAGTCCGACCCTCTCTCGAGTTTCACTTTGGAGTTCTCTGGCACCTCGCAGCTCCTAACCCAGCATCTCACCTGTGCCGCCGGACCATGGATTTCACACGGCAGAAGGTTTCTAAGGCGCTTCGGATCGACGTCGCGGAAAACAGGCGGCGTACGTGCATCTGGAAGGGTTAGAGGGAAGCTGCCAATGTGAAGGGAAAACAGTGCGACCACTTCACGTTACGGTGCATGGCCCCTGGACAAAGTGGCAACGATCATGCACAAGCCCCTCCGAAAGCGGAGCGTCTACGTGTTGCTGTGTTTTGGCATCATTTACCTCCGGCTCGGGTGAGTGTTTGTTTGTCTTACCTGTGATTCGCGCTGCTCACATGCGCAAAAGCTGAGCTTCAAATGTATTGCGACATGAAGTCTTTACGGGGAAGCATCGAGTGCCCTCTGACCTCAGTCCTCTAAACGCGGAAAACATTTTTAACAGCAGGTGTATTTAAATATAACTTCAATGTTTGATAATTCTGTGAATTCAGACCTGCGTGCGTCGTGCGTAAAGGTTGCAGATTAGGTCTCACGTCACTAGACTAATATGATCGATTCGTGCATTGTCTGGCAGGGTGTGTGTGTGTGTGTGTGTGGTGGTGGGGGGGAGATATTAAGTTCACCTCAGGAGAATCTTGCTCCATTGTCGCACCAGATCATTTGAGCCGCTGTCTCCGCTCCAGATCCAGCTCGCCCCTGCATACCTTCATTAATAGCGGCGGACTGAGTTGTATTTCCACATTCCATTGCCCAGTCGGAGTTTTTACCTGTTTTGCAATAGCTCACCTTGATGCATTAAACACGGAGAGACTTATTCCATTGCTTCCTTCTCCGCAGCAGTGCTTCTCAAGCATGATCACATATTAGGATCCAAAACGCTCACGTTACAATCCTTACAATTATATATCTGGTGTTGTTGTGTATAGATGTGCATGCATAGGGAAGCAACATTTTTTGGTTATGTAGTAAAAATACTTATGCTGAATAGTAAAATTTAATGAATAGTAAAATTGATAAATTTCAACGTTTGATGCTTACACCCTGGAACTTTAACTACAACCTAAATGCAATATACTTAAATAAATAATAAAACATACGGGCCCGGAAAACCGTGAAGTGTGCAGCAGTGTAAACCTGGTACAGGATGATGCAGAAAATAAATATATACTAGGCCTGCTATAATCCTTGAGTCACTATAATAGATTATTCATTAAAGAACTTTTTTTCGCAACACTTCCTCTTTTCTTTTTCTTTTTTAATAGCCTAAACATTTAGGGAATGAAACAACCAGAGGTTACAGGCGATCAATCCCATTTTTCCTTTTTTCATAAATAATTTCTAATATGATAGAGTCCAGTTGTCTGCACAACAATAAGGCCGTTGAACTGATTTCAGAGCCTCCTGCCGCCGCCGCAGTGAATCAAACAGACACTGTCAGCCCTCCCTGTGAGAACCTCATGTGGAGTGAAGCGTGTAAACTGACTTCACGTTCCACAGATGCTCGTATCATATGACGGTAGCACCGACATGGTGTGTGTGTGGGGGGGGGGGGGCAGTCATCTCCAAACGTGTTTTCTAACCCTGAGCAATTAGCTCATTCCTTCCATCCACCTTTTCTCTCTCCCTCTGCCTACATCTTTCATGGTACCCTCCTCATTTATAGCGGCTGGAGCCTGCAGGTGTTGAGTGAGCGTCACGATGCTGCCCCCCCTCACCCCCCTTTCCAAAGCCCTGCTCTAAGCTCCCAAGTATTTTATTTCCATGCGCATCAGATCCGATCACGGACAACACAGAGGGGTCTATTTTTATACCTCTCACATTTGCATAGGTCGTTGCGGCAGCGGTGCAATCTGAGGAGATGATTGTACAGTTTTTACTGCAGGGTCACAAAACGAGTGTTTGGCTATAACAGGCCATCAAACGGCCCCGGAGCGCGGCAGACAGCGCGCACATTGCAGACGCCTATAGGAGTACTATAGTCTCACCACAGGAAATAATAAGGTCATTGAGAACCATATCCGAGGCCCACAAACATGCTTTGTCTCTCTGTGGAAATATTATAGGAACACTTGCTACCAGAGGTCTCGATTGTGCGACGATGAGCCATTTTTTAAAAGGATGTCATAGGAGAAAAAGGGGGGGGACGTGTCCTCACACAAAACTCTCAGAGAACCACACAGAAAATATAACGAGAATCGTTTCTGTCACATTCTAAAGACATTTTTCTTGCGTGTTAATATCGCACCAAGTTGTTGATTCAGAGTGACACATGCTGATTTTTTGCACATGTAGCTGCGATTATGATGCGAGGGCCAGCCAGCGTCTGTTTGTTTATTTTTGGGCTGGATGGTGGTGGGGGCGGAGGAGGAGTGTGTGTGCGTGTGCATGCATGCATGTCTGTGTGTGTGTGTGTGTGTGTGTGTGTGTGTGTGTGTGTGTGTGTGTGTGTGTGTGTGTGTGTGTGTGTGTGTGAGGAGGGGTGCATGAATGAAACCTCGCGCACATCCAGCGGGGATCGGATCAGTGTCACCCTATTGTCCCGGTGTGGCAAAGTGGGCGGATATCGTAGTGTCTCTCCCTACCCAATGGCAGCCGCGACTCTCATGAGAGCAGGAGAGAGCTCCTCTCTGCCATGCGAAATCCCTAAAACCATCATCATCATCATTCCGGCTCAGGAACCCGCAGTCCTGTGCAACAGCCTGCGCCGCTGAGAGATGACAGAGCCAATCTCAGCGCACACACGGCCCTGGGAGCTCGGAGCTGCTGCGTAGAGCCGCCGCACCACAGAGACTCGGAAGACGCACAGCACCTCTTCTTCTCCTTCTTCTTCTTCTTTTTCTGATTCCAAGCGGAAAGGGACTTAAAGCCGTGAAATTAAGGGATTCTTCTCTTTTTTTTTTTTATCTCAGTCCGAACGTGGCCATTTGCTCAATGTCATCATGATCATCTTCTCGTCGCGCAGTGTACTGCTGTCAGTCTACTATCCGCAGATCTTCCTCATCCTGACCAGTGGCAGCTACCTGTAAGTCTGAGCCAATTAACGGCTCCTTAATGAACTCCAGACAGCGGCGCGCTCAGCCGCACTCAACACAAAGACGCGGGTTCGGTTCGGCTCCTGTGCAGCCTTCTGACCGGATAGCGGGGCATTATTTCAATTTCTCCATTAAACGCCGTTTCTGAGATACAACGCTCATAGTTGTTCGCGTCCACAGCTCGGAGAATCGGTTGAACTTATTTACATTGTGCCATTAGAGCGCAGGGGAACAGGCGGAACAGCAAAGCAACTTTGACAGTGAATTGAATGTAATTGTAGAGGATGATTCACACTTTCTCATGGCACGCGAGCGCAAAATCTCATATGGATTCACGATGAGGACGTTCATTAGTGGAAACGTCTCCGGGATAACGATCCATGTGGGAATAAACTAATTATCTGAAAACCTTTACGCGCTTTAATGTGCCGTCTGCCGGCGGACAGGAATTCCTTGTGAGTAAAAGCTGCGATTGTTTGGATTAAAGTGTCGAGTTGCAAACATTTTGTAAAGATGAGAAAAATAAAACGACTTGGTAACTGCCATAGAACCGCTTTGGCCACAGAGTGGCAGAGATGTTCAAGACAATTGGATGCTGAGATCCAGTCGTCTGTGCCTGGTGCGGGGATTTTAACTCAGTTCACCTTTTTACGCATGCGAGCACCGTTAACCTGTCAGAGCGTGTGAAAGATTATCTCCGCGCATGACGTCACCCCTGCTTGATTCTCTGTGTTTCGATTGTTATCGTTTGAACCCGCGACTTAAAATATCTCCCTGCAACGTACAGTGATTGACACTGTAATGCGCTGCGGCTTTGAATTAAAGGAGAATTACTCGTGCAGGAGAACACTGGCTTTCTTGAAGCTTCAAAAATAATTACTTACCCCGTGCTCCCTCCTTTTTCTGCACGGAGACCCCAAACCTGATGCCGAAATAGATGTGGTTTTTGGTTTCCAGTTAAAAGTGGGCGACAGGACTCGGTGTAGTGATGGCTTGCACGTTAAAGCAACATGCCATTGTTTGTTTTGATCATTTTTGTGTTTTCTGCTGAGCATTAGCCAAAATATATGTTCTGAGGAGAAAGAATTGAATATGGCTTCAAAATCAATACAACGTCTCCTTTTTTCGAAACTCGTGATGGCACTGTAAAATGTGTAGAGCAGTGGGCGAAAGGATCTTTCCATCCAGAGCTTTTGGGCCACTGCACACTGGTTAGGCCAGTGTGGATAGAGTAGCTTAAAACAGATGTAAAAAGGATTTTATGATACCAAACGGCATTAATGCACTGCATGCTCTTGTGTCTTCAACAGTGATGAAATCATATTCATCACTGAAACAGGTATTTCCCCGGTCTTAGAAAAAAAAGAGAGAGAAGGGGCATTTACTCAATTGACTTAGTTAAAGTTGTGTCTCTGGCATTTTTGTGAGTGCATTCCTCAGCAGAAGATGCATGTCCGGGAGCTTAATAGCATGTCATTTAGGTTCAAAGTGTTCCATGTGATGGAGTAGGTGGCTGTGAGCACACTGTATGTCATGACGTAGACTGTATCGTCTCACTTAAGGCCACACTACCCCGCCATTAAAAAATCTGTAAGCTCCCCTCACCACTGACACTGGTTCAGAATAAAGTTTTTCCAAAGAAAGTGATTTAGAGTCAGACCTCGCACGGGCTGAGTTTGGATGTCAGACGGGTTTTCCTGCAGTTACATCACACATTTTTGTAATCAATATAACATAGACGGAAAACCCATGTTTTGTCTGAAAATCGTCTTTAACATTGACGCTAAAAAATGGTGTCACCTCAAAGTGTCTGACTCATATTGAACTTTATCGAATTTACTGCCAAATGCACAGACGCAAATAACACCTCTTATGTTATTTGGAGTTTTAGGTATATGCACTATGTGGTAAAACAAAAACTGCCACCTGTTGCTTAGCAGTTTCCCAGCTCCTCTCTCCTCTGTGTCGTTGATCAAGATGCACACGTTGCAACACTCTGCATGATACTTTAAATCACACGTCTTGAATTGTATAGACTCGATGTTTATCATCCAAACAGGCCACATGTGTGATGTGTGCTCTCAGTGTTGCTAAGGTCTCTGTTGTCTGTCTGTCTGACGGGAGTGTGTCCGTAGGCGAGCTGTCCACAAGCCACTGGCGTACACACACACAGTATGTAACGCTAAGCAAACAGGATCGCATTTGTGCACTTTGATGATGCAGGGATTTAAAAAGCTTAGCTGTGGAATTCTCTGTTTGGTGTCGTCTGATGGTTTGAGTTTGCCCGTGGCATAGACTGTGATTCTGTGAATTAGCCGGTGAATGACGTGTGAAAAAGCCAAGAGGGGAATACAGGAGTTGTGTTTGTAAGATTTGAAAACACTAGCGTGCTTTTGTTTTAGTTTCTGTGCAGGGAACAGAGATATCTGTGATATATGCAATCTTATCAACTGGAGATTTATATAAGCAGACCAGATCTGTTCATCTGTAACACTCATAATGCAAGAAAGTGGATTTCTGCCGTTGTGCGCTCCTCGTTTTCATGAGCCTGACCTTTTGGTTGGTGCAGACGTAGATGTCACCGTTGCCACGAACAACCAGCACATACAGCAGAGGGTCAGAGGAGTTCAAGCCTGTTTAACAGCTGAGGGAGCAAAGAGGGGTTGAATGCAGCCGCGGGCCTGAGTGTTTACCGTGGACACTGAATGCACCTGATGAATTTCATCTTTTGTTAGACAAGTACTCAGTTGTTGTTCAGCTACGGCCCTCGGTTTACAGTGTAGTGGTGCAAAATGAATTGTCCTCTTGTACCGAGGAGATCTTGCTTATGATTCTCTTTTTAAATAGTGGAAACAGTTCACACAATGGCACCTTTACTCTTTTAACTGAGTGCAGAAGACTGTGTGCAGTCCTGACTTTGGAAACAGATACACGTCTCAGTGCAGTAAGGATTTATTTCAACCTATTAGAAATTAAGATTTAGGTTCTGTCTGTCTGCAGAGACTTAAATGGAAAAGGGAACATTGGTTTTCTTAGAAAGATTTCTTATCAGCGATCGTATCTTAGTTTTTAATCCAGGGGGATCGTTTACCATCGTCACTGTGAATTAGAATACACAAAAATCAGGGTCTATGTTTCTTAGCGTCTCCCCCTTTATCCATTCTTCCTCTTCAACCCTCTCACACCGGCGTCGCTTTTCGCTGACACACAACTTCCCCGGCTTTAGCTTGCTCCCATCTGCGGTGAATCCTTCGGAGGTCGACGTCATTCTTCAAATTCGGGATAAACTGTATGCTTCTCTCGATCCTTTACTGCTCCCTGTTTAAAAAGCATGTATCTACATGGTTTCGAGGGTTATATACAGAGAGGGAGTCAGTGCTTTGTTTCAGCCCTAATCTGTTTTGGCTTTCGTGGCGGTTACAAAACCATCTTTTGACATATGTTCTGATATTATCTCATCGAGCGATCAGATGTGATGAAGTCTCCCCGAGGAGAGCTGAGCCGGGGCTGTGTGTCGTTTTCTATACAGCACGGTTATACTCCACAAATTAAGATGAACAGTGTTGAAAACCTTACATATTTTCCATGCGCAGCAGTCGTAGGATGTGGCTGAACTAAAAGCAGCCTCGTGAAATTTATAGGCAACACTTTACACTGCGAATAACTTTCGGAACACACAGTCACACAAATCTTAAGGGATAATATTTTTGAGTGACATTTGGTTAGGAAGTGAAGCCTGCGTCTGCCTCACAAAGCTCCAAGCAAGTGTATATGCTGCATTTGCTACTATTCCTTCCACTCTGTTACCTAACAGCACACAAACCCCAACTCATTACTCAAAGTCCCACCACATTCAGACCGATGTGGAATGGCGTTGTCAGTCGTCAGAAGGGCATCATGTTCTCTCCCTCTGAGCTGTTTTAGCAAGTTTCCCTGTGTGTATTTTTATGTTTTATACTGGATCCAGTTGTCAGGTTTCACATTTACCTTTTAATCCAGTCAATAGCAGTCCATTCATGCAGTGCAGCCTTCAGTTCATATTAACACTTTATTCAAGGAGACAGTGTGACCATCCTCTGGAACGTCTAACTGAGTTTATGTTTTTTTGTGTGTCTGTGTGTGCAACTATGCATGAGTGTTTGTGTGTTGTAACATCCACATGTGTTTGTGTCTGCATTAAGGTTGTGTACGAATGCTCACGTGCATGTGTGGTGGTGTGTTTTCTCTTGCTCTCTGCAGGGCCCTGTCCTCGGTGGTGGCTCTGGGTGCCAACATCATCTGCAACAAGATTCCCGGGCTGGCACCTCGCCAGCGGGCCATCTGCCAGAGCCGCCCGGACGCCATCATTGTTGTTGGCGAAGGCGCCCAGATGGGCATCAATGAGTGTCAGTACCAGTTCCGATACGGACGCTGGAACTGCTCGGCGCTGGGAGAAAGGACAGTCTTCGGTCAGGAGCTGCGAGTAGGTCAGTCTGGGTTCTGTCACAAAAGGGAAACGGTCACAGTGGGTGGTTGGGTGTGCTCCTGTGTGGCTGTCTGTGTGAAAACCTTCTAGGGGTTCAGCTTGAGTGAATATATTCCTGCTGATTTTTTTTCGGCTCCCTACTGACTTCTTTCATGAGTGAGATACATTTTTTCCTCAGAAGTCGGATTGGACGTAGGTTTATGTTCATCCTCAGGTTTGTGTTGAGTTGTTACTTTGATTGAGTGTTAGCTCTGCTGGATAGAGCATCACACATATGTTTCATAAACTCTTGGACATTAAAGATTAACCTGTACCAGTCAACAACGCAGTGAGTTTGGGGCTCGAGGGAATTTAATATCCATCCATTATATATAGGATACTATTTATACTTTGAGAGTTAGGGGTTTAGCTGGAGCCAATCCGAGCAGACATTGGGTGACAGATGGGGCAAATCCTGGACAGGTCACCATTATATTCAAGGAACAACATACATCAACATTTACACAAATTTACCCAAAGTCTTTGAATTGTGGGAAGAAGCCAGAGTAACTGGAGGAAACCCACGCAAAGACGGGGGAGAGACTCCACACAGAAATGCCCCGGCCAAGCTTCACAAAACACCAAAAATGTCCTTTTGAACTAAAGCAGGCTTGGTTGTATGTTTGGAAAATGATGCACAAGATGGTCATAAAAATGGCATCTAAGGTTTGGAACATGATTTCAGTTTGAGCAACATACAGCTCTAGTGATGTCCTGATAAACCAACAAACCATGTGCACAATTTAAGACACTGTTAGACAGTATGGAATTGTTCCTTTTAAGAGGCTTACATTGAAATTTAAAGCAACACTAAGTTTTACTCAGCAACAGCGCCCTCTATAGCCAAACTTGGTGATTCATTCTCTTTAGCTATGTGACTGTGCGAGCGATTAAGGTTTTTTTATGTCGAAAAAAAACATAGCGTATCGATGTGTTGAGGAGAGCTCTGTGTAGACTGTGTAGTCCCACTAACTTATAACTTAATTTACACATAAACAGTGAGGAACTTCTCACAAGAGAGAGAACCATCGAGCAATAACGGATATTGAGGGTGGGGAGTCCCTGTCAAATGTCAAACTTATTTTTAAGCTTCTATTTGAAGGTAATACAGTTACACACTGTTGCTTTAAACAGCAATATGACAACTGGTGAAGACAAAAGTTGTAATGTTGAGTAAGTGATGTCGTCATTGCTTGTTAGCAATTCATATGAGTGATAGAGCTTCATCAGTGTGTGTTTGTGCACAGCAGATTCAACCAATAATCACAGCTGAGGGTAGACAACTCTTCTGAGGCCTCCCATCACCGATCATGATTTATTTGGTAATGATGACAGTGATAAATCCAGTCACTCTCCTGTTGAAAAGGGAAAAGAGGTTACACAACACAGATTCTGATCCATCCTATTGTCTAAACTTGAAGAAACAGTATCACAAAAATGTGGTACCAGCCCGCGACCATCTGAATCCCATGAAATGTGTCTCCTCACAAGCCAAACCCCAAACTGCACACATCACACAGTGATAACTCAAACCAGCAACACACCCCCCTCTATCACCCTCTATTGTATAACCATTTGCGTTGGCATTGCTCTAGAGGATTTCATATACTGCTGATTCCAGCCCATCATAGTTGTCTTCATTTCAATTGACAATGTTGTATTTCTGCAGTGTGCTCTGGTTTCTGTTGAGGTAGGTCCCACAGTGAGCCTGCTGGTTAGGAGCATGCCGTCCATCCATGCCTATGCCAATGTTATGGAAAAGCTGCCCAACGGGTCTGGAGCCCTAATGGGGAAAACGTATGGTTGAAAAATGATATCGCAAATGAGGAGACAACTAATGGTGTTATTGCAGCAGAATGCTTGTCGCACTAAAATAGATGGACACATCTGTTGTTTATCGGGGTAAATTGGTTGTGTCCATGCTTGGCTGGCTCATGAGTGTGTCGTGCACGTACACACGCGGGAGAAAACCTAAAGCAGACAAACATTTACATTAACGGGGCTTTTTGTTTTGAGAAACTCGGTGTTCCGCAGGCCTCCTTTGCGTCACTTTTGTTTTAAAGGGCTTTTTATACATTTCCTTTAATTTCGGAGATACGTTGTTGGCATTATGTTGTGGCTGCGCTGTGCATTTAATTCAGTGGCTCTGTTAACAATCACTCCTCTGAAGGGAGCAGCTGAATTAGCTCCAGCTCCGTCTCCCAAAGAACTTTTTTCTTTGTTGTGAATGTGGCACTTTCTTTTGTAATGCAGCGCATGTTGTTTTCCTCACCACTCAACATGGTATTATTCTGTGCTTTCATGTCTGTTTAAAGCATTGGAAGCGTTTGTATTCCTTCTTACTTTGTAGTGTATAAGTCCACATGTAGTAATTCTAACTCACGGTGTCCTTGTTCTTTAATGTGGCTTTCTAAGCATTGTCACACTTCTTTGTGGATCGGATGCATGAACTAAATCAGGTTGAGACCATTGGGCTCTTCGACTTTTTGGTGAGCAATGCGACATTTAAATCCCGCTCAGAAATGGCGTCATTTGAATTTCATGCTCTCGTATCCTTTCCCTTGCTTGGTTTCCATAGTAGATCTGCACAAACAAATGGCCAATACGGAGAACGTCACTGTTTGTGTCCAGCTCTGGTCGGAGAACGATGACTACTGGGCCTGCCATGATTGTCCAATAATGATGGGACTCTGTGGACTTCTCAATAAAATATCCGATGACGTCCTCTTTTAGCCCAACGTGAAGCTCAGGGTTCCCATGGCAGATTTACAAAGACGTTTTTAAATTTCATTTTCTTTTCATATTTTTCTCCATGAAGATCAGCACAGATCGCACCCTCTCCTGTCAAATGTGAGTCACACACAGAGGTAATATACAGTGAGAGGAGAGTTATACTGCAAAGATTAATATGAAATATATGTTTGATCCAAACAGCAAGTCTGGCAGGAGAAGTTGAAGTTGTTTGAATATTCTCTGGACTACAGATTGTATCGTTTTATGGCTCCATATCTGTGTTTTGATTCTCTCGCGCTGCAACTTGACTGTTTTTGAAAATGGTAAGAAATGCTGCCTCTTCTTTGTGCATCTTCTCCAAGTGAATGGATTTATTCCTGCTCGCCGTGAGGGTGTGAAGGAGAACATGAGGTGCACATGGCAGCTTTTCGGACCAGTAGATAAACAGGCTTGTGTGCGGATTCTAGAAACATCAATAACTTATTTTTTTACCAATACAGACACCCTAAGAAAATCATTATTGATAAATTGAGATAAAGATCAAGCCAGATGTTCAGAGATGAAGTTGTATTGAGTTGACCTAAACTGACAAAAATGAAATATAGGACAAACCCCCAGCTTGCACAGGTTTGTTATGTCATGAGTGAGTTATGGATTGTGGATTGACGTTAAACATTTAAAGTTGTGAGCATGGATTGCTGATCTGTTGACTAAAATAACCACACATTTGGCAAGCTCCTGAGCTATGATGACAGTGTGATCAAATAACTGGTTCAGGTATCTGGTCAATTTACGGACCAGCCACTTGCTTGTGGTCTTGCTTTTGAAGCTGGTTCTAGTGATATTGCCTCAGCTGTTCATGACAAAAGCAATGATAACAGTTTCCCAAACATTTTATTTTTTTATGTAATTACTATTTGACAGTAATCACAGTGGCTGAAATAGCCAGATGTTGTGTTACCATCGTTTCTGACTGCTGGTTAACGTGTTCAGGTTTATCCCTGGGTTTATGCTCAGCACAAAAGAGACATGCGGGTATGAGATATATGTTGTTCTTGTGTCTCCCAGAAACCTCTGTCTTAAAACCAGACAGGTGTTAGCTGTGCCACCCACCATCACCTACCAGAGCAGTGATCAACAGTGAGATCTAAAGGCTCAGAGTCCTCCTTGTATGTTTTTGGTTTTTGGGAGCGATCAGGGTAGAAGTCAACTCAACTAAACTTGGATACAACTGCCCATTGAAAGAGTTGAATGGGCTCATCCTGCAACAACAAACAGATCTGCAGTCACACATATAACCAGCTACATCTCTAGCACAGCTTTAGAAAGTTCCGCCAAATTTTCTTACATAAACCTCAAAGGTAACGTTGTTCAGTTATTTCTATTTGTTGAAATCCTCTTCACCTGCCGGTGTGAAACTTTGGAAAAGTGAATGATTTAGCATTTTCTTCACCTCGCCGCCAAGCTGCCATTGCGACGTGATAGTTTCCAGTGTTTGTCTTTCATGATTGAAGATGTATCCACGTTGTTTGACCACGTCTTTATATATTATGGAATTCTTCTGCATGGCATATGAAATCATGGAATACACCCCTTCAACAAAATGTTCCAATCCCTTCTCCGAATCTACAGATTCCCACATCATCATAATCAAGTACGGGGGAAACGCTATACCCGTTCCGCTCCCATTTAAGTTTTTGATTCAAATCCCCCAAATTATGAACACTAAACCTTTCCCTCTGCTCTGTGATCCACTCTTAGTTTTGCACTACAGGGAGAAGATTTTTTTTTTCTTTCGAGACCTAAAGATCAGCCGACCGCAAGTCTAATGCATGCTCTCTGTGCCGCCTACTCTAGGAGCCTGTCTCCCCTGTTCTGGAGCTGCTCCATGGTGTTACATTTGCTTTCCAAGAGAGCACACATTAATAGTTGGGTGATCAAGCATTACATGGCCCGAGATATCTTCATTCAGCAGACGTGATTTGGTTTCAAAGGCAGGTCATTTGATTCTTATTTCACCCATCTACTGTAAACAGAAAAGTGTGCTCACTTCAGAGCTTCTGCTGGCACCTCCTCTGTTCCCTGACACTCTGCTGAACACAAGACTTGAGGTCAGATGGATTGATGGAAAAATGAAAGCATCCCTGTTCATGTTGCAGTTCTACCCCTCAACAGTTTCTCCGTTTTGCACAAAGCGCATGGCTCACTCATTGTGCCCTAACTGACAAATTGAAGGACAACAGCATAAACTTGCAGTGAGATTTGAAACTCGCAATTTAAGCGCATCTCTGTTTCCTTTGCGAAAGCAGATTTAGCAGTCTCTCCCCCCCTGTGCCCTGCCACGGTGTTGGCACCATTCAGTACCGTTGGTCTGTAGAAATATGGAATGAATTACCCTGCGCGAACAGAAATGGGTGTCATCGAGAGGATTGTTGCAGTCTATTAAGAAGTAATAATAAAATTAGAGACAGATCCATCATTGAGTCAGGAGGAAGGGTATATTCAGGATAGGAATGCCAAACGCGGTCAATCCTCCAATCATAATACTTGGCCTGGTTTCTGGATGAAGCGTTTTATTTTAAATATTCCTGTCAAGGCTGATCCCCTGGCTGTAATTTGTTGATGCAGTTTCATTATGCATATTTGAGTGCATTCACCCACGTGTGAAGTGCATTGAAAGCCCCATGTGGTTTCTGTTAACTCATCTCACATATGTTGATGGGTTTGAGATCCAGGGAGCGATCGTTGCGCCATATCCCCATACTTCAACTTATATTATATACATAATACCTAATCCCTCCACCAAGAGAATATGTCTTCACTCCTGGTTTGTGTCTTTGTTTGTTCATCAGCAAGATTGTTAAAAAAACTACAGAACAGATTTCCTTTAAACTTGGAAGGATGGGGCATGGGACAAGGAAGAACCCGTAAAAGTCTGGTTTTATTAAACACTGCAAGAATGGGCTTTTTTATTTTCACCAATTTTCAGGGGAATAATTTGTGGATCTTGATGAAAAGAATTAGGCACATTTAGGGGAGTGTTATCAATTAGTACATGTATTGTAGCGCTACTCGCTTGAATTTAAGGGGGCTGTTTGGCCTTGGCGGTGGTATTCTACTTCCTCACTGCGATAGATTCAGTTATTTACAAATGTTTGTCACTATCACAACATGTTTGTACCTTTTACCTCTGCCAAGGGGGTTATGCTTTGACCTCTACTGTTGGTTGGTCGGTCGATTGGTTTGCTTGCAGGATTACACAACAACTACCGAGCTGATTTTGACGAAACTTGCTGTAACGGTATATCAGGTATATGACCCTGAAGGGGGCACGTACAAATGGGGCTAGAAACCTGTAACAACCACAAATGTGTTGCTGAGATAATCATGGCTCAGTCTAGGGAGTCAAAACCTTGTCAGTATGTTTAATAGTATCAGAACTGCGTACAAATTAACAGGGTGGAGAATTGAAGGGGACTTGGCGGAGCTATGCCATTCTAGATTTCTTCTATAGTGATATGTTTCAACTTAAAACGTTTAACATCAGACATTCTTGTGGCAAACAACCTTTATAAGAGTTGTCCTTCATTTCAAAGCTCTGCCCGTGAGCACCTCACAGCTCTGTTCAAACTGCAATGCACTTGATGTAGGCGAGCTGGAAAATGGACACCTTTCAACGGCTACTCTCAGCATCAAAAGCCAACACTGGCCTCTTGTCGTAAAACGGCCTGCTCTGGTTACTCTGTTTGACTTTCCAGCTAGTTTGTCACTGTCCTGAGTCATGCTTTTCATCTGAAAGAGGTTTCTTGTTGTGCCGGCAGTGAAATATTACAAAAGTTCAAACAAGCTGCCTCTGGCTCATTGCACAAGAATAGATGCTGCACTTGAGCAGGTGAGCCGTTTCCTGCAGAGATAAGACTGCTAAAGATCCATTGGTATAGTAGTGACAAACAATTCAGCTGCAGTTTAAAGCAGCAAATTGTCTTACAGCTAGAATTGAAAGGAGGATTGTTACGTATTATTGTTGTTGAAAAGAAGCAGGGAAAGTTCTCCTTTCCACTGTGACCTACATCGTGCCTCACTGAGTTGTTGCCCAAAGCTGTGCTTCATGACCGATAACATGAAAACACTTACAATGAGAAAAAGGAAACCGGATAAGAAATCTTTCCCCCCGAAAATATGAAGGCTTAGGCTGATCGTTTGTCAGACAATAGACTGTGTTTTCATGTCTGTATTTACCCATCCTTCTTTATGGTATAAACCTTCCTGCCAATCCCTCTTTAATCCACCTCTCCTTGGTGAAAACAGAAGTGATCCACCTGCCAGGAGTTATTTGCCTCAGGGCCCCAACCAGTATAAGAAAAAGGATGTTTAACTCAGCAGGTTCAGTGAAAAACCCTTGTTAAGAAAGAAGTTCTGTACAGGCAAAGACTTGATGGGGAGATGCAGGACTCCTCCAAGCTGGGCTCCCTCTCAGAGGAGGGAGAAGGGTCACTACAGGAAGATAGAGGCCGACATGGGTCTTGGTGAGGTTGTTTTTTTGGCTGTTCCCAGTTATAACAGTGGAGGAGGCTTTTGGCCTGGTCTTTGACATCGCATGCAGTTTTCTAAAAAACAGAATTGACTGTAGATTTAAAGTTTTGGCGTCTGTTTTTGTTTGGATGCAGCATGTCAGTGAGAATTTGAACTGAATTTAGGTTTACATGTCTTTACTGATTTTGAAAATGAAAACTAATATACAGTGTATTCATTCAGCTCACAGTTTTGAATTAAAAACTTATGGTTTTACTTCTTATTTGAGAAGCAAAGCGATGCCAATAAAGTTTTCCCGAAAGAGCTGTACGCCTTCTTGGCCAGGGAATTCACAAAGCACTGAAGACAATTTGTGTGGCATAACAGCAATTATTATTATTATAGTGACTAGTGTAGGTTGCTAAAGTTTTGCCACATTTCAAGCAGATTTCCTCTCCTACACTGCACTACAATCTCTCAGTTTGAAGACAACAGAATGCTCACAGATTTAGAACGCACTGGCGCAGCTCCTTCTCCTTTCTCGGAATCAGTTGATGGTCATTTGTGGTGAAATCATATCCCTGCAGAAAGCAAGTACAGCGTCACAGTCCAACCTTAGGTTAATAATGAACGGACAAGAAAATCTATTCAAATGACTGTGTGGTTCTGTGCTTGCTTTGTTTCCTCGTTCTGACAGAGTAAAAGGAAATGCAAGTTGAGATATTAATTTTGCTCAGCTGAACTCCTTTTAAATCACTAAGCGATGCCGTCTTAAAAATAGAAAGTTAAATATCAGCTACAGGATAAACATTCTTCCCCGGAAAGCAAATAAGTCAGTCACACAGTGGAACTGTAGCCACCTATGTCGAACCCAATCATTATTCAAGAAAAAAAGAAATTGTGACAGATGACAGATTTCTGTGCTTCTTATATTTTAAAGGCCATCATCATTACGGAGCGAAACTTCACAGTTCAACTCTGACTTGAGCGTTAGCCGGCCTGACATATGAGCTTAGTTCGTTGGCAGTGAGTGTTGTGCCCAGGACTAATAAAGACAGTGAAAAAGCCATTCTTCAAAACTGGAGGTTTTTCAAGAGCACACAAGTGGATACTTTGACACCGGTGAACTCTCCCAAAATGCCATCAATCATCTCGCTGCCGCCAAGGTTTTACCCTTTGTGGGATTTGTTTCTTGTTGGTTTTGCACTCTAAACGCAAATTGTGGTTATTGACTCATTCACCCTACTCTGTTATAGGATATAATAACGATATAGAAATACTTGTCATTTTTGCACGGAAGGGCGGTGGATTTGCGGTTGGTATATATCGCAAAACAACATCTCTGGTACATTGTAGTGCCAAGCTATACCAGTAACACTGCGGATTCATTCCCAGGCAGCGGAGTGCTCCATACCACGTGGATAAGAGTGTGGAAATGACGCGTGCATTGTGTTATGGTGGAACAGTGGTGGATAAAAGGCCTATTTTTCAGCCCATCGTGATGTGGGTTGCCGTAATCCTCTCGGCCCTCCTCCACGTGAGCCCAGAGAAAACAGAGCTCTCGTATGTATCTGTGTGTGTTTCTGTGAGTGTCAGTGTGTCGGATCTTTCCCCAAGCGTTATCAGATAGGGCAGTCTGATGCTTTGTTGTTCTCCAGTGTGTGGGCTGTGGTCATCATGGCTTGATAAAGGTCATCTCTTCCTCTTTTTCTCCCAATATTTTTCGCCTCACATCCCCTGCCCACAACATCGTCATGCAGGGTGGGGCCTCTCGTCCTCTGCAGCCAAACGGTGCTATCATCACCAGGCCCCTTTTCCTTGTTCATTCATCAGCTCTGTCTCTGTCTCAGATTGTGTGGGTGTGTCGGGAGCTGGGGTCCCACTTCTTTCCCTCACCCCTCTCTCACTCTCTCTCTCTCTCTCTTTCCCTCCTGCCCACCCACCGTCTGTCTGCTGACTTGGTCCAGGGTCTTTCTGGGCCCTGACCCCTGGGCCCCTGTGTGTGTTATGTGTGTGTGACATTCGCCCATCCCTCCCTGCGGCGTTGTGTTATCGGTGGGATCTGCGTCTGTCTGTGTCTGCCAGTACTGCTAGACGCAGGAGGAAACAGGATGCGAGAGGATCAACTGTAATCTCACAGTGCGCTTTGTTCCGCACAATCCCAGGCCGATCACTGTATTCTCTACACGCAGGGCTGCCACTGGACATTTACATGTGCCAACAATCACACAGCTACTGGCCCACGTAGGTGAGAGCAGGGAGAGACGGAGAGTTAGTGGCTTTGAGGCAAAGAGATGCAAGTAGGAGTTTAGAGGATGTCAAGAGACCTAGAGAGAGGTGGTTTTTTCTCGAGGGTTTGATGAATTTCAGCAAATATGGAAATGTTAGGTCTGGAGGTTTCTTAACAATGGAGGAAACATGTCATCAGTGTAGTATTTGATTTGTTGATATAGTGATGATGGTGTTTTTAATGATATGATGTGTGATAGATATATATATATTGCCATCGGAAGTCAAATGGGATTGAAATGAAGGAAAATGCTAACTACTGTCCTCGCATGAACTCAATGATGACCGTTTACAGCACATTCAGGGCCACAGTTTATGAGCCGAGCAGGTGAGGTCCTCATTTGGTCTAATTATTCAGATGAAAGTGTGGGAAGAAGGATTTGTGCTTGTTTTAGCAAGCCTCGGTATTCAGTCTGAAAAGCATCTCCACCTCAGGGAGATCAGGGAATAAAAGGGATTCTTTGGAGACGTTCTTTCTGCCAGCCCAATTTTCTGCGCCTGGGAGGCAGCTTACTGAGATTCTTAGTGTTTAATACCGGCAACGTTAAATACCCTTATAATTGTTTTAGCTTTACTGCTCAAAGCCCTCCTTATTACACAAATCAAGCTTGAGACCCTATGGTGAGCCTTATGCCAAAGTGTGTCACTTCCCCGGTTCTATGATGTGAGTACGCAGAGAATGTGGAGTCTAGTTCTGGTAAAACAATATTATTTTATTGTACAGGAACACGGCTGTGCTAATTCCTCGAGCTGCAAACCTCACGGACCACAACTTTGTCTATAATTTGCTGGGAGCATATGTTCATAGCAACGGTACATAAAGCGGAACGGAAAACAGTAGTAGAGAGCACATTAGCCAGTTCAGTGATTGGTATACAAAGCTCTGGATTTTCCTCCAGCTTTCTTCCCCCTCTATGAGGCCCTGGAGACACAGTTCCATCTCAGAGACGGCTTTGGTTAGAGCTTGTTTTCAGTGTTTCTGGTGTCATAATTATATTGTATATGTGGAGTGTGGAAAAATATCTCTTTTGATGGAATATACTTTCACGCATGATCAATGTTGAAATCATACCACATCAGACTTTAATTTTATTCACTCCTGTGCCGATTAGTAGGTCGTCATATTTTGAATTTATCTTAGATACCTTTTTTTTTATGAAAAGTGGGGATCTTTTTAGATAGATCGTTTTCATTTTGTTTGTATGCTGGAAGTGCAGTAACGTCAATGTAACTGTATTTATACATTGGTTTTTCCAGTCTTACTGACCACTCAAACCACTTTACAAGCACAAGTCACATTCATTCATTCAGTCACACACATTCGTGCATTCCTGCTATGCACAGTGCTGTTTCTATCGCACACCATTCAAACACTGTCTTTCCAATCCTCAGTGGCAGACTGGAGGTGCTTGGGATTGAACCATCAACCTTCTGGTTGGTGGACAACCCTTTCTAACCTGTGAGCCACAGCTCAGAAAGAATAGGGTGGAAAACAACCTCACCAAAGTTAGCCAACAAATTCATCAAAGGGGCAGGTGATGATATGATTGTTGACTGCCTGGCCCTGAAGTGAAAAAAAAAGTTGCTTGCCCAGTTCATGATTCACTGTCAACAATACCCCAAGTGCAAAGACTCCTGGCCACCAGTAGGTGACACCTTCCCCTTTGTTCACTGCGGTGCCTTTGTCTCTGACAGGATGTCCTTGTGCTTAATGGATACAACGTTTTAAAACTCCAGTGTATCATTGTGTTTTTGAAATGATGTAATTTCTTATGCAATCCAATCCTCCGATGTCCCTGCACTGTGAGTGCATGTCCGGGGTGAGGGGGGGCCTTTAAAAAGCTTTCCCCTTCACTGCTCCACCAACAGGCTCAGCTTGTGTGGAGAGGCCATTCAGCTGCACTGCTGGGCTTTGCCGGGCCCAAGCTGTGTGTGTGTGTTTGTGTGAATGTGTGTGTCTGTGTGTGTATGTGCATGTTCCTGTTGCTTGGCAAGTCACCGTGTTCCAGCCGAACTCGTAGTGATGAAGTTGCATCTGTGATGCAGCGTCCTGTGTGTGCATGCTTCACTGCAGCTCGTGTCGGCCACAGACCTTCTTATGTGCTCGTGCAACCTCAAATTGGCAGAATCAAGCTCTCAACCTTTGTTGCCGAGGACGCTGACATAAACAAGAAATGTGACCCTGGTTGTCAGTCGCTTTCTTGGTGCCAGGAAGTAAATCTTGTACACACAGCCATTATGCACGCGTGAGTTTTATCATAATATCAATCAAGAAATGCAACTGTGGTATTTAGAAAGTGAGATAAGAGGTATAATAAAATAGTATAAGACATGGTTGTTGTCCATTTGGTGGCTCACCTGCTAGAAAACTTTCCTTCAGTTTAGATTTCAAGCCTTTGTCTCTGGACGGGCACAACAAAACCGACCTTGGGCTGTATTTCAGTCAGTAGCCCAAGTCTCCTCAGTATATCTTTTCTATTTCCTCTCTTGTCAGCAGCAAAGCCTCAGCATGGGCCGTGAGCGGCGACGGATACGAGACCCGTTGAGGTCAGCTGTAGTGTTGCCAGATCAGCTAGCATACATTGCACCGGCACGGCTCGTTCGGTGTCGTCAGTTGTAAATCTCCCGTGCTGTGTCCTGTGAAATTTGTCCCGTGGTGTGCCTTCCTCCGGCTCTAAACACATATTGCCATTTCAGCGGCGAGCCACTACATCCAGAGACTTCTTTTTGTGTCCCTGTTTTGGCAGACGGTCAAGAGACATGACGGGCATCGCAGCAGGGGCCGGCATCCAAAGTGTTGTGGTCAGTTAATGTGAAGGCCAAGGCGCACTGAGTGTGTAGCTTTAACTGCATCTCCGGTTTCCGTCCCTGACACCAGGATATCACGGGATATTTAATGCTTGTTTATGGGCTCTTGTACCTGTTCAGGGTGAATCCAGACTGATCTTCTCCCTTACTTTCTTGGATAGTGTTGCAGACACTTGCCACTAAACTCCATTAGACATCTGGTTTAATATTCCCTCATTCTTCTCCCCTGGATGTTTCCAAGTTCATTGAGGTTTTTCTGGTCACTCCAATTTTCCACTGGCAGCTTGCGAGGCTATCCCAGGGTGGTTCCTCCTGGAGGGCTGTCAGGACTCTGGGGCCAGCTTCTTCAGGGCTTTCTGCTGCTGTTATGGGTGCTTTTTTCCCCCTCCTCCTCCACATTTCATCAACCACACGTCTGTTCAGCAAAGCAGGGCCTTCCTCTCTTAGGGCGCAGGAGCACAGTGATTATGCACAATGATTAACAAAAGCATTGTTGGTAATAATATGGAATTTCCTGCTTGTGGTTGTATTAGTGTATTTGTTTTGTTCAGAACATTAGCAGCACCATGTGATATTTGGTTTCCGTTAGCTTGATTTCTGTTATTTTGGGCACATTCTATTCGTCATATATAGATTCTAATCTTCTTCTAATGTGTTTTTCTACAGTCCAAGCATTACTCTACATTTTTTTGGAGTGAATATTATCGCACATAATATAACCATGTTTGGACTGAAGGCTCCAAGTGAATATTTATACCAAGTGGACAGTGTATTTCAAGTGCTAAAAATGCAATTTCCCAAATTCTGATGTGTTTTTGGTTCGTTGCACAAAGAAAAAAGAGGGTCTTGATCACCACAGTTCCCTGGCTTGTGTAATTGGCTTTCCTTTTGGCCAGGCAGAGCCTTGGCAGTGCCAGACCCACCAGGGGGGTGACATCCAGTACAAGCTCCATCATCATTTTCCCCATGAGCAGCACAACTCAATGGGCCCAGAAATGGGCATGCATCTCCGGCTCCGGGAACCACCCTTTCTCTGGAAACTGCCTTTATCCTGTTTTAAACATTACAACTGGCGCTCTGTTTGTGCGTCTATGTGCAAATGTGTTTTTAACAGTGCATGTGTGTGAGGGTGGAGGGCAGTGTGTTGTGTATTTTTATTATGTGGCCGTTGACTGGCCATGTGCGTGCATGTGAACGTGCATACGTTTACAGCTGGGCAACTCCGTTTGTGCATGTGTGTGTGAGGTGGGGGCAGCAGAAAATTACCACAAGCTGGTGGGGCAAAGCTCTGCTGCTAACCAGAGAAGAAAGCGGTCGTGAGTCAGTCCCCACCAGGCAAACCTGTGGCCGTGGTATTAGCTCTGCAGCACCAGTGCCAGGGTAGGAAATTAACAGTGGCTTTGGGTGAAAACATCTTTGAGAGTTCAGAAAATGCCCCTGAGACCAGAATAAGAGGTGCAAAAGAGAGAGGAGGAAGTGAAATGGAAAACAGATGACCGGGTATAATCCGTATGGTAAGAAGTGCTTCATGCAAATTGCTTTTAATATGCAGATAAAAAGCTCCATGAACATAAAAACACTATAGATACGTACATTTTACAATTGTACTTGGCTAGGCTAGGCTCCAGCTAACACTAGCAGTCTTGGCGCTATCTGACTGCACTGTCTGCTTCCATTTAATGAGGTAAAATAAGCAAAGATTTTATGCCTAGTAAACTTCAAAATGGTTAAGAGTTTATTTGGTCAGGCAAAGGGACACGGGCCATGGTGTATTTTTTTCTCTCACATCTGAAACATGTTTTTTGTGTGTGTTTTGTTTCCATATAATTTCCACTTTATTGTCGTACTTTGCTGCTGCAGATGTAAACACTGTGTCCGTTTGCTCATTTCAGGGTATTATTTCTGTTTTTGGTGGATACGACTGTGGGTTTGTCTGCAGTGTCTGACAGCGTATTTATTATAGGTAACTGAATGTTTACATTATATGACATTTTACTTTATTTTGAGTTTTCACCAGATCCACATCTGTTGTAGCTGGCAGGAGGTTTTGTATATATGTTTAAACTCTGTACCTATGAAAACACATCGTAGATGTGTCTCATCTGCTGTTTGAGCACGACACAGCCTGCTATCGTTATATTTAAGTAAATCAGACGGAGGAATATCTGATCACGGTTGATTTATTGATCCTTCGCTCTTCGCATGTGCATCTTCTCCTCTCTGCAGGGAAAGAACGTGCAGTCTGTTATGCAACTTCTTTGAAAGCCATTGACGGAATCATATATCAACAAAAAGCTTTTGGTTATCTGAGGGGCAGAAGAATTTCACCTAGAGATATTCCACTAATTGAGTACATTACACAACATACATCAAAAGTCTTACAAACATTCCTCTCCGCATGCTGAAAGGCCCCTGAAACACTTTGCGGTTAGCTTTGTTTCTGCTGCTCGGCCCTTTTCCAGATTACTGCCAGTTGAAGGGAGAGCAGGGTTGTAATAACCCACGGTCTGTTTTCGACCAGGAGAGGCCTTTAAAGTCTGATCCCTCTAATGTTCCAAAGAACCTTAATGTGATCCTATAATTTGGATAATTAACCAATAACAAATTCAAAAACATATTAATCATTCAAGTCATTTATTAATAATGAATGTCAGTTGACAGTTTCAGCCTTTCTCTGTTTTATTTCAATGCAAATTGAGTACCTCAACAAAACAAGCTAGAGCGTTTGAATGCTTCACACTAGGCTCTTTTATTGACCATGTTATGAGCAAAATAGTTTAAGCAACTGATGTAATATTACACTGTATATGGTGATTATTTGTTATCATCAATTTTGCTTTTTTGCATTTTATTCAAATACATCAGACAAAGCTAGAGATTTGTTGCATATCTTTGAGAATAATATAATCCTTCAGTTTGAGGCTTCATATTGAGTGACAGCCCAGACAGGACATTTATTTGGATTTACATAATTTTGACACAGGAGTACGCAACCTGCCACAGGTAATACATACATCCTTAGCTGCTAATCCTATCATGTGCAGTCTTGGTGCCATGCGGCTCTGGCTCCCCAGAGTGCCTCTTGTTTTGGCAGTGTACTGCGCAAGTGAGGCAGTGAGACCTGCAGACCCCAGCTGCTCACTGTGGGCAACAGTACAAGGTGCTTAGAGGAATTCAGCACTTTGGACAGCACCTACACCAGCTCTCCCCAAACTGGAATTCCAACACTGCTCTCTCGCAGACTGGGCCCAGGGACTTTGCGGTCGGAAATGTGACCACTTTTCTACCAAGGTGCAGGAGGGAAGCTGTTTGGGAGAGGGGGGGGGGGGGGGGGGGGGATTTTTGGTAGGTTATCAAGATCGGGGAGCGGACTTTGAATTTTTGGTGCTGTTTATCGAGATCACATTGCGGTGTTGGATGATGGGACTGGAATGTCAGGGTGTAAGGTTTACAAAACTACCGAAGGATAGATAACAATAAAGGCTGTCTGACCTGTTATACAACATATTTACATTGTGCTCAATGCCTTATATCAGGTGCTAAACATTTGCTTGTGATCAAAATGTGTGCTGGGGTTTTGTATTGTGTTGTGTCATGTGACTCACCTAGAAGTCATCCCACAAAGTGGTCATGGTATCTCGTTTTATCCAAGTATTCCTAAAAAGATCTCTTTCTCCTCTTCCAGGCAGCCGGGAAGCAGCGTTCACCTATGCCATCACAGCGGCAGGGGTGGCCCACGCCATCACTGCAGCCTGCAGCCAGGGCAACCTGAGCCAGTGCGGCTGCGACCGTGAGAAGCAGGGGTATTACAACCAGGAGGAGGGCTGGAAGTGGGGAGGCTGCTCAGCCGACATCAAGTACGGCATCGAGTTCTCTCGCCGGTTCGTGGATGCCCGGGAGATTAAAAAGACCCCACGCCGCCTCATGAACCTGCATAACAATGAGGCGGGGAGGAAGGTAAAGAACCTCAGATGCTTTTTTTTCCATGTTTTTCCCAGAGGTGATGAAAATAGAGCCACAGATAGAGCTTTTATCATTCCGTTAAGTAGTAATGCCATTTAACTTAACAAATGAATGTAAAGGCAAAAAACATTCATTAAACCCAACAAGGTCATTTTTTGTCCCCCTGGAACAATGTTTTTCAGCGATGGAAATTATGAGGAAAATCAGGCCCAGGTTGTAATAACATTTTAGTATTTTTTAAAGAGAATGAAAAATTGATGACATAAAATAAGTTTATGTTAGAGTTTAGGTGAGTCTCCAATCATGTTTGTGTCTGTGTGTGTATATGTGTGTGTGAGTGTGTGTGTGTGTGTGTGTGTGTGTGTGTGTGTGTGTGTGTGTGTGTGTGCGTGTTTGTGTGTGTGTGTGTGCATGGATGCACACGTGTGTGTCCTAATGTGTTCCAGTACAGAATAGCAAACAATCCCAGTTAAAGTGCTAGAAGTCATACAGTCATGTGACAGAGAGCTCTGATTGATCTGGCCGTTGATTGATTGATCACACAGACAGCCTTTCAGCAGCTTGGATCTCTTCAGCCTTTTATTGGCAATCATTTCTAAGAGAGTATGTTGGAAAAGTTCATTATGGACATGTTTGTTTGCTATTAGTCATCCAAGAACAGTCGTGCAGAAAAAAAAAAAGAGGAGATTGTGAAAGGCGAATAAAAGAGAAGAGATGATGTTATGTTGACAAATGGATCTAATTAATAACAGGCTTTATCGTGTCTACTGGGAACGTGAAGCCTGGCCAATGGTTGCCAGATGGACTGCCATCGCCCCTTAGGTCCTTTCATAGAATTATGAAGCCTAAAGTCAGGAAAAGGATATTATTGCAGTTCTCTACACAATACCAAAACATGTCACTTTGACTGCATCAAACGACAGTGCGTCTATTCAGGGTGTGAAAGCAGGCCGACAATGCCGGTGTTAACACAGCAGACTGAGAGGGTCTGCGCTGAATGCCATGGTGCTGGCATGTTGGACTGCCAGGGCTAGAGCTGGCACTGTCGCTGCTCTCACTCGGGGCTCGGAAACTTGAATTCGAGGAGGATGTGCAAAACATCAGATTATGTCTTTGCTGAGACAGAAGGAAAGTGGAGGTCTGTCTCAGAATGGAAGATATTTTTCTTACGAACACAGAGGTCTGAGCTGCCACTGGATATACTCTTTGTTTAACCTTTAGATTAGCACTAGGGCGGGTTGGATAACTGTCACACATCAGAAGTGTGGATTGAAAAACGATTGTTCAATCCACCACAGTGTGTGTTTTAGTTTATTGACAGCTGTTAAGTAGTGCCCTGATGCTAACTGTTAGCTGCAAAGTGCTACAGGTCACATTTGCACATCACTGGTGCTGCAGAGGTTCATAGTTTTGTAGGACAGAGCACTAAGTATCACAAGTAAACCTCTGTCACCATCTCTGAAATCAGGTACAGTGGAGTTAATACTTTGTGTGACAGGAAATACTTTAATGTTTTCAGATAAATATTGTCTTTATTGCAGGGACATTACAACTGTATAATCACACAAGGGACCCATTGTAAATCGGACCTTTAAATGGGACCTTTACTGGTGATTTAATTATTAGAATATGCTGCTGTTTTATGTAGCAAGATGACTCCTGATGAGGGCGGAGCGTGTGCCTCCAATGGGATCCAGCTGAGATTTTGTTTTTCAATCACTGATATGAAGCGTCATTGGAACTGAACTAAAATTACAATTGGTTTCGTTACCAAACCAAATATAAAACACCCTGTGAATCATTCTGAGATCTGCATCATACTTCTTCTTGAATTGGGTGGGTGTGTTGAAGGAAAATCTGGTCATATTGGACTAATTAGAAACCAATTGGATGCTCTGATGGACACAGTTAATTAGTGTCTGATAGAAATAGAAATTATGATATGTGATAGGTGCCAAGAAAAGGCCTTTCAGCCAAACATCTTGTGCAACAAAGGCCCATTACACCATTCAACCAAGCGGGGGATTCCCAATTGTGTTAAAAGGGCCATGGCAAGACTGTAACAAATGTGTTAACACAACCCATTCAAACTTCAACCATCTCTTTGGTCTGTTCATTGACCAGTGAGTTCATCAGAAAGTGAAGGGGTACAGTTTTTATTTTGAGGTATTTGAGTTTTTTTGGCCAACCGGTAAAAAGACTCATTCTTGACGCTGATGATGGTACACAATATTTCCCAAAATCCAGAGGAGTCAGCAGCAAAGAAAAAAACGTTCTTCCCTGGGTACCATATGTTGGAGATAACCTCAAAGAGAAATTAAAACCAAGAAGTGAGGCAATAATTAGTGCCTTTAAGAGGACTCTGACCTGTATGTTTGATGTAGCTTGGAGGCTATCGGATATTAGGTTAACAGATTTATTCAAATCTGTTTTTGTGCACGTGGCAACGTTGCTTTCTTCTATTTATCACAATATTGACTGAGCATTCAAGTGAACCTCAAGAAGTTTGTCCAGCTGTAAACAATTCATCGAGTTTGTCTTTGTTTTGTGCTGCATGTGCAACACATTCAATGAGACAATAATCTGGCTTCAAATGATCCAAGATGATTGATAGTTGCATGAGATCCATGTTTACTTTTCCCTGTCATTGATGTGGTTTAGGTAGACTAAATTACAGGATGGGATATTACCAGTAAGTGCAATTTTCCTTCCCTCAGGACATGAAACATCACGTCAACCATGACTCGAATTTTCAGATATGCTTGGATATGTCCATTTCACAAAAGACTGTTGCTCTACATCAATGCAAAACACTTATTAGCCTAAATTCCCTGTTGTCATCCCAACTTTTACACAGAAATTCAGATATATTTGTGACATGCATCAGAAATATTTCAGATTTGTTTCTACCTAGCAACGCACAACAAAGCTAGCATCTCAGTAAAAAGGATTCATCAATAAAGTTTTCAATATTTTGTGTCCTCTTCCTGTAACCATTTTTTGGGGGATTTCAGAGATATAAAATAATATATATATATATATACACCTCTGTCTAGTGTACAGTGGAGGAAAACTGGTGTTCTGCCTCTGTCAAGGATGGTTGTAATTTATTTAATGTTGGGAATTAAATTCCATGTCTATATTTAATGCAGTTTTACAGCTGTTGTGTTTTATCTATTGTTTCTCAGGTTCTAGAAGAAAGGATGAAGCTAGAGTGCAAGTGCCACGGTGTCTCAGGATCCTGCACCACCAAAACCTGTTGGACTACACTTCCAAAGTTCCGCGAGATTGGCTACCTACTCAAGGACAAGTACAACGAAGCTGTGCACGTGGAGGTAGTCCGGGCTAGCCGACTGCGACAGCCCACCCACCTCAAGGTGAAGCAGACTCAGGGCTACCGCAAGCCCATGGAGACCGATCTCGTCTACATCGAGAGGTCGCCCAACTACTGCGAGGAGGATGCGTCCACAGGGAGCGTGGGCACGCAGGGACGCCTGTGCAACCGCACTTCACCACACATAGATGGCTGCGACCTTATGTGCTGCGGCAGGGGCTACAATACACACCAGTACACCAAAGTGTGGCAGTGCAATTGTAAGTTCCAATGGTGCTGCTTCGTCAAGTGCAACACGTGCAGTGAGAGGACGGAGGTGTTTACCTGCAAATAAGGACGCGAGGAACTCAGTGCCAGGAATTGAGGCGCCAAGTACAAGCTGAATGAGGAAGACCTGGTAGAGCGAGATAAAAGTGTGACTGGGACCAGTGAGGGATTTTGAAATAAAAGGAATGGAGAGGTACACTATCAGCTCTTCATGGCATCGTTTTGCACAGCAGAATCTTATCTAATTGCTTTTCCGAAAGTAAATGCTAAATATCAGTAGGTAATACCCCAGAACTTTACTGTCACATAGAGGTTATGCTCACGTACTGATGTATCCGCAGTGAAGTTGGGACTACAGGTACTGAATGAGGCCCTCGGTCGCACTCTAGGAAGTTGTGACTGTTCATTTCTCAAGAGACTCGTGCACGGAGAGGAAACGCAGTACCCCGGGAGTAGATCAAAATGACAGCATCTGACGAAGGGTGACTGAGAGAGATTTATCAAGTCTTGATTGAAAACTTGTAAGGGTTCTTGTCCTTTTCTCACTCAAGGGGAGCAAAAGTGAATTTTGACATGAATCGCCCCCCCTCCCCTAAACTGTTTGGGGCTAATGTTAGAGGTTTGCAGAAATGAAGAACATTTTGTAAGTATGGTGCGTTCAGGTGTACCAAAATCTGAGAGGAGAACTCTGTTAGACCCTCTGCTGCCAACTGGAATATGGTGGAGTATGTTAGTTTTCCAGTCACACTGGAACTGTATGTTCTGAACACTGAAAATAAATTGTTTATTTATGTTATAGTATCTTAAAAACAAAGCACTAACGGGTAGAGATGTCTTTTTTTGTACTAAGTGTAAAGAAAAATAATTTTTAGAAACTCTGACTGAAGATGTGTGTCTATTAGAAAAATGCCCCACCCCACCCCATCCCTAAAGTACCCTATCTTTTCTAAAAAAAAAACAAGAGAGAACGAAAGATAAATGGGTTTCATGGCTACTGGTGCGTAGACAAAAATGTACATCATTACAGTGTGTTTCACATTCAATCATCTAGGTTCTATTTTACTTTAGCATAGATTGTTTCCACTTCATTCCTCTGAACAGTAACATCTATTTGGACGCTTTTGCAATTTCAGTTAAGAGACAGTAGCAAGAAATCACATTTAACTACAGAGATTCTTCCTCAATTCATTAAACATGAAACATGATATGTTGCTGGATGTGTTGTCGAGTGTTGCACTGATATTCAGATACGACTCATGAGAACTGAATAAACTCCCACTGACTCAATTTGGCAGTTCATTGCTAAAATGTCAACTGAACCTGCCTGAAGAAATAGTGGTTACTTCATTTTGAAACATCTGTAAGACTGTGGTTAGTGGAGTGAGGATTAATACGATACACCCACGCATATAATAGCAGAGTTAACCAAAACTATGAAATATATTATGATATTATTATTAATATTTAGTCTGATATGCTGCCAGTCAAGCCCTTATAAACTGTTTTCACATAACACAAGGCCAGTGGCTGTCATCTGATGAAAAATTAGCGTCTGAGGGGCAGCAGCCCATAATTGGGCTTTTCTGATGTTTACAGTCGATATCCAGGCAAATACTCTGTCCTCCGTTTGTCATTCACTGTTTACTGTCCGACTAGTTTCTTTTACCACGAGTTAAAGACTTCTGCTCCATATTTTAACTAGCTATCTGCGTATCAATGATATGAATATAAAATCCTATAGATGATGCCTTTCGTCTAAGGTGTTCTGCCTCATTTGCGTTCCACAGCATTCTCAAACGTGATTGGTCAAAATACAAATTGTAACCATAAGAAGGCTTCAAGCCCTTAAATCATGTCCCTCACCTACAGAATCAAATGCAGGTTCACTCAATTGTTCTCACAGGGGTTCTACAGCTGGCTTGCAGATCAGCTCTCTTCTGTTGCAATAATAAAGGATAAACCCATTTATTACAAATTTGATGAACTTTTGGAGTTACAAATGTAAAACAAGAAACAGTTTAGACAGATAACCTAAATGACCATACAGTTTGTCAGCTGTGATAGATTTCACAGACAGATAATAGACTTACTGTTCATCTTTCTCCTCCAAATAAGTTAAGCTGTTAAATTGGTAAGTACAATGCTATCATCATTGATAAGAAGAATGACTCGAATGATACAAAATATGTTAGGTGCTGTGAAAGTTTGCTGACAAAATACAGTTACACTGGTGTTTGTTCCAAGAATCCAGAGGATATCTGTCCTCTCGTGTTGTGCACCAAGAAATTGTTGAAAAGCATTTTTAACTCCCTATAAAAGCATGTCCTTTAGCTTCATAAGCTTGAAGGGGGGGATAACAGAAATTCAAGCGAGCTGCTTCACTCTGTGTCCAGTCTTTATGCTAAGCTAAGCTAAGCTCATCGTCTCCGTCTGTTGCTGCAAACGTGACACACAGACATGAGAGGTAACGATCTGCTCACCTTGTCGGCGAAACATGTCAAACTATTTCTTTATTTCATGCAGAATGAGGAAAGGGACATAAACCATAGAGCAACACTTCTCTTCTCTGGCTGAGAATCTGCAGTGCTTTGGAGCACTTCACTATAACCACTTTATTTTCAAATATTCATGTTGTCGCCCTTTACCCAGCTTTAATCTACAATAGCCCATTTTCCGAGGTTGTGTCAGGTTTACAGACTGTATAGGCCAGTTTATTTTTTGGTTTACATATTAATTGAGAGGTTTAGAATGTAATATAACTTTTGCACATTTATAGTAACCACATATTTTAGTGATTAAGAGACTAATGTAGCCTAGTCTTGCACTTAGCATTATTAGTGCTGTTTGTAGTTATGTTTGCATTATTTGTAACTTATTTTAGAGCCGCTACTCAAATGGATGCAGATTTCATGTGAATAAAAATAAATGCATATGTACTCACTTAAAATAACTTATTGATAACATGCCTAGTATATAGCCTCAGTCTGACATTCATATTTTCTTCTCAAATACATGAAAGTAACTTTAATTGAAGGCATTTAAAATGGTTCCTTTGAAAAAAAGATGCAAATACATTTCCACGTGGTGATTTGCATAATGAAACACACAGGCAAACCTTTCCTTGAGTCTTCAGTAAGAAATCCACATTCTTCTTTTTATTGCTCAGTGCCTGTTGGTGCAAGAATGATCCCGCTCAGTGTTCAGTTGCCCGTATCGACTGTTCGAGCAAATATCCAAAGCTATTATTCTCATAAATTCTCTCCCTCCAAAGGACATTACACACATTAAACATGGTCATTGTGTGTGTCCAGATTTGTTGCCAAACTTAATGTAGAAGTCTGTTATTCAAACATTCCAACCACGCTTAATATAGTAACGGGCAGATGCATAATGAAGCATAAATCGTTACAAAATATAAAATGAAATAAATCAAGCCGTGTGCTGACTTTGACATTATTTTGTACACAGCACATGTTCGTAATACGCTGTGGTCTTCTGTCTTGATTGTGGCACGCACGGAACAGAAGTCAATTATCTCTCCCAGCATGGAAAGGAACTTCTCCATGTCTGTGTCAAGCAGAGACGTGATTAGACAGAGACGGACAGAAGGAGAGGGGAAAAAGCAAGGAGTAACAAGTAATATGGAAAACTGAAAAAAATAAAAAAAAGCAATGACCCCCTCCGCCCTCCACCAAAAAAAATGTATCCCCAGTAACCCTGCAAAAAACTGATAATGCATCAAGTTGGAGTACGTTTTTGTTCAAGGATGAATAGATGTTTTCCTTCTTTCCCCCAAATTGAATCGGGGCTGTCTGACATTGGTGGTCTTAGCCACCTGTGATACTCAGAGTTCCTCTTTACCTCATCACTCTGCATGTTCTTTGTAGTGCAGGAGCAGCAGATATCAGCAGCGTGTTCTCACGGCATGATGCGGTACAATTCACAGACAGTATGAGGGGATCACTGGCTTGAGCCTCTCATGCTCGCCGTGTTGTCCGAGCTGCTCGGAGTCACTAAACAGGGGGAAAAGAGAAGCTTCATGCAAAGGACCCTACGTGAATAGGAAGTGGCTCAGTGTGCCTCTTGTTTCTCGACACACAAACAAGAGTGTAGTTCCTTTGTGAGGGTGTTTTTGAGATGGATGGGATGGCTCGACGAAACAAGGAGGTGCATGCGTAGCCGGAAACTGCAAGTGAAAAGAGTGGTTATTTAGAAGAGGAGCTAATAGAGGGTGGTTTGGAGAAGGAGTGAATCCACCATGTAAGTAAGAGCAGCTTTCGAGGCGAGTTAGGGACTGTCTGCAAAGCATGGTACAAATATGGTAAAATAATTTTCAGGTTTGGAATAATTTCAGCATCATTCATTTATAAATTTTAATCTTTCTGACATTCAAAGTTTTTCTTATCACAGTAAATTAAGAAACAAACAAGTTGATAGTTATTTGTATTTTTTTAAGGCAGTGAATTAAGAGTCCAATACATAGAATAACTGACATTATTCCTAAATAACCACTCTGGAAGTGGCTGTGAAAGGGAGCCATGCTACTTCATTCATTTGCTGGACGCTCTCACTTGTTCTCCTGTATGTGAACAGCATTGTAGATGGGCAGCAGAGCAGAAATAAAACGTGTTTTGTTAGTTGTCTGAAGCCCTGGGGACCGGAACCTCACAAGCTTCCCGTACTATGCCCTGGGTTGAGAAAAATAAATTCCATTTGTTTCTGACAAATATTTTGTCATTAAAGATATGATATAAAAAAACAGAGTCTGCTGTGTGTCCCTTCTTCGAAAGCAGCTATTGTTTGGGAGGCATTAGCTCAACGGGATATATTCTGCAAGGCTAGTGCTTCTGGTCTAATTCACACTGGCATCAACATGACCACTGAAGTCACTGATAAAGCTTACGTCTGCTAAGGTTGTGCATCAACCTACTACTCAGTGTTTACTGGCAAAAAAAATGAAGAGATTTCAGTGCAGAGGATGGGAAAGACAGAATAGAGAAGACAAATCAATTCTTCATTTGATTCACAAAACCTTAAACCATGTGTTGTAATGGCTGTCTAGATAATAGAGTACACGTTACCTTAAGACCTACAGAAGTTTTTACAGCAAACGTCTTTACAATCTTAAAAAGGACATCCGATCTAGATGGTAAACAATGTTGTTTTTTATCAAAATGTGTTTGTGAGGTGACGAATGCCCTCCAAAATTCCTTTGAATTAGCTCCAGCATTCTACCTCCTCCTGTAATTTGTAACTTTGGCCAAGTGAGATAAAGCTTGGCCTTTCAAAGATAAGACCCATCTGCAAGGGGGCGGATCAAGGATGGCAAAAAAAGAAAATACCCAAGGGTTGAAATTAAAAATCTAGGTGTCAGAGGTCATCTGAGCTGATGCTCGAGATTATCCAGATACCAAGTGAGAAGAAAAGGATTGGTGTCTTCCAGACACCACACTTCAATTACCGACTCCCCCTCAGCTGAGGAAAGGGGATGTTTAACAGTCCCATGGATGACGGATTACACCGGAGCAATCCTTTAAATCGTGTTTGTTATTCCAGGATGTGAAGGCTAAGGTTAAGGTGATACAAAAACATGGAAGTACTACTGTGCTGAAAACACCTCTTAGCAACCCTCGTGGACCTGTAATGTATTTTTGTCGTGAAAGTGCAAGTTTAAAAGGTTACTATTCTCAACAAAGCAGAAGAGCACACAGTACAGTTGAACACTGGCCGCAACACAGCCTGCAGCAATTAAAAACCTATAGACTTTTATTTTTTCAAGCAATCGCTTGGAGTGGTGTTTCTCTGTGTTCCTTTAACTTTGTTTTGACTGCTTGTCTTAGTGAAAGACCATCATTTGGAGGTTTCTCATCATCTGCTTGATATTAGTGGTGAGGAACACATGGCCATTCAAAGGCAGAGCCCTGTGTGACATCATATACCACAAGGCAAAGTGGGGATCATCAGGACCCCAGACTGAGGACTCTGAACACTACCTGACTGCCTCCATCCGTCCCCGACTGTATTGTCCAAATAATGTGCCAGCATGGGTCGCTCTTTCTGTTGCGTTTGTGGGTTTGTTTTTCTTTGCCAAAGTGGGTTTTGTTTCTTCTGCACAGACAGCGAAAGTATGGGAGGCCTTTTTCAGAATATCTTCAGTGTTGCAACAAAACAACAAGCAGAGCACAACAAAATCAAGCGTCAAAGTAAAAATGAGAAAATCTTCTACATTTAGATTAAATAAAAAGTGAACCAAACATCGACAATACATACAGACAAAAGTAATCTCTATTGTACATTCAGGGCTGACTGAACAGGTTCAACAATGTCTGCTACCGGGATCTTATGTTTAGATTCACAGATAGCTAAGTAAAAGTATATATAAGCAGACAAGACATTAGCCTGGGGAGTAATGACGCCCAATTTGGCGTGCACACCTGTTTATGTTGGACTAGGGTAGTAAGCGGTGCTTGTAAAATATGGCCGAGGTTAATACTTATGCGGTGACGCCCTCAGGCCTCACAGCCTCAGTAAGGACAGCATCAGCAGTCTCATACGATGGGATGGGTCTAGCCCCAGGCTCTGCCATGTTTGTGTCTGTGTTCAGGTCATTTCCAAAGATCACTGCAGATTTAAAGAGCATGTTTCTGTCTGCTCACCTCCCCTCTTGTTTTTGTCTGCGTGCCAATTATATGTGTGAGTGTGTTGTTCCTGCGTCCGTGTGTGAGAGACACATTCCTAATGGGAAGTGGGTTTCTACGTGGAGACATTTGGTGGAGGGAGTTCGAGGACAGCCCACACGCGCTTTTGTGCTGCTCAGTGTCCAGTGGTTGGCTAGGCCACGGCTTCTCCTTGAGGTTATTTTTCTCCTCAAGTTTTGTTTTCATGAAGTGAGGTTGGGGTTCTAAAAGCAGACTCCACCTAGTGAAAAACTACGGGACCCTTAACGGCCCTTTTCTTAGCACTTCCCCCCCCCCCCCCCCCCCCCCGTGAAATGAAGCACACGTTCAAATATTCCGGAAAGAGGAAATTACAATTTCCACAAAGATGATCACATAAAAAACCATATCATATAAATACATTTTCTGTCGCCTGTTGCTTTTAACGCAAACTGGGGGACAGTATCTCCACCTGGATTTTAAACAGTTAATGGCTCAGCAATTCCTTTTTTAACCATGGTTAATCTTACCCGATATTTGGCATTTCAGTTTAATGCTGCAAATAATAAACTGAACTAATCTAGCAAAAAATCAACGCAGTCCAAACCATAGAGACTCAGAGAGGCTCCAAATGCTGTGCTCTAAATGATCTGCTCTGATAGAGCAACATAAATATCCTACACAGCTGAAACCACAGAACCTGACACTGCGCAGCTGCCATTTGGAAAATCTTGGCCTTTTTAATATTTTGCTAACGTACAAATGTTGTCAACAGCTTCAAACTATCTGTTTTGATCAGCTCAAGCGACTTCACTTCACCTCTTAGCTCACTGACAAGCTCTGATGGAGCTTTTTCAATAGTTTGCTACTGCAAATCATCAGCACCAAGTCAATTACTCCTTTGCTCCACTAAACCCTTTAAAGTTAGTTCCAGAGCATAGTCCAGGAATAGCCGACCCCAGTACACAGCCATTGCCATGTGTGAGATTCAGTGCCAGTGTATCATCCTTCCCTGTCTAGCCTGTGGAAAGAGCCGTGGTGGAGGTGAAGAGGTTCCATGATGTGGGTCACACACATGGAAAGTTGTGCTGAATCCTTTAGTTTTCCATATAGATGGAAGGTCACCGGAACAACATACAAACAGCTCCAGCTCAGCCTTTAGCTGAGTACGCTGCGGGCAACACTGGGTCTTGTTGTTCAAGGAAAATTTCTTACAACATTTGAAAGCTTTTTCTACTATGTCAAACTCAACGCGTACTCAAGGTTGTAAGTGTTTCTGGCAGGTAATGATGAGCAGCATGGTGACAAAGTTTGCTTAACGCAAGTGAACTTGTCCATCTCCTGATCCGACAGTTGATGGCTAACTTGGTCTGTCAGCCGAGCACACCGCACGGAAAGCAACATCAGAGAAACTGGTTGCCCGGCGCTTGTATATTTCTGCCTCCATCTGTGTCACTGGCTGGAAGTCAGCTAGTGTACATGTCTTTGAATATGTAGGGCATTGGACACAAGCTCCATGTGGTTTGGGAGAAGTTAAAGGCTGGTTGGGGCTTTAATCCGCCAACCCTCCTCCCAGTTTTTCCCCTCTTTTTCTTGTCTCTGCGGGTCCCGTTTCCCCCCACCAGCTCCCCATCTACCACACAGGCCCGTCAGCACCCCAGCTCCTACAGACCCTCATCTCCTGGCCACTCCCCCAGCCCTACTGTGTCCACACCAACTGGGCCTTGCCTTGCCACAGTCTTGACGGCCTAATGGCTGATGGATGCACCGAGGTCACCCTGATGATCTAGAGGAGTCCTTTGGTCCATCATAGCCTTTGATCAACATACTTAACCCTTTCTTCCTAAGAACCCCCTCAGTGGATGAGAATGTGGGGAGATTGAGTTACGCAGTGCTGGGTAGCGGGCAGGCTAACATCCCCTTGGAAACACATGTCTTTGTTTAAAGCAAAGCTCTCGTACTGACAGTCATCTTCCAAGCTCCTCTGCTTCTTTAATACCCCAACAGAGTTACCAGGGAGAAGCTGTAGAGAAAAGATACAGGCCCTTGTTTTTACCAAACAGCCTGTGTGGTTGCTCAGTCCTTCCTTACTGTGTAGAGCAGCATTAGGTGCCTTGGAGGCATTATTATCTTATTATTAGTAATTTAAGCGTTTAAAGATTGTGAAACAAAACTGTCATATTTGTTTGTTAAATATGCAACTTAACTCAGCGTAAAAAAAAACAGCCTTCCTATATTGACTCTTAACTTGTTCTTTAATTTATTTAATTTGTAAGAAAAAGTTCATGCAGGGATTTGCGTGAAAGCTCTGGATTTTTATGGGAAGGTCTCTACTTTGAGGGATTACTTAATTAATTAACTTTAAATATAAAATATGTAACTTTTGCTGTAAATCATGTTCACAGATGAGGGAATATATACAAATTTTACTCACGTTATGCAGCAAACCACAATTAATAATCGTGATCCATTACGAGTGGCCAATACACACAGTGGAAGTGAAAAAAAGCCAATTGGCTAACTGTGATTTCCTTTGTCATGCATCACTTGCTCCAGAAATTATAGCTGAAGGCAACCATAATGAAACTGCCTGTTAGATTGAATAAAATGTCTGTGGATTAGAACATTGTTGGAAACATTTGGGTAATAACAACACAATACATTGCATAGGTCTAGTCATTTTTAGACATTTTAATAAAGAATTGTTGCACTTTATGGTCGGTACATTTCTGTGGGTTTTGACAAAGCCAGTCTAAGTTCCGCCTGATTGTGCAAAGCTAACCAGCTGCCAGTTAAGGTCCCATTTAACCAACCAACGATTTTTTTAAGCTTCTCTGACTTTGGTGAGTTCATGTGCTTTGATGTCAGAATGTGGAAAAAATATGGACGCTGTACACACAATGTATGGTAAATATGTTTTAGAAGCCTTTACACTACACCTTGAACCTTGACACTTTAATATATAAAAATATATGCATGACAACAAATACCTAAGAAAGAGTATCAGGTGCAGCAGGCAGAAAAATAATTTGAAATATATGCACAATAATCATAAAAACATCTGTTCTGGCCAAAATGTATGCTATTAGATGCTTGTAAGACAGATTGAAATACAAATTGCAATTGACAAAAGTGGGACATTTGAGTTCATATTTTAAGCTATTATTTAGCGCTAATTGTAAAAGGATGTTAATTGGTTTAATGACATCAGGAACTCGGCAACTCGTGGACCAAAATTGTTGCAGACTTTCCAAGTTGTTGTTCAGACTTTAGATGGCATTCACGTGAATTTCCCCAGACGGAAACTTTTTTTTCCAAATATTACAGCACCACATGTTCCGACACCAATTATACATACCAGACAGATTTGAGAGTATTTATATTTCTTGTCAGGCCTTAAACAGCTGTACCATTAATCAGGATCTATCAGCAATGTGAAAAATACTTTTATTTGCAGTGCAGGTGTTAAATTACACCAAAACAACAAAATGGTTTGTGGATGCAGAACCCTGTGTGTAACCACAAAGTTATTTATTTCAATTTTTGCTTCCAAGACGCAGGGTTACAGGTTTCACTTGAAGCCAGAATGTGATGTTAAAGATGATTTAAAGTTCATCTGAAAGATATTTTCTATCCACCCTACACATTACTCAATTTGTTTTGAATCAATGAATTCCAGTGGGTGGGAGATGATAATACGACCAGGGAGTGCATTACGTGCATAAAATGGATTAAACACCATCGGCATTCTCATAACAGCAAGACAAAATCCTTGTTTTAATGTTGTGTTAGATGAGCAGAATAATGTCTTTGCTGTGTGTTTGTACAGTGGTGGTTTTCATTACCAACCTACTACAAAAAATCTGGTTTGGAAGTAAGTTTGCTCATATGTTCATTTTAGGATCCCCTTACCAGTGTTCGGATATGTTCTATCAATTAGCGGGCTTGGGCAGAAAGCAGAGGAAAAATGAATATGTTTCTAATTTTGAAGTATCATGGTTTCTACATATGGACCTGAATATCATCCGTCCAAAGAAAACGTCTACCCTTACATGTCTCTGTTTTATTGAGCTAAATTGCAATAAAAATATAATCCACAAATACGTAAACCCATTAGACCTCATTGGGAAGCGTTATTAGGTCTGTCATGGAGCAACTGTTAAATCCATTTTTAGCTCCTGCCAATTTGCTGGCCTTCGACCTGCAGTCGCACCTCTCATCTTTTGGCCCGTTAAAGAACACTGCCTGCTCCATGTATGGTTGTAATGGGGCATGCAGACATTGGCTGCTCCTGTCCTGTCATGTCCTAACTGTCTTTTTGGCTTTCGGCGGACTTTTCCCATGCACACAGGTTAGTGAGGCAACAGCAGCTGTCAGACAGTGGTTGTTGGCAGGGTGTGGTGCCTGACCAGCGGGTCTGACCAGACACTTGTGCTGCCACGCTGAGCCACGGGCTGAAAGTTGACCCCAAAGCATGCCTCAGACTACTGGTTGCCGTGCTGTGGTTGCCCGGGTCCATGACAGCACGGATGAAACTTGGTGGTGTGAATGACCTGGACTTCCTGGCAGTGCTTGGACGGATCGAGATTGGTTAATACTAGCACAAGATGTCTGTGTTGCTTTAACATCTCTATTCATCTTTCTTTGATTGAGCTTCTTTAAAACGGCTAAGTAACTTCCCAGCTACACAAACTATGATTTGTGACCCACAGTAATCCTGCGCTTCGGTTGTTTCCCTTCTTTTCTGTTTCTTAAAATATGCTACTTGAGCCTCCCTCAGTGAGATCTTCAGATCTGGCTGAAGGATAAATAGTGAACACAGCTTGAAGCAGAGCTGATTTGAGAGGGATATGAGTGATGACTGTCACTATGGAAACCTCCCCGTGTTTTTAGTTTGAGGCTGACATCTCAATAGGTCCCGTTGTGTGCTGATATGTGGGGATAGTAAATGTTATAACTGTATGAGGTGAGTTATTAGGAAGTCTGTTAATTACAGGGGTGGAACAAGGTATAAATCTTGCAGATTAGAGGCTGGATGCGTAAGCAAAACAGTCTGCAAGCTCAACATTTGGTACTTTAGAGGTCCCGTGATGGCAATGCTGGATAGCCGCAATGTCAAGATGTGGCATGGAGGACTTGGTTATCAAAGTCAAGCTGAGTCTGCATGAAACTAAAGCTGATGAATGTAGATTCATAAAATTGGTAGGGGGTGGCCATGTGCCGAGAAAAGAACTGATGCAGTTCATTTCATGTTTTCCACTTGGTGTTGAAATCCTGCCAGATACTGTGTGACCAGAAAGCCAAGATGTTTACATTTAAAAGCAAAGTGCTAATGTAATGACAATGGAACACAAGCTTACTGTTCAACTCGACCATATTTTAGTAGGTCGACCCTTTAATGGCCAGTGGAATATGTAACTTAAATAGCAGAAACCACTGCAGTCACTCATTCATACTTCAGTCCGTACTTCCTTAAAGAATAAACGTTCTTTTACAACTTGGCTCCTATTTTTGGCTGGAACGTAACAGTGGGGCCAGTCCAATACATTCAAATGTCTTGAGCTGACTGACTGAGTGATACAGTCATGCTATTGGTCAGCCGACCGAGTGTTGGAGTTTTCATTGGCTATTGAACTCTCAAAAGGATTTGCTGCATCATCAGCAAGTAGCTGAAACAGAAACTACCAGTGTAATGCACAGTTAACAGTTGCTGGTAACACCATCAGCAGCCAAGGAGGAGAAACAGTATGTGGTATAGTTAACATCATGAAGACAACTAATGAAGACACCAACTGTTTGTCATGTTTATTAAAAAAACACTTGAATCTTCACCTATTTGCAGTCCAACCATTCAGCCTGTGGACTATTTATTTCCTTAATTTTGTTATATTTTATCCAATGTCAGTCTTGACCACATTGTACTTTTTGATGTTACTGGGAACATTATGATCATCAATATGGCACAAAACACGCGGAATCAGACAATCAAACAGGTTGTATACAAACCAACAGTTTAGCCAGATTATTGAAGGAGACATATTCTGGTTTCAGTGTCTCTTTCCTCTAGTGTGTTGGATAGGTTTTACTTGTCAACAGTTTGTAAAGTTAAATGGCCCAAAGTGTGTGGCAAGATGAGCTCCTCTACCCCCCAGAAAACATTGCACCTAATGCCCCTGACATTATGAAACCTCAAGGAAATAATGTCACTACCTATGGTTGGAAAATACGGGAAAGTCTTTCCAACCAGCAGTATGACCAATCTATCCAGTGATGAAGACAACCTGCTGAGGCTCGATCCCATGCGACTATTCTGATTCTTGCTCCATGACTCTGTCCCACCCCTCTTAGGTTCCCATAGGTTCTAATATTCAGCCCACTTTGACACTGATTGACTGATCATGACTGGTTGACACCTGCACAGCCAATAAACAAGAGTAACCTTGAAACGTTCAGGGTCTTTTCAAAACATGGGACATTTTCATAATCTTACCAAAAATATACATTACCCCATATTATGTACAAACAAAGAAAATACTTAATACTGATCAAGGTCATATACAATTTGTATTATATGAACTAGTCTGAAGTGAAATACCACTAAAGAACCAATATGCAAACAAAATTAGTCGGGCACTTCACTAAAATGTATACAGATTATTGATGTGGGGGAAAGGAGAGCACTAGAGAAAACACCGTGAGATGAGGTATGGAACAGAAAAAGTCAAATCACCACATCCCATAGAAATACTACATGAAGGAGTCTCAAAGAGTTTTGCATGTAACGGTAAGACAAAATGGTAGGCAAACTTTAAAGCTTTTATCTTTTATAGTTTGACCTTCTATGTTTAATCTTTTAATTTCTTTCTCTTTTTAAATGACATTTCAACATATTCTAGTATCACTTAAAATCTGTTCTCTTATATGAACATGTTTCTGTTGTTATTAACCTGTTTTTATTTTTTTCTATATTGTATGTAAAGCACTTTGAGCTGAAAGAAAGTTCCTCACAAATCAATATTAATTAATGTTATTATAATTATTATATTCTAACTAAGGGCAGACAGGACCATTATGGTTGTCAAACTGCTCGTGTTTGTTGCACTTTCCCTTTACATTTTTCATAAATGTTGTCAAGTAATAACCCGATAATATAATTATAAGCAAAACTATGAACATGAGACAAAGAATATAATACTTCACACTAAGCATGTAACGCAGTAGTGTCTAGTTACAAGTACAAGTTGTTTACAGGTCTGAGGTCTGTCTAGTGTCAAATGGATCACAACAGAGGTAAAATAAAATCAGAGGCAAACACAAACAAACGCAAACATTCCTCCTGGGTGAGAGCAGGCAGGCCTGGGTCAGGAGGGAGGCTGACGGCTGGAGCTGGAGAGACAGGTCTCGAGGTTGGAGCATTCATGCACAATGGGCCATGAGAGGCTCCTTTCTCCCCTGTGGCAGGCCCTTTCACAGGTTCCTCCTCCCCAGCGCTGAAAAGGACCCCATGCGTCCCCGCTGCCCGATCAGTCCACTTTCCTTTCCCATCATTGCCTAACAGCTGTTTCTGGGTGGCATTGTGTCATTATTTGGACTCATTACAGCCCCCTGTCTGTGAGGAGAGCATGGTTTTGTTGGGGTTGTTGGGGTTGTTGTGGTGGCTTGGTCACATTTGGTTTCAGATATGTTGCATGTAAGTTATTTGATGGTTTGGCTGTTGACAAGCGCTGGTTAAACTAATTTGGGTGCTTGTAGAAAAAAAAGGAAAGGAGCCTCAGATGAGAATGAACTTCAGCACATTTTTCAAAAGTGACGTGTTATTTTTTTCAGAGCGGCAGTTTTGACATTGCAGGAATGGTTTCCTTTAACCATAATATAACGTTGCTGGCATCGAACGTTTGAAAGAGATATTTCCTAATTATGACTGGGGAACATAATCTGTGATCAGATATCAAATGAAACCAACGTGGCATGTTTTCGTGTGGAGAGCAAAACTCTGCTCTGCAATTTTGGCGAAGCGAGAGATATCTCCGACACTCACTGACACTTGCTCTGACTCGAAAAGACGAGGGATCGTCCACCACAGTGGCTGGGACGTTTCCTGGGCTTTCGATAAACAGGTGCACCACCGCGACCTTCATGGAAAGAGTCTTACGGCCTGTAACTAACCCACTATCTCTCCCAATCCACATGAAGACCTTGTGGAACGCGCAGGAGGACAGTGGTGGATATATCACGTGGAAAAAAGTGATATGGCTTACTGTTATGGTTCCATGCCAGAGGATCTAGGAGAGCCCTGTGTGGTCAAAGTGGTGAGGGGAGGCCTCACAGTGTTGGCAGCTATGTGTGCTACACTACACCAGATGTTGCCTCCCCTGTCAGTTGTTTGAAGCTGTTACAGATTTAAGTGTGTACCTGCTTCCACTTTGACCAGAATCTTTTAGAACACGGTATGAATCAGGTTGGTTATTATAACAATTTAAATGTGGTTTCTTTTCAAAAATGTCTTAATCAAACCTCACAACGCTTATAAATTATACTAAGATTAATTAATCGCTGATCCTAATAAAAAATATTAGGTATATCTGCTTAACTCAATGCCAGGATCGAATAGGATTCAAGAGAGTGCTTTTACTTTGAAACAGGTACAGGAAGTCTTGTCACATATACAGATACAGACATTGAAAATGTGGTGAAAAATCCATTTCACTTCCTATTTTGCAGTTAACCGCACGCAGAGCCAATAGCCGAGACCCCAACTCTCCAAAACATCAGCCTGACATGCCCGCCCAGGCATCTAGTGCCGCCCAGGGGTTAGAATTCATTTGGAGATTGCCCAATCCGTATGCATTTATCTTTGACTTCAATTGCACACACTTATTAATATCAGTCCCCCACTCCCCCCTTCCAGTAAGTATAATTCTTTCCCATCAAAATCCATGAACTACTCCCTGTAAAATATTTGACAATGTCAAAAACACCCTGTCTCGCAATGATAAATGTGAAAAGAAATTCACCAAAATTTTAGGGTTTCTTCCCTGAGTAATACCGCAACCTTTCACCAAGTTTTGTAACAATCTGTCTGGTTGTTTTTGTGTACTGCTGCTAAGGAACAAACAAAACATCAAACAAATGAGGACAAAAACATAATCCTCTTGGCGGACGTAAATATTGCTTGTGTCTGTTGTTGATTTAATTATTTGCTGCATAACCACGTGGGATGTGTTACACGGGTTTAAATGATCAGAGCTGTAAAGCAGTTTTCCACCATAGTTTGAATATTTTCACTGCTTTGTTGTCGACATGGTGTCAGGATCTGTTTTGTGAATGCAGTGTGATCAGTAATCTCAGTATTTTGTGACTTACAAATGTTTTTCCTCTCGGTAGAAATTATGGAGGAAAAAAGCTTGGAAGTTGCGCGTTTAGACATATTTTGTGTGAAAGTATGACTGGAACACACTGGGCATACACATGGAGAAGTGGATTATGTTGCAGAAGTGATCAGAGACTTTTTTTTTCCACAGTGAAAAGTGGTCAGTATTGGAATCCATTGAAGCTGACACAAACTCAAACTTGCTAACTGGAAGGAAAACAAGAAAAACTGGGATAGCGGGGGGAGGGTGAATATTCATTGATTCTTACAAGATGGAGGAGAAAACAGCATGGAATTGAAACTACAGGAATGCAACATCAAATCCAGTTATCTGTATCGGTGGTGAGACTGAATTTATTAAGCAGACTGGAGCCCAGCCACAAATCCACATTTATAGTGTATTGTGTTTCTTCTATATGGTTAGATTAATTCAATCACAGCTGGCCTCCAATTGTGGGTTACTTTGGGGGGCAGAGTGGGTCATCAACCAGAAGTTTGGTGGTTCAATGCATGGATCGTCCATTCCGCATTCCTAGGTGTCCTTGGACAAGACACTTGAGACATTAACCCCAAATTGCACCTGACGGCTGTCCTGTCAATGTGTAAGTGATGTATGATAGAGAAAGTACTGCATAGATGCACTGTATGAATGTATGTGTGAATGGCAGAACTGTGCTATAAAGCACTTTGAGTGGTTGTCAAGTCAAAACACTTTGTGATTACAAAACATTTACCATTTAGCTGCTCCAACACATACCTCAGCGCTGAATGCCGTCATATCACAATGAATTTGAAGCCACGAGGTACAGAGTTTACATCTGTAGAAAAAAGGGATTGAAGTATAAGAAGCTCTACTGGGAATGGAGAATTTGGATCGTTACATCCATAGTAACAAAGTTCACACAGAATAAAACATGTGCAATACAGATGTTAAGGTTCACAGATTCACTTTGATGCATCCAGCTTAAAAATCCACAATGTGAATGTGATGCATTGTTTCTAACGTCTTTCAATTGGTAGAATCGAATTTATTTGTACGTAATAATTATTCAGAAATGTGACCAATAATTTGCCACATAGATATGTATATATGTATCCATACGTTTATTCCTCCTCACGGAACTCTTTCTCAAGTGCGGTCTCTCATTTCCACACCTGTTGCAAGTCTCTCAGTCCAATCTCTCACGAGGTGGAGGTGTGTACAGACGAGCAGATAATACAAATTTTATTTTCTTCTGAATTGCTACAAATCAAATGTTGCTACAACTCAAACAGCACAGCTGCTTTCTACTCACCATTGAGTTATACCTGCTGATGGCATATTCATCTGCTGCCAGTACTTATGTTCATGATTAATCCTGAGCATCCTTAAACGGGACTCTACTAGAGTAGCTTAGTATAATATTCAATGGACCACGTGGACATCTACAGCAGAAAGGTGAACAGGGAGTCTGCTCATTACATATAATTAGTGAAAAAGCCCACACCATGTAACAGGGTTAAAATGTAACATGTGGCATTAGTGGTTACTCAAGTTATTCATTCAGTAGCATCTGTCCACTCAAATGAAACACCTCCTAACCTTCCTTTCCGTCATTGCAATAGGAAGGTCATGGCTAATGATGGAATCAGGGCCACAGGATTTCCATGCCTGTGTAAGTACGAAAGTGGCCATGCCAGTCATGAGGCATAGGTCACAACATCTATTCTAGTCAGTGGTCACCATGGTCCAGTTGTTAATGATTGAGTGTGTTCCTTGTGCTGACACTAAGTGGTGAGTCAGGTCAAATGGCCATTCAGAGGAATTCCATCCCTGACATTCCAGCGTTGAGGTTCCCTCAGGTTCACACCGAGGAGGCTGCGAGGGGAAAGAGGTCGAACAATGTGATCTGGAGTCTGGGAGGGAGTTTCTCCACAGCTTGTTCTCAACTCCTGAGATATGAGTTAAACATGCGGAATGTTAATCTGTCAATGTGTGGTCATGGTGAGTTTTTTTTTTTCTTCACAAGCAGGCCCTGTGGTAGTGCCTGGGCCCTCTCTGCCTATCAGGCGTGATTAAAGGTAACGAGTCCTGACACCCTGATGGCCATGAGAGACATCCCTCGCCCACCAACAAAGCCACATGTCACCCACCGCCATCTTGTTTTCTCCCAGCAGGCCCCTGGAATGTAGTTCATCCCCTTGGCCTCCTCAATAAGGCCATTCTACAAATTCAGGGTGAGGGACTATTGAATCAACTCCTCAGTGGGATGCAAAATAGCCCTCAGCATGTGAAACTATGTAGAACGAATTCATTTTAGCACCCTTTATGTGCCCTTCAATGGACTGTCTTCATTGACACTGGCATTCTGAGGCCTGTCTTGGTAAACTTGTCCAAAGAATGAAAAGGTGAAACAGTGGGGTAGACATATGTGATCATCAACTCCAGCTAGAGCAATACTGACAATAATCCTCACACTGGAAACACAAATCTCATTTAGAATTCACAAAAACAGCCAGCCCTGTTTGAAAACGCTTGAATGAAAGTCCATGCGAGACCCCAAAACCCTGAGCGCACCAATCATAACCTTCTTTGGTTTCTTGTTTGAAGGAAGTGAAAAATGCATTTTTTAATCTCAGTATGCAGGGATAGATCCATGCCATGTTGGAAAAACATTTGCACCACAGCTCTGGTTTGTGGCTGGCTATTGTACAGGGAGTGGTATTTCACTTATGAAGTGATTCCGTTACAGCTGTCCCCTCAACCATCCCCCCTCTGCACGCACTCACTTACTCCCATACAACCACACACACACAAACACACACACACATACACACATGCAGGCAGAACCATTTAAACACAGTTCTCCATAAACACGTACAAATCAGTTCCAACGGGTGCTCCAGCTAAAACTCAGACATGGACCCAGACCCACAGCACTCAAAAACAGGTTATTTTAGAAATGACATGATATGCCAAGTTGCACATCTGCAGTCAGATCCTGCCAAGCTGCCATGTGAAATTCAATCTAATGCTGGTCTGCCTGAATCCAATGAATGACATCCTTACGCTCCTATCTGTTGAATGCAGCAGATGCATTTCACCTAAATCTTAATAGAAAGCCAGGGGCTCCATGGCTGGTTGGTGGGGGATAAATCTTGAAAAGATTATTATATTTACTTTCTTTGGCAAAGGTCTGAATTGGTATGGGAGGTAGTTGTGGTTTTGGTGGTCACGTGTTTATTGTTTATGCTTTGTATTTATTCTTAATTAATGGTGCGCTGATGAGTGCTGTCACAGACACCAGTGAGTAACGGTCGGATCTCACGCGATGTGCGGATGATTTCCTCCCACAGTCAAGGCCTCGGAGAGGAGCAAAACACTTCCTCCGGCTTGTCTCTTTGAGTCGAAGCAGGAAGACAGATGCTCTAGAAAAACACACACCAAACCAGAGACTGTCAATCTGTGTTCCCGCTACTCCTCGAGAGCTCGTCTTTTATTGGAAGCGCTTGTGTTGTTTTCAAATTGCCCTTTGGAGTGAGAGGAAGTTCAAAGAGTCAGCACGGTTCCAGCATCACAACAGTTACACACGTTTTCCCCAGATGAAAGCTCGGGATCCACATGCAGATCAGTCATGAGGGTCACGGCAAGGTCTGCCTGAACCCCCCCCCCCCCACCACCACCACCAACACCACCTCCATGTGGCCACCTTCATCCAACCAATCTCTGTCATAGGATTATTGTTCTCAAATGATCTGCTCACTGACAAATGATGTGTGACCAATTTTGAAGAAATGCAACATGTCTTCCCTGACAAATGGAAATCTGGGTTTTCATACAGTTGGAAGTTGAATGAACATTTCATTTGGAATAAAGAGTGACTGACATTGTCTTTGATTAATGTTCTGCTTTATACGCTGCTTTGATAATAGTCTCCGTGATTTGTAATAGCCCATTTTATGTTGGATTACATTAAGTATCGTGTCAATTTAAGCATGATGATATGTTTCCAAAGTAAAGTATGAAACTTTCTTGCATCAGTAAAGAAAGTTAGCTCAAATGCATTCATTGATTTGATTCCACATGAAGGTCACATCATATAATAATAAATATCATCTAAACATCATATACTGTCATGTTGAAAGCGACGAACAGCTGGATGGTTAAACATCCAACAGAGAGATTCATTTGAAGTTTTGTTTCAAACACACACCTTTTAGCACTGATTTGGTCCTTTTTTGTATATAAAGATGAATATCATAGAAGCTCAACAAAAGTGAAGCCAAACCATCAGGATTGCTCTCTTGTGACTGGCTGAAGTAAAGATCACAAAGCCTGCCTACTCCAATTTTGTCTCAAAGACGGTCTCTGTCATTTAGGTAGTTCATATCACTGTGATGTTGATACAAGTGCATTTTCCCAGTACGTTTGGTGTTAATTACTTTTTCAATGCCATAAGAACAGGGTTGGACATCATGATTGACAGCTGAGACATTGCTATTGGGTAAGCGTGCGTATCAGCAGGACCTCTCGACTGCGGCTCCACCCCCTGATCACTACTGTGCGGACTCTGGCTCCACATGACGTCAATGGAGCAAGATGGCAGCAACCGCATTAAGGATTTTTTGTACAGTGGAAAGTGGAGTCACATTGTTCGTCTTTATGCACAGTCGATAGTATACACACACTCTCTGAAGGGAAAATCGTGGTGTTTAGTTGTAAAATGCACCACTTTCAAATCAACTGCTGGCTAAATCTGGACGTTATTATGACAGAGTAACAAGAATAAGCCAGACCAGTAAAACAAAACAATGTACTGGAATTTAATAAAAAGTGTCTGTTAAGCTGAGGACAACTGTCTGTAATTTTCTACATATATTCATCGCTACAAGCAACTCCCTGAAAATATTATATGTATCATACGTAACCGCAGTATAAAACACCAGCTGAGGATCATCATTGCAGTCAATGTGTCAGAGAGACTCACTCTTGGCAAAATGATCTGAGTTTACTGTAACACGATATAAATCATACATCCTTTAAAAAAAATCTACTTTAGATATCTACAGCAATTTATGTGTATTAGCACTATGCACTGTGCTGTGTAATGCACATCAGAGTCAGAGTCTTTGTTTCTCCTTGGGTTTTCCGGAATGGGTCTCTTCTCTATAGTTTACAATAAAGACGCTAAAGACCCTTGTGGCTTGCTAAGTCAAGCATGGGGGACTGTTTTCTGGAGATGTTGACTCACCCTAAATATACTCTTCTCTATTTTGGTTAAAAGCTTAACATGTCACGGCTGCTCTCCCCTATAGAGGAAAACACTGTTATGCTTCATTTTTGCCTGGGGTCAGGATCTCCCCGAGGGAGCGAGCGGACGGGTTTCTCAACCCGCCGTATCAGCAGGACCATCCCAACATGTATAATCTGTAATGCACAGCTGCCTTTTACTGCATTATACTGCTCTACCACTGAGGCCTGACAGAGCCAAGGCCTGTGGTGGCTTGGGCGGTGCAGGCCTCAGAAGTTTGTTTTTGTCTCGTGGGCTCCAAATTCATATCTCACCACCTGAGGACAGGAGCGCTTGGCTCCATGATTCATTAGAGTGCGGTGGGAGGGTTGAGGAAAGAGGGTAGAACGCTTGACTTTGGATTACAAGCGCCACATCACTTTGCTTCTGTCGCTTTAGCTTTAGCTTTAAAGGACATGTGTTTGTTTGACACTTGAAAATCGCCTGGGATGTACAGCAATAATTTCTGACCTAATCTAATTCCCTTGTCGAGTCCAGCTATCGGAAACATTCATGAAATCATACGAGAGATCACATGCAGAGAGCAAACATCATTCAAACAGTTAACGGCCAACAAGAGCACAATATCCAGACTCAACAATAAAATCCATCATATATTTCTAAGTTCTTCTGAAATCTGAGCACTTTAACACACTATATTTGTAGATTTATCTGCTCATGTAAAGTTTATGCTAAGGCAATCCCAGAGCCCATTGGAGTTTATCTGATGGCGAATTAGCCTCTGAGGGCAAGGGCCAGTATTTTGGGGCTTCCGGTGGAGACCGCGGATATCTTGGCCCAACTTCGATTCACTGTTCATTGTTTACAGTCTGACTAGCAACATGAGATGATTAAGTTTTTCACAATAAGCCACTTTACACATTATTAACACTTTAGTGATTTAGGTGACAGTATTTTGGCTCATCTCTGTTCACAGCAATCTGCATATGAATGCAGATAAATCAAAAGGTAGATGTATTTCAGTCAATGTCTGCATTCTCTTTTCCTCTCCACACAGACTGTTTATCTGTGGGCAACGACAGCCTGCCCGGTCAAACTAGAAACCAGAAGGCTCCTGGCCCCAAAATCTTGTCGCTCGCCTTCAGTTTATGTTAAAGGGGATTCATTTTAAAGTGGTTTTGGACCTCTGCCAGACCTTGTTGACAGACTGATCTTTATTGACACATGGTGAGACACAGAGCCTGGAAACCAATCAGGTCCATGCCGAGTGGTCCAGGCCAAACTAGGCCATAGGAGACTAGTGTTGATCCCATCCAAGATGAGGAAAAACAAACATTACTTCAAGTTGTTGGCGCAACTTTGTAAGTTTGAAAGATGTATCTTGATTAAAATTGAATATTTTTCCCGTACAAACCAATTTCATCATACCCCTCACTTTCTGTGAGAAACTCTCTCTATCATAGTGTCCAATGGAACCAATGGAGCTTCAGCATGTTGATGTGACAATACACCAGTTTTTATTTGCACGAGGAGGAAAGTGCATCTTTCATCACTTCTTCCACAGCGCCCAAGGCTGCTTCCTTCTCAGCGGTGCGGCCAGCACCAATTCAGCCACACAGGAAGCATCTTCCACTGCTCCCCCTTCTCCTCCTCCTCCTCTATTCCCTCCTTTTTCTCTCAGTCTCCTCCTCACTCGCCCATGGTGGAAACTATTAACAGGGCAGGGTTCCATGGAGCAGTGTGGCGAGGTTATCGTTCACACAGCTCTCCCTCTCCTTTTCCTTCTGTGTGTCTCTCTCTCTCAGTACAGTAATCCTCAGCACACAGCCCAATATAGCGGGGGTAGAGTCGCTGCCCTCTGTTTTTAAACCTCCACAGCCGCAGGATAACGATTTTTCCTGATACACGCCTGGTGAAAATGCGTAAGACTTGACCTTTTTTTCATGGACCTCGGTGTGTCACAGACAGGGGTGACATGGGAAGGAAAATGTGAGGACTGGCCGACACTGACATTTATGAGCATTTTAAATTTGTCCATAAATATTTCCACAATTTAGAAGGTTTTTTTCTGCATTGCTGAGGTAGAAGACTTGGTGAATAGAAGCTATGTATGTTATCTTATTACAACATCCATGATTTGAGTCCACACTACAGCCTTTATCACACGATTCTTAACACAGCAACTTCTAAAGATTACAAAAGGTTTTTATTATTTATTATTTCTTTCATTTAACTTACATATGCACATAAATGTCAGTTAAAAGTTTGAGCTTAGTTTATCCACCTGTCCATTAACACTGCTCATCATCACCAGATGCACTATAGAGTGTTGTTTTTTATATATATGGTTGGTGTGTTCCGGTTTTGGTTGTGGACTCTGGAAGCCACGATGGTAACAAACCTGGCAACCTTCCTATAAGACTGCAGGAAGTCACTGCCCGGCTGTTGTTGGCCAAAAACAACCCCGGCATGCAATAACCCCTAAAACCACAAACTGCTGTTTTTATTTTTCTATTTCTGCATGAGTTTAAAAAAGATTCCACATTAAGAACAATCACTTAATGTGTTTACAGGTGGTTTCTGGCCGATTTGAAGAGGGTTGTGCTGTTTTCCCTGATAGTGTTTATTTTAATTAGTTATTCTAATTTTACAATAATTCATGTAGAATGGCAATTATCTATGTTTTCACTAGTGCTATATATATCCAATACATGTATCCACCGATGGATTGATAAAGGATCTAGAAACCTGCCATCAGTATTTATGGTAAACTAAGTTAAACTTGGCCCGTCTCCAGCTCAATGCTGAGACACGAGGTGGATCTTTCTTCTCATCTCCCTCTTGAAAATAAAGCAAATAAACGTATTTCCCAACTGGAAGGATGCTAAAACATCGCATACCTCTCCTAATTGGCTGATTCGCTGTATCTCGCCAATGTTAAAGACAGGAACAAAATAGAGACCAGTCAAATAGATTCTGGATCTGCAAGAAAATGTAATGAGTTCTTGTTTGACCCAAACTGTGTCAAACCGTATCCTTCCACCAAGATTCATGCTAATCCCTTTTTTGTGTAATGCTGCCAACTAACAGACAAACAAATAAATAACAAGACTTAACATTTCCCTTAAATTCAATCAAGCTACACCACATTGCAAACACCAGTTTTGAAATGTTAAAGAAAAGGAAAAAATCTTGGATCTGCCCCTGAACCAAGATTTAACGGGTTCTTCCCTGATATCCTTTCCTTCCATCAATATATGGATAATTTGTCCAGTAGTACAAACACAGACATAAACATAATCTTCTTGCTGGTGATAAAATAAAGTGAGCTATGCATTTATTGTGTGTGTTCATATAAATGGATTTGTTGTACTGTGCATGGGGCATTATTCGTCTCCATTTCCATCCCTCCTATTCAACTTGAAATTCAGCCTCCCTGACAGTATAATGTACCTGCTCACACACTGTGTACTGTAGTGCAGTCTGTCCTCTCACCTCTAATCTCTCAGCCAGCCTCATCACCCTCCTCTCCTCCTCCTCCTCCTACTGCCCGGGCTGCTGAAAAGCTGTCATTGATGAGAACACTGCGAGGGGGTGAGAGGTGCTCGGGCCCCATGGGCTCATGTAGCAGCTCCACTGAAAGACTCCCATTTAAACACACACACCTGTTAACAAACAGCAACAATGAGCGGCATGGCTGCCAGTTCAGTGAGCTCCATGCTCTGACCCCACTCCCACCCCTCGTCCCCCTGGCGGATATTAAAGAGCCTCTATCTACCCATACTGGCACACAGCTCGCAGGCCCCACAGAGGCCGGCCTGCCCTGTGGGTCCTCAATCCTCCTTTGTCTGGAGATGGAGAACCAGCCGAACGGATGGCGAGGAATGCTGAGGTAGATATGAGTGCTGGATGGGTGTTCTCCTCTAAGTCTGTCTGAAAGGTTGCAGAAGGTGTAAAAACATCATATCAAGCCAAAAGTTGTTTGCCATCAAAGAAACGTGTGGTAGTATAGTGAGGGGAACTTTGTGCCCTCTTTATTGCTCTTTTGTCATCAATGGATAGAGCAGCTTACTGTATGTTTTATGAGGTTTCTTGTGTCCAAGAGTTGCAAGATCCCTCTTTGATACCTTTTTTTTGATGTTGGCTCTTCCAATCATTGATCTGCAGAAGTCACAAAGCACTGGTTTACCATACTAATAAAGTTGTAATTCATGATAGATTTAGGAGTAATATTCATCCATTCATGTTACAGCACCAGGGAGAGCATGTTTTCTTATATTCCATTCTTGCCCAAAAACAACCCACATTGTACTATACCGTTATCGACTATAATGACCATCATGCCCTACCATCACCTAAAGTTTGGTTAGATTTAGGAATGATTGCAACTTGATCGTGTTAAGGAGACAAAAATTGTTTAAAATAAATAAACCAATGGATGTTTGTGGTTCGAGACGACAATGTCAAAGTCATAGGCTATATTGACGTAACAATCCAAACTGACCACCTCCAATAATATTCTAATATACTAATAAAGTCACATTACTTCTGCCTTTGCAGACAACAGTCACAATTAACACACAACAGCCACAACAGGTACAGAGACCAATAACCTAGTTCATTTTAAAGTAACCTATATTGATTTAATTAATTTATAAAGTTGTGGGTACATGAAAATAACTGTTACTTTACAATGAAAAAAAGCCTTTAAAAATTGTTTATCAATCATATTAAATAAACGAAAACTTGATAATAAACTTGAATGATTGATTTATTATCTACAGGCATTTGTCAACTCTTCCAGAATAGTGAAAAATCGGGTCAACCACGTTTTAAAAACTTAACTGAATTAGCCTTTTAAAACATTTGTGACAATTAAGAAATAATTCATTATTGAGACCAAAAGTTTTTCCCAGGTGAACATCCTCAGACATAAAGCCAGCGGGGACCAGCCACCGCTGATGGCCACCATTCTTCAGATGGGGCCGCTCTCCAGTTCAGCTCTGACCACTCCTTTTGTGTTCGCTGAGGGGGACCGGCCATTCAACCCAATAGGGCGGATAATAGCCGCGCTGGCCTGCTCCCCCTCCACTCCACTCCCCACCACAGCTCCAGCCTCCCATAAAATGCCCCACTTTAATTGCGTTCCCTGGAAGCCAGTAGGGGTAGAGAAGGAAAAACGTTAAGGGAGAAGGGAAAAGAAAGAGCTCAATAGTGGGGAGCTTGTATTCATCCCGGGCCTATGCATTGCAAACAACAAACTGCAAACCACGGTCGAGGAAGAAAGAGGCACAACGGGCAAAAGCAGTGGAGGACTGGCCCACCAGTCTCCCATTCAGTGGGCCCTGGCTTCTTTAATAACTGATCGAGTTCACAATTAAACCCCGCTCACTGGTAATACAAGTCTCCTTAGAGGCTCAATTGCCATTGGTGGGAGACAGGGCCACTGTTGTGTACCGGGGATTAAAGCAGGCAGGGGGAATCAAAAGCCATTTTACAATACAGTAATCAGCATGTTTCCCCTCTGAAAGGCCCTCTGCTCCCCCATTTAGAAAACACAGAGCATTACCTCCTTTCTGCTCTCCACAAAACCCATTCAGCCACCTGCTTTATTATATGGATTAATCCTATGTGTTGTTGGGAGCCCTGGGGCTCTGTGAAGGGGTGAGTGTGTGTGGGGGGGGGGGGCGGTGGTGAAGAAGTGTCCACTCCAGACAGGTTGGTGAGGACGGGGAAAACCCATGACCTGGCCAAGGACACGTTCCCCCTCTGCCTCTTGAGTGCAGGCCAACCACAGCATGGAATGTTAAAGACTTTCCCTATACTTGATGAAGAAGTAAATTATTCTACTGAAGGCTGATTGATGAGAGCTGATTTATTAAGATACTGGTTGTTGTTTGAGTTTCTCCATGATGAATAATCCAGGAATTCAGCTTTCCGATTTTTGTCAGTTAAATTGTGTCTATAATATACAGTACATCCAAATGATAACAACGAACAATTACAACAAAAATACAATACCCATGGTTAAAACCTTCTCATGAAATTTTGCCTGCAATAAAGCAAACTAAAATAAATAGTTAAGTAATAAAAAATCCCAGTTTCCAGTATTGCAATTTTTCCAGAAAATCTTGATTTATGTGCACATGGAAAATAGCATACACTGTCAGATAACTTTAAATGTTATTAGAGACATTTCTATTATATTTTCTGTTGTTTAACCTTGCCCATTTCAGCTGTATACTGCAACAATGTGTACATCTATTGATTAATTCTTGAGGATCAAGCAGTACCTCTGAAGAGGCGGTGGTGTTTACATTGCTGTTTGTTTGTCTATTTTAAAAGAATTACACGAAAAATCGTCTTCAAATTTGGTGGAAGGTTGGGTTATGAGCCAAGAGAGAACTCACCAACTTTTGGAGTGGGTTAGATTGAGTCTGCGGATCCAGGAACTTCAACAAATAATGAAGAGATATTCATGAGAAAACAATATGTAGAGTGTTAATATTTACTAACATGAGAAATTGTAAGCAATTTGCAGAAACTTTTTGTCGCATATTTATATATCTGATCTCATTTCATGTGTATGCATTATAGCAGGGGCGGGCAAACTTTTTGACTCGCGGGCCACAATGGGTTCTAAAATTTGACAGAGGGGCCGGGCCAGGACCAGATGGATGGAGTGTTTTTGTGAACTAATATAAATGACATGGAAAAATCATTACATGAAAGGATTTGGCCTTTAACAAGTAGCAAAGCATTTATTTGCAAGGCAATTTAACAAAAACTCGCCTTTGGAGAAAGGTTTGCTAGCCTTTGCTATTTCGAATGCCACCAAAAAACTTGCCTTGGTAGAATCGCAGTTTATCAGTGAAAATTGTTTTGCTGAGTCTGTAAATTAGCCGCCAACCTCTGAGCCATAGCCGCCCGTTCTTGCGTTGACTGCTTGCTAGCGTAGTTAGCATGCTTCTTAGCAAATTGACGGCTGATGTTGTACTCCTTGAAAACTTCGACAGTTTCTCGGCATATCAGGCATACAGTCTTCGATTGGACTTCAGTGAAAAAGTATTTTTTTGTCTCCACTCCGTGTTAAACTCGGTACTCATTGTCCACTTTTCATTTCCTTGATCCGCTCAGTTAACAGAAGGGCTCACAGGGCAAAGCGAAAAAGTGAAGGGAGATCATGTGCCCTTTCGAGCCCTATACACCAAACTCCCGGTCAAATTTAATTTAGGTGACGGTTTTATCCAAAGTGACTTACAATAAGGGCATTCAACCCCGAGGGTACAAACCCAGAACAACATTTGGAAAAGTTCGGCGGGCCGGATTAAAAAGCCCAACGGGCCACATACGGCCCGTGGGCCGTACTTTGCCCATGTCTGCATTATAGGGATGAAGTGGCCAGTCATGCTTGGCGGCGGAATGAGCTCTTTAAATTTAGTTTTTATTGTCACTTTTATCATTAGAGTTTAACCACATTCATGGATTAACAGCAGGCCTAAACTGTGGTGTCATTGGAGGGACATTATGTCTATATGTGATATCTATATACAATATAAGTGTAGAATATATAAATATATATATATTTGTAAGATATATGAATGTCTTTTAACAACGAGGACGATGTCAAATGATTACTAAAGATTAGCCAACCAAACATTGATTTAACTAAAATATGACCAGAGGTCACACACTGTAAATCAATTCCCATCGTTGGTTTTAAAATTAACGCTGCCGCTGAAGGAAAAATAATGATTCTTACTCAAAAGATGGGTATTTACAAGGCAATTAAAAGGCGTAAGATGAGGGTCATTATCGGGAATTGCCTGATGTCAGAGACTCAAATGTTTGAGATGAATCTGTCGTTTTTATGGTCAAAAATGTCGACTGATGCAGAAACAGCCTAAAACAAGAAACATCTGGAGGAGAAGGGAAGGAGACAGATGATGTTGCAGATGTTGCAGCGCTGAAACAACAATGCCATTTTTTTAATAATGCTATCAAATAATCTATTATATGGCCTGTTTTTTCCGTTGTGTCTGGGCATAATGCAAAGTGAAAGGCGAGATCCATGTATTACAATGGAGAGAGGAAGTATTCGATGTCACTCTCTTTCAGCTTCCTGTTCAAAACCACATACATCTGATTCAGTTTATCCGGTGTCATCCGCAGCCATTCACTACATTGATCTCCATGAAAAAAAAAGCGCAAGGATTTCACATTCTTGTCTGCGATGCAAATCAAGACACACAAGCTTCAATTGTTAGGAAGGGGGTGTTTGCAAGTGCACATCAAGGATGGAAAAATCTTAACGTGACAAACACACTATTGTCTGTCCGGTGTAACACTGCTGTTCTCAGTCACTAATCTATACTTACTGCACTGAACCTCTGTTAGCATTAGCTTTGTCAGTTGGTTATATAGAGATCAAAGGATCAAAGCAGTGACAGTAAAAAAATAACAATAAAAAAGGATGTTAGCGTCCACTGAAAAGCTTCCCGGCTGTAGCAAGTAGCAAAAACTGACTGGTTTTCAAGCGGAAAGCTGGATGGAAGAAGATTCAGCGTGATCTACCAGTTGTGTTCACACAGGGCCAAAGTTCATCCAGCATCTTGAACATATGTGGGTGAAATATACTAAAAAGAAAAGACAGACCTGGAAGTGAATGTCTAATGAGGGGTCACATACAAACAATACATTCACACCAATCAAACATTTTGCCTGGAAATTCTGAGCTTGGTGATCAAAGGTGAGGGGAAAGTGTGGGTTAAAGCATAGACTGTATGTAAAGATGGACGACATGAAATCTCCCCTAGGAGATCTTCCGATAGATAGATAGATAGATAGATAGATAGATAGATGGAACCCTAGATTGAGTGATTGATTGATTCAGTTTATTAATAGATCAATCTTATTTGATCTATTTCATTTTTTATTTCACAGAGAATGAAAATACCAGGGAGAGGAGCAGAAGGGTAAATCGTTTACAGATTGATAAGAAGAACCATCATGTGTCTGTTAACTTTAAAGTGGTTCAGTGTGCGCTTGAAATATAGACGCTGCCCTAGAGGCTGGCTGCAGAAAAGCTTAAATTGTATTTTAAACGTTTTTTCTCACCGTTTCTGTCACCATTGGTAGATCTTAACAAACTGATGTTTATTGATGTTTATGTTAAGTGTTCATTTTCTGATATAAGTTAGTTATTTAATTGTAAAAACAAGGTGAGACTGACCCGTGAGGTTGAGTGCATGTAACGACCTCCATACTGCAGCTGCACTCCATGACCCCTATTGCACAAACTCACTACTGCGCAACCAGTTGATATCTGCTTCACTTTTGTACAGTTGGTGGAAGTGGTCCATCATTATATACAGTCTTTGGTTTGAAAGCATTATCAGTGCTCCTAAAGAGTGGCTCCATAACAACAAAATTTAAATAAAAGATTGGACTAGGATTTCCATCAGGTTTATTGTTGAACATCAGTGTTACTTTCTACAATACCTGTTTTCCGTGGGCTATGACACTGCTATGTTAAGGGTAAGAGCGAGTTTGTGGCTGAAGAGGTGAACTGTGATTGCAGATTTGTGACTGTAGATTAATTTAGGTCTACAATAAAAACTAAATAAATACACACGATAAAAAATGAAATTGTTTACAAACTTGAAAAGATTTTTATAATATTATATTATAATGTTAATATAGCTTAATTTAGTTGTGTGGTACAAATGCAATTAATCTTTTTAGGTTAGTCCAACAGTTTTCTTTTTTCAGTTGTGTTGATTTAGAAATATTGCACTCAACCAGCTTCTCGTTCTGCCTGCATCATGAGGCTGTTTTGTGTTCTACGGTGATGAAATGAGCCAAATTCTTGTACAGTTGCTTCTGGTCTGCTTGTGCCACTTGGATGATGTGTAAACATTGTCTGAAGCACTGAAGGAGTGCAACTTTATGCACTCTTCCTAATCCCCATGCAAATACTCATACCACATACCCTAATGCTTCATGCACTCCATTGGAGGCCATTAACAGTGTGCTGAAACAGCCCGCTACCATGACACCAGTCTCACCCACACGCCACATCGCTGCACGCTATCTGCTGCATCTTAAAACACCACTTTGCAGAAAAAGAGAGAGTACAAATCCATCTGACGTGTGGGCAGAATGGACAAAGACAAACTTTTATCAATTTGAGGACGCTCCCCCACATTCCTGACCACATTGCTTTCTGTGCATGCCTGTTGAAATAACCTTAGCCAGGACCTCCATGTTTAAATCAGAAATGAAGAATTCCATGGAATAAAATGGAGGTCTTCTTTAAGTGCTTTTAGGCAATGGGGAAGCTGATATAAGATGGTACTGTGTCTCTAGGCCTGTTCTGTGTGTGGCACATCGTGTATCATGATGGATTATTACTTCACAGACATCTCTTGTCTTTATTTTCTCTACGTGGGGTTGCTTCTTTCATAAGGAAGGTAGTGGTAAGTTGCCGAGGGGTTTTTTGGGGGCACATGCTGTTAGATGGAGAGAGAGAGAGAGGGGGAGGGAAGGATACCAGAAAGTGGGATGGATGGAGGGAATAAGGAGGAGAGGAATGGAGAGACCTTCAGTGAGTTTGGCAGCATTCCACAGAAACCATTAAACATGATGTGCATCATCATGTCCATTTGTGTGTGTGTGTGTGTGTGTGTGTGTGTGTGTGTGTGTGTGTGTTGGTGTGTGTGTGTGTGTGTATGGGCGCTATGCTCTTCTCTCTCCCAGGTAACCACTCAGTCCGCCTGGCTGGACATCGAAAGAGGAAGCTTAGTCTCACAAGACTTCCTCCCTCGGGGTGAGTTTGCTCTGCTCTGTATACCTGAAGAAGTCGGAAGTGACATCCTTATCGGCTTTCAGCAGCGACACAACCGAATTGATGGTTTTCCACCACATATGTAACCTCAGTGTTTTTTATGTAACAGTCTGATCTAGATTGAGAAAGTTTATGAAGTACACAACAAGAAGTAATGTGTTTAATGCTGTCCGCAATGCCCAAAATGTTTCACACATGAGGAAAAAGGTCGATGCAATATGTGGGCCTTTTTTAACATGTTCATGAGTTGTGATCAGTGTCATTCAAGTTTCATTTAGATTGTAGAAGCCTAGAACCTCTTAACTTGTGGAGTATGTTTTTTTAATATTTTTTGATGCTGCAACATCGCTGCTGCACAAAGAACTGCTAACCTGTTTAGGTAAAGATCCATAAAGCTCGACTCAGAACACAAAACCCTGAACTACAGACTCATCATTTGTCATGAACGTGGTGACATGATTCGTAATGTTGCTTAAGTTAATGACTCTCAGCCACTGCACTATAGGTTTATTCTATATTGAACGAATTGTTCCAATATCAACACTGCACTTCATTGAGCACGTACCTATCCACAGGCCAAGTGTGATCGCGATAAGATACCAGGTTCTCTAGATATTTGAGCCACATACAGACAGTCTGAAAGATGAATGGACGGAGAGAGATTTCTGGAATTATTAGAGAGATGACAGGTGAAGAGAACAATGGAGGATGTCTACGATGAGCCAATTTAAAAAGCTGTCTTCAGTTTGCTTTCTGCCAGCCTTGAAAACAAAGAAAACAATGTCCACATGCAGGCCAGTGACACATCTTTATAAAAGTTGTGTTTAGTTCTATTTAAGTTTCATCTTATTTCTGAAAGCCTGCAACTGTTATCCTGTGCATTATTCCCACAAGATGTGAAGAGTATGACCATAGTCTGAAATTAAGAAAATGTGGGGATACTTGGTGTCAGCTCGAAAACATACAAGCAATGAATGAAATCAGTTAAAGAGGCAGGTTGTATGCTGCTGTTCAAGTGTGGTCTTGTCATGAATGCTGATACTCTCCTCGGCCAAAGCACTGGTGAGACACAGGACTCACCAGTGATTAATATTCTGTGGTTGCACTTGTTAGTATGCATCATTTGGTCCTTACCTACTCTTATACACACACACACACACACACACACACACACACACACACACACACACACACACACACACACACACACACACACACACACACACACACACACACACACACACACACACACACACACACACACACCACTCTGCTACTTGGCCTCAAGTGCTGAACAGAGATTAGATGCTGGGACTGGCAATGCATGCTCCCCATTACTCTTCTTGTTCGGTGGCCCTAAGGTGAAATGAAAAATAGCCCTGTGGTCCTAATCCTGAAGACACTCAACACACTCACTTTGTCCTCCCAGGGTTCTTTTGGCCTCCAGCGCTGCCATGGCGACCCACGGCTGTAAAACCATTAGTGGATTTGTTGTGGATGCAGCGTGGATGCACTCATCAGACATGCAAAACACACAATTTGTACGAACCACAACCAGACAAATGTGTGGTCCCCTTTTGAACTTTCCCAATGTTTTACCATGATTGCAGTAATCACTCTTCTTTTAACATGCGCTGTCAGGTTGAAAACGTACGAGTTTAGCGCAAGAAAAACACTGCGAGGTGAAGTGAAAATCCCCCTCGATATGGGATCCCTATGATGAGTGGTGCTAGAAACCAGGCTCATTGCCAAGAAACCATTACTAATCCCCCTAGGGCTGTTAGAGCAAGGAGTGTGTCTGTGTGTGTGTGCACATATCATCCGGCATGCATGTGACTATGTCGGCGTGTGTGTTATTTTCAGCTCATGAATTTGCGCCCTCCTGTGACCACCCTCCCATCGAAGAAAGTCACAGTTACTAGTTAAACATTACAAGAGCAGGGAGGGAGCTTCAAACACCTGGAAGAAGTGGCGTGTGTGTCCTGAAGCACAAGGAGTTTCAAAACGGTCTTGATTTAAAGTAACAATAAGGGGTATAAAGCCAGATAAAAGCTTGTTTTAAGCATGAGTAACCAATCACAATTGTTTATTCAAAGTTATTATCATTTATGAGTTCCTTTACAACCACTGGCACATTTACAGCGAACGCAAAAATATGCCGTGACAGCTAATGTGAGAATGAATACATATCTTTCTGTCTCCTTTTATTCACGGCCTTGGTGACCAATAAAATGTGTTTTTGAAAATACAATTGTTTTTACCAAATGAATGGCTTTGCATGGGTCCATGAACCCAAACCAGAAGGCTGCCCTGGGCGTTTTACCATGAGCAAACACATAAACCCTTAACCATCCTCTGCACGTCTGCATGACAGCCTTCAATATCCTCAATGAAAACACAGATAGATGAATGGACACACACTAGACTATGTGCATATACACACACACACACACACACACATAGAAACACTGCAGAGAAGAAAAAGGGTGTGCCAACATCAAGCTGGTGGGTAACGTCAAGTTCAAAGGTCAACACCAGACCACCTTGAAGTTCATTTTGGCATTCAGGCACTAATTCACAACATGTCTGGTTGTTACAGTTGAAAGGTTTCGCTGGTTTCTTAAGAAGTGCAAAAGTCCATTTTAAGTTCTGGCTTTTAACAAAACACAGATTGCACATTAAGATCATCTGTCCCTGATTAGCCGACCAAGTTTTGATCATATTCCAGTAAAATTAAGAGCAGGTGGTTACGTTGTCTTTTGTCTTTTGTATTTCCTGAAATTCAACTTTGCCATAATTTATTTGATGTCCCCGAAATAAATCTTCCCTCTCAGAAAGTCTCTTTGTTTGCCAAGAACATTACATTTGCTTATTTGCTAATCATACGCTCAAAACAAAAAATACAGAGCGCATGCCGAGTTCACAGGCTCGACCGCAGGCATGATAAAGACATGAATTCACCAGGAGTCATACAAATGCACCTCACAAGAAGCCAAGGAAAAAGGCACAAATAAAATGGCGTGTAAGTCTTTTTTTTCTTCCCCTGATTTGGACAGAGAAGCGCAACCCAATGCTCTGTGAATGAACCCGCTGTTAGACATCGTCATGGAGGCTGAAACAGGGAAGAGCAACATTACAAGGCCACCTCTCGCATCTGTCTGGCACGGCTCAAACTCTGAGTTCAACACATTTATCTGCGTTCATTCAACCAGATGGACTGAAATACTATTTTGGCATCAGCTCAATTTGTCTCTTAATTGATTAACACTTTTGAGGAGCCAAAACTCACACTCTCTCTCTCTCTCTCTCACACACACACACACACACAACCACTTCCAAACTTCCTATACATATCTCATTCACCATGCCACCAAGTGTACACTTAACTGTCCAAAACCTTTTAGATCCGCCTATTTGTCAGAGTGTCCTAATGTTCCACTCACTGTGCTGGGTTGTTAATCAAAGCAGATAGACACAGTTCAGAGAAGCCTGTGTGGTCCCACACTTTAATGTCTCTGTCCCACTAAATCCAGGCTGACTTTCCCACAAAAAATCGGTGTGAGACCATCTGACCAACTATTGATTCATAAACAACCTTTAATCAGGAGCAGAAAAAGAAGAATGAGGAGCTTTGAGGCAAAGAAGTTATTTTTTATGACACATGACTAAAAACAAAGACATAGGAAATTTTAAGGAATATGATATCAAATCAGTGTTGTAAAAAATGTAATTTTATATTTCTCTCCTTTTTCTCAACATGATTGCTGAGGATGGTTACATTATAATAATATCTTTAGGGTGACTCAGCAGCGTTTCAAGGGACCTTGAGGGTCTCAGGCAAAAGGGACCTGGGGCACCCCCTCTCCAAGAAACATGTGATAGACATTCTGTTCTTCAACAAACCTCTAACATTTTGGAGAGTTAGTAGCAGGGATCTCTGGGGTTTCCGACTGATCATAGAATTTAAGGAGGCTGTCCTTGCCATGGATCAGCAGTTCTCAGGTCCCCCTCTCAACTCTGGGCCCCAGACAATAACCCTGTTTTAACGACCCTGGGCTCACTACTACAGTGAACAAGTGCAGAACCAAATTAATCCACAACCTGTGGCGACATGAGCAAACCTAAATATATATTCACGCATCCAGACTCTGGAGTGTGTAAGAAGAGTGTGTTTGCCTTTGTGAATGACTCTCACTCGATGTGATGAGAGAGAAAGATGGCGCGACTGCAGGTGTGGCTCCTCACCGTCCAGTGAGAGTGGATGCGCCTGACTGCCCTCCAGTCCAACAACACTCCTGCCGGGGAAACACACCGGGGCTCCAGTCGGTCATTTACACCACTTGTTGATGGATCTCCATTGTTACAGTACAGCTTGCTCTTATAGCTCACAACCCAGACACATAGGACGACTAACAACTGGGTGAATTACTCTTTGCTTTCTCAGAACGTTAATTTGAATGGTTGATGCATAGGCTAAGTATTTTTTTTTTTTAATGAGGAAGTAAAATGTACTTTTCAACTGCCCAGATTTTTTCCTGATGATCAAAATCAGGCTCATTTCAGGGACTAATATATTTGTGTGCAATTTGGTGCAGCTTGATTGAATTTAAGGGGACTGTTAGACCCACGTATGCACTCTACTGAGTAGCAGGGGTTAGCTTAATTGGAGAATCTAAATTAAATGTGAGTGTGTGTGGTTAACTGCAACCAACCCAGTGAGAGATAATGTAAAGATTTATTTCTTCATAAAAAATCAATTTCCATTGTATTCGTGATCAAGGCACAATTCATGTTGTGTATTTTAAGTATTTTAAGTGAAACATTTGACAATGATTTTGATTTGAACTTGCATTGTACCAAACTTCATTCATAGTGCCTGAAGGCTGATTACAGTGGCTTTCTGGTCCTTCTGTGGCAATGGGTGGTCTTCTATTTGCATAAGCCAACTGGCCTCAGTAGGAATTACAAATTGGAGCCAGCAGTCCTTTATTGCTGGGTTCATGTCAATACCTCCATCTTGTCAGCTTAGCTTCAGACATGCAGACCATTTAAGTGGAAGAGTGAGGCAGCGTTAAGGAAGGATTATAGAATCTCAGAGGTTATACATTGCCTGACCCCAGTTTTTTTTACACCTCTAGATGGAAGGATACGTTGAGTTTAAAAAAAATATTCTGTGGTATCTATTGCGTTGTTCTGGACAGTTATAGGAGTGAAGTCAACCACAATTCTTTGATAAACCTTGTTAAATGTCCAGTGAATAATTTGATTCTTGTTTGTATTCATCAAAATAACAACAAAAATGAAACCAGACCTTTCTACTCTTACTTGTATTATTATACAATCAAACAGAATAAAGTTTGATTGATTGAAGAGTTTACTCATTCTTTTTCAGACCTCAACAACAACAACTGTACGTTATCTCTAACTTTTTGATTCCAGCTTTTCTCTCAAACCACACGCCCCCTTCATCCCTCAACATGTCAATCAGTCCGTCAGTCAGTCCGTCAGGTCTGTACACCATCTCCCAGCACACACAGAGCCAGGGACTGGGCCAGGCGTGGGTGAGTCATGCTGCAGGAGCATGCTACTGGATGTAAAACAGAACAGTTGTTTCCTGCTGAGTCAAACCCGCAGCTCTTATTAAGTCATTATGTGGTAATTAGCCTGCGTGTTAGTGGATAGGTAGCTTAGCGAGAGAGCAGTAGTAGTAGTAGTCCACTGCTGGAGTCCATACCCATATCAGGCAGATGCAAACTCGTTTCTCTCAACATGGGCTCCATTGGCTGCTGCGTGTTATTTGATCAGGTTATTAATCCACTCTGTGTGGACGTTGACGTGCCCTATGCACGCAGGATAATTCTTGTGTTTTCTTAGCCTGGCAGGTTTGGTTACGGTCAATGCAGGTCATTTTGTGCTCACATTAGCGTTTGGCTCAGAGTGCAGACCGGGTTCTGGCAGGGCATCTCGTTCACTCAGAGTGATGAAGAACCACTGTGAGTGTCCATGTCCTAGCAACAGATGAGCCCATTAGTCAGCACCAAGGGATGGGAGATGCAGGGCAGAGTAAAGAGGGAGAGGGTCTTTTCAATGTACAAGTGTTTCTCAAACAAATCTCTCCTCTACTATCCTCGTCTCCACTCCAAAGCACAATCCAAACATTCACACTGGGAAAATATTTAGTAAAAGTGCTGAAGTATCAGGAAAGTTTATGAACATGTTCCATAGTATTTAGACAGCAAGTGGGAGAAATGTATTTATGTAGTGAAGTAGATGACACATTGTGCTTGAAAATAAAAGCAAACAACTAAAAGACTAAATTCAGACACGCAATTAATAAGGATTGGGTATCGTTTAAAGTGCCTGAATGGTGCCTGAACCATTACAAAAAGCACAAACACATGGTGGCAAAAATAACAGCTTTTTTATTGCAAAAGTTAACTTCAATATACAAACATAAATATTTGCAAAAGTCAACTCCATCCCTGCTTTTGGAATTTGGTTGTGGGGTAACTAATGGCAAATTGTAGGTTAAGGTTATGTTAAGTGTAATGTTAACTAGGCATGTGCGGTGATGTGTTTGTTGCCTGTAAGCAGGGGATCTTCTTAAGTACATCGCCCAGGCACCGTAATGTGTGTTGTGATCTGGTATGGTAGGTTGCAACCGTTAAGGATAAAAGTGTTGTGATCAGTTGGCCAGAGACAGCAAGTCCTGGATTACTATTCTTTTAAAATTCTAATAACTGTATTAAAGGGGGGGGGGGGGGGGCGACAACATGTAAACATCCAATTTTAAATCAAAATTAATTTTATAAGTGCAGCAAGCTGTGTTGAGGTTGAGCCCTGTCGTCCTGTTAAATTGGCTATTTTCGCTATTGTTGTTAACTTCACTAATGCAAAATTGATAAAACTATTAAGTTGTGTTGAACGGATAAACTTGACATTGAAACATTCAAGAACTAATGCATTTTGCAATGCATTTGGATATGACATCAGAGAAGGAAAATGAAAAGAACTGAGGGATGATAAATATCACGTGGGTGCAGTTTATAGAGCCCCAATCAGGTAATGCAATTGTTTAAATCGTAAAAATGCCATTTAATAATGATACCATCATGACGTCATCTATACCATGATGATGAGTTATTTGCTAATCCTATTAAGGTCATGATCATGTCTCTAATGTTATTGGTTTAACAGATAAGAAAGGGTACCCCCTTGTTGTCAAACATTGATGACTTATCATATGATATCATATAATGGGGAGTAATTTCCTGATCAGTATAATTAATAGATCGTCTCTAGTATTTGAGGAAATATCTTGGAATTTTTTTTTTTTGTAAACCTTGACCCTTGACTTTCCAGATATTTTCCTACTCACACACACATACATACACTTACACACACACTGGTGTGCCTTAATACCCTGCTTGCTGCATGGAGTCACACTGTAAGGCTGCTTGCCAAGTTCATAAAAAACAACTGCAGGTCTGCAGGTCCAGATCACTTGGAACCATATTTCTTAAAGTTAGCAGCTGATTTTATTGCCAAACCGCTCCAATATCTTTTTAACCTCACTATCACCACAAATTGTATTCCTGAAATTTGGAAAGTCGCTTACGTCCTTCCCCTTTTGAAAGGGGGGGACCCTACTTGCTTGAATAGTTATCGACCCATCTCCAAGTTGTCCATCCTGTCAAAGGTCCTTGAAGGTCTAGTAAACAATCAGTTGAAAGATTTTCTCCATACTAACAACATTCTCTCCCCATACCAATCCGGCTTTAGGAAACAACACAGCACAACTACAGCCTCACTCAAACTCACTAATGATATAATAGACTGGCTGGATCAAAAGAAAGTGTGCACAGCTCTCTTTGTTGACCTTTCTAAGGCCTTTGACACAGTGGATCATTCCATTCTGAAGCAACGCCTGCTTGATATAGGTTTATCTGAGCAGGCTGTTGGCTGGTTTAATAATTATCTGTCTAATAGAAAACAATGTGTTTGTTTTGAAGGCAGCTCATCCACACTGCTAAATGTCTCTACTGGTGTGCCACAGGGCTCAGTTCTTGGCCCGATTCTGTTTGTTATTTATGTAAATACATTGGGCAGTAACGTCCCAAATGCCAAATTTCATTTTTATGCTGATGACACAGTTATATACTGTTGTGGCACCACTCTTGCCGAAGCCCTTGGCAACTTACAAATTGCTTTTAACCTTGTGGAAAATCAGCTCATTGAACTAAGACTTGTCTTGAATGCTGCCAAAACCAAACTGTTGATATTTTCCAATGGCAGAAAAGTGCCTGTGTCTCCACCCAGCATTTTGTCATTGCAAGGGTATGAAATTGAACTTGTGAACTGTTACAAGTATCTCGGCATTTTAATTGATGATCGACTTTCTTTTAAACCACATGTAGAAAATCTGGTAAAAATATTAAGAGTGAAACTGGGATTCTTCTTCCGTCACAAATCTTGTTTTTCTTTTTTTACCAGAAAAAAGTTGATTGCTACCACTTTCCTCCCTGTACTTGATTACAGTGATCTCTTGTATATGAATGCCCCAGCTAACTGTCTGCGCTCTCTAGACACTGTATATCATGGTGCCTTAAGGTTTGTCACTGGTTGTAAAGCCCTCACTCACCGCTGCATCTTATATGCTCGAGTTGAGTGGCCATCTCTGGCAGCACGCCGCCTTATACATTGGCATATTTTTATTTATAAAGCTATCTTGGGTCTGCTCCCCCACTACTTATGTAAGAACATCTTTAAATCCCAGAGCAATTACTGCTTACGTTCAAATGAGCTTTATTTATTAGTTATGCCAAAAGTAAACACTGAATTTGGTAAGCACTGTTTTAAGTTCGCTGCACCTGCTGCTTGGAATGCACTGCAAAAAACTCTTAAGTTAAAGGAGCTCATAAACCTTGAAACTTTGAAGACTCGTGTGAGAGAAATTGGAGCGGCTTCATACCGCACTTGTTCTTGTTTTGGTGGGAATCCGGAGCTTTAGTCCTGTTGCCTTATCTTAAGGGAACAGGGAACTTATCTTATTTGATCTGTGTTATGTGATTTTTGTGTGTCTTGTGACTGTTGACATTTTTTGTATGCTGCTGTCTTGGCCAGGCTTCCCTTGGAAAAGAGGTCATTGTATCTCAACGGGACCGACCTGGTTAAATAAAGGCAAATAAAAAAAATAAAAAACTACCCACAGTAACACTAAGGTCTATCCAAAGTCAGGCAATGGAAGCACCTCAATTAAATAAGTACGATGTAGTTTAACATTGGGGAAATCAGGCTTAAGCCTGAAACATGCTTCTGCGTTTTCACGGGCCCGTAAGCGCAAGAGCCCTTCCAGGTCCCTTACGTGCTTATGTATCCCTCCTTACGTGCTGACGGGTGTCGACCCCCTTTTCTAAAATTTACGCCAAAGCTCCGCAAGCTCACTCAGCCCGCAAGGCTGTGATTGGTCTGCTCTACATCCCTTCTGGAGCTGCATTTCCGGTTTCATGCCCCATAATACAGGCAGAAACAACGGGAGATTTAGAAGAATGAATATGGACCAAATAGAAGAGCGTTTGGCAGAAGAGATCCGAAAGTATGTCCACTTGTATAACCCGTCACTGACTGGCGTATTTGTCCGCCTGAAAATGGCTACAAGGAGCCGCAGTAGCTATGTAAATAAACAATCGATGAAGAAGAAAGAAGGCGTCTCTCAGGTCGTCTTCGACAAAAAACATTACTCCGCCTAGTGTTCTGGCGCGGAATTGCTTTGTAAGACACGCAACGGTTGGGGAAGCATGAATGACAACGAGTCTTGCGCCACAGCGGCGTGAAAAGACGCAGACGCAGTTGCAGAAGCATGTTTCAGGCTTTACTTCTGGCCTTACACCTCTTTGCCTCGTGTCTCTCTATTCGCATGTCTCTCTCACACTAGGAAGGCATGTGAAAAGCTCTGGTGTATGTCAGGTAACTCGATACCTGACTTTAAGAGTTTCCATTGACCTAAGTGCAGTTTCTACTGACGTTACATATTTAGGACAATGGATGCTTGAGGTTGCAAACAGGAATTATCAGACCAAAATGTCAGGCCCCGTTAGTATCCATTCCTCCTCTCCCTGTCATTTCCGTGTGTTTTGACCTAATGACCTTACTTCTGTGACTGGGAAATCTCTAATTGCACGATCATCACATGTATCCAACACTCATCCTCCATTTGTGGTTAATAAGGCTGACACGCATCAAATACCTGGCTTGAACAAGATGTTCTGAAATGCCGTGCAGCTGTCATGATCTGCGGCGGGGTGTTGTGATGTGCTGTTATGATGTGCCATGACCTCGGGGGTCATTTGTCACCAACCTTAATGTTGTAGTGCTCTGAGTGAGTGTTGATGGTAAAAAGCTTCAAGGCCTGGAACTGAACCAGCGATGGGCCAACCGAGGCAGCAGCTGCACGCAGCACATGAGGAGCTGATGGCAGGTAGAGCAGGTGGCCTCCTCTGTACGGGGCTTTTATCAAACTTTACTCACACAAAGATTACAATTGGCTGGTAAATACGACTTCATAATCATTTTTAATTTCTGAGAGACTTTAATCTTCCTGAGGAAACGGGTGCCAACGAGAAATATGACGAAAGCCAGGCAAAGAAAGGGCCAAGAAAAACCTGAGGATTAATTAACACAACACACATGCCAGTTGATCTGCTGAGATCAAAAGTAAGACTTGTAAAAAAGTTGAATTGTCCCCAGGGTACAAACAGAAAGTTGATGCCCCATTTCCCTTCCATTAGATAATGGACATTATTCAGAATGCATGTCAGCGCTAGATTGGTCAGTTTCCATGTTTTAAAACAGAACAAACCAAACCATTATCAGGTCTTTAAAAACCTCAAATTATACTGCACTATACTTTATCGGCACATCATTTTATTTTGCTATCAGCCGCATAATGAGAGCAGCTTGCTCTTTCTTCACGTCACATTTTGAGTCCAAACTTTGAGATGAGGTGTGAAGCGCACATCGTAGAAATGGGGCTCGCCACAAACAACCTTTACAGAAGAGCACAAAAATATGCTCAACAATGCCATCACTGGCCTCCACACAATCACAGTAATACTCACACACATCATAGGGCAACCACAGATTATAGGCCACTTCTTCAGTAATTACTACTGGCCAGGCCTAAGGCATAATCTTGCAATTTCCTCTATGACGCTGAAAGCATGCAACTCCATATAGGCACCCAATTCCACACGGATCCCTACGGTCTCTTCAGACCTGGAACACAAACATGCGAGTCTTCAGATAAGAGATTAACCTTCAGCATATGTATGTTGCAAAAACAAACACGGTTTATGTGGGCTCACTTCCTTGTGGCCATGACTAACCGACAATTTGCCTTCCTCCTGCTCGCCAGACGTCATACACCTTGCTGAATCACTGTGGTGCGCAGGCTCAACCACTTGACCTCACAGTGACACAGGGTGACAGACACGCCAAACACCAGGTTGCTCTATCTCACACAAAAATACAATATATATATATATATATATATATATATATGTATATGGCCAAAAGAGTGTGGATACCCGTGGGCACCCAGAGTGGTTCAGACATTATTTTGAAATGATATATAAGATATTTGGAGAGAGAAGGTCAAGTTAGCTACAGATGACTGTCATCAGTCGGGCGGCTGTGGCTGAGGGGTAGAGTGGTCGTCCTCCAACCTGAAGGTCGGCAGTTCGATCCCCAGTCTGACCCATCTGCCTGCCGAAGTGTCCTTGGGCAAGATGCTGAACCCCAAATGGCCCCCCATAGAATAACTAAGTGCTGTGAATAGATGCACCGTATGAATGTGTGTGTGAATGGGTGAATGTAAAACTGTACTGTAAAGCGCTTTGAGTGGTCATCAAGACTAGAAAAGCGCTATATAAATACAAAGCCATTTACCATCAGGCAAATTAAAACAATATCCAAACTCTGCAGTTTCTCCATAGGACGTTTGTGTGTGAATGCAAATGTCCCATTGAGATCCTTTGGATTATCTATGGACTTTCTTCACCTGGCCCTCTAGTGTAAAGGGCACAAAGATTCCTGCAGGATTCACTGGGAGCGAGTTCAGGGTTGACGACACTTCTTATGCGCGACAGATGAAACAAAATAAGAAACAAAATACAAATATAAAGAACAGTACACATAGAAAAACACAGACAAAGTTGACAAGAGAGTTTGTGGTGATAAAAGCTGATCCCGAATCCGTGATGATCTCTGCAGCAGAAGTGATACGTTACGTCCGGCCTCTGCCTGCTGCACCACCCCTCAATTGAATCCCGTGTATGACTTTTCCTGTTGTGAACACATCTAAGAAGAAAACCTCCTGCTGAGTTTTTCATGTGTGGCAAAGGCAAACTGCAGAAAAAGTCTGGACCTATTTCTCACGAGAGCCTCCGCAGGTCATGTCTGTAAATGGCTTATGATAGTGTTACTGCAGAAGTCCTGTTGGCGGAGTGATTAGTTGTTGTGTCTAGCAGTATTTATCACCACAAAACCTGTCAGCTATAGGACACAGCATAGCGTATACTCCCTGTGTAATAACACAGTCCTTACCATAACCTTAAACAGCTCGACTCTTCTCTCTTGGTTGGCACTTCACTTAAACAGGCCTGTCATCCTCTTGTGCTGCCAACCATTCAATGGTGGCTGAGAGCTGTTGTCAGTTCATCTAGATACAACATATGATCACTGACAGACACTAAACCAGGACTGTGGGTTTTCATTCATTGTGGGCATTATTCAATTTTCTTGTATTTCAATTTCCTCGATCATATTAGATGAGACCAATTGAACACTTCAAATAAAAAACTGTCACAGTAATTACAGCAAAATAAATAGTTTCAAAAGATATATAGGTTCTTTATTGTCATATATATATATATATATATATATATATATATATAGGTAATATATATATATATAATAATTCAGTTTAGCAGCAATTCCTGCTCAACAGCTTGTAAAATCCAGGAAAATTGAAAAGGATAATATAGGGTTAGGTCTGAGGTGGTCTGTGCCCTGAACAAATTTTATACACGGTTTGGTTTGATTGCAATGTTTTTCTTTTGGACCAATAATGTAATGTTTAAATGATGTTTAAAAAATGTCTAAGATAAATGTATATGTCTAAGTAAAAATGATTTATTCAGTTCAGCTTTCACCATCTTGTTCACAATAATTTCAGACCCTTGGTCCATGCCCTGCTGAGTTTAAGCTTACCAGAGGGGAGGGTGGTGAAAAGACGTTGACCAAGGTGTGAACCAAACCAACCCCTTTGATGGAGAAAGAAGACGTTTACCATGTCATCCCCAACAAGCACCTGTATTTCCAATACAGGGCCACTTGAGAGGCCTTGACACGCCATAATCGACACAAAGGGTCCAGTGAAGCAACCAGGCCAGAGCCGCAGGGGGAAGACCTGCAATCTCAGGATAAAGTCGTATAATAATGTTAATTTGCAGTGGAAGATGCGGTAGCTCCTGTTGGGCTGAAGCACAAAACTGTAACGCTCTTTCATCACAAAGGAAAAATACTACGTTTAATTGCTGCGGCTAGTTTGGTTTGTTGAACCAGGAGCGCCGATCTTCTTCCTCGCTCCAGAAGCAACACAGGGTCGCTGAGCCTAAAATAACTGTACAGTCATTCCAAAACAAAGATGACGAAATAAAATGTGAGGATGGAGAAATGGAAGAAAAGCAATGAAATTAGCTGAAAGAAGAAAAAAAGAGAAAGGAAGTAAAGCTGTTCACGTGGGGAAGTCTGTCCAGGGTTGCTTGATCTAGACCCATCCTCCTCGTTGAACAAGCTATTTAAAAGCAGTATATTGAACAGGTCATACACTTCCCTACTTAATGATTAATGTAATTTAACAATATAATACCAAGTAGGCCATGATATGTGGTTTATTTTATAGACTCTGGAAGGAATTTGAACCGCTTGTATCTGTAAACTAGTTTTAACAAAGTAATTTTGTTCTAAAGAGGAGTTTGGCTTTTTATGGGGTGTTTCATCAAACTTGAGCAAGAGAAGAGTGCAGGTTTAATTGAGTGAGGAATCAGCAAATGCCAAACTTCAAACACTTTATTACCATGTAAACATATAACCCTTTATTGTGTGCTCTTTGTTGCACAAGCAACTTTCAATATGGTGGAATGAAAAGTCTTACGGTGCCGTGTCCTCACCCTTTTCTTTTCCCCTAACAAGATCTGCAAAAGTGAGATTGAATCTGAGCATCCATAATAATTATGCTGTCTCTGTCATTTAATGAGTCGTTCAGAGAGTTTTAATGTCAGTGATGAAAAGGGGAGGATGGAAAGTCTGTTGCCGGCACTGTGAGGGCAGGACCCAACACTGACACCTTGTGTTGGAGCGAGTAACTGAAGAACCCCCCCCCCCCCACACACACACACACACACACACACACACACACACTGCTCACATCAAGTTTATTAATGGTCAATTACAGCAACACAAGCCAGTGCCTGTAAGTGATACTTGACAATGCAAGAAGAATTGTGTCGGTGTGAAAAGCACAAACAGAGAGTTAGCAGTTCACTGTATGTTTGTGTTCCCATGCTGAATAATCAAAACAAACACAAGGGAGGCTTGAACCAAAATATGAATTACGGATGGGGTGAGTGATGCTGATACAACATGAAGGTGACATTGTTCCCATTATATGTCATAAACACACACACACACACACACATTAGATGAGCCTCTTAAAGCCGTAGAGCAGAGAGTGATAATTATGCGTGTAAATTCCAGGATCCCTCTCAGCAGCTCTGCTGGCTGGTGTTGAGAGCTGCGTCCTACTGGCCCTGCTGGTGATGGTAACCCACATACATCCAGCTGTCACTCCCCTCCCACATTATACACTTTCACTGCATCACTGAAGTGCTTCCACCATCCCGTATAAAGAAATGTGAAGACATGTGTGTGTACTTAAGACGGTGTGTGTGTTTAAGCTGAAAAAATGCAGGACCACCAGTAAACCTGGATACACACTGGTGAGGAAACATGTAGGCACAAGATATTTATGGAATTAATGGATTAAAGTGAAAATAAAACGCAGGTGGGTTTAGAAAGACGTCACCAACTGGAAAAAGAGCAATAACATCTCGAATCTAGATGTACCAATTTAGGAAAACATTGGCAGAACACAACTTATACAAGTTTCGATATTACAAATAAACTAAAGATACATACAAGCTGCATGCAATCTTCATCAAATGGAGATAACAAAGAACTCACTTAGAAGAGAGTAGGATTATTCTTGAGCATTGACTCTTAAAAGTAACAGTGTCGATAATTATTGTTAATAACAGATTCAAGGTTTTAGAGCTCAATTAAAAATACAGACCTTCTGATTTTTTTTTTCGAAAAGCATCAATTTTCGTGAAGAATTTCTACAATAACGAATTTGATGCAGTTTAATGATATGAATAGAACAGTTTACAATTCCAACACCAAACTATTTTGGATGTATTACAAAGTAATCAAATTCTTAAAAAGTGTTTTTTTGTCCCTTTTTTCTTACCATACATTTGGTTACACATTAATACTCTCTCAAATCTTCTGTATTTCAAAAACATCCAAGTTGTTTTGGCCTATTCTTGTCCACTAGAGAGTCAATCATGCTCCTGAGTGAAGGAACACAACTCACTAGCTGTTACAAGTGTTTTTTACCACTTTCCCGAGCGGTGTATCTTTCTCAGATTATAATTTATAACTCCTGCAGTGGTCAAATTGTGGCATTAGAACAAAATTCACTGCATTGAACCCATTGACGTGACACAGGTTCACGTGGTGCAAGGACAGATTTGATCCACTGTACATTACAGGCTTCTCACTGTTTGTTCAGTGTGAATCATATACAGCAGAGCTTATCTGATTGTTTTATAGAGTAATCATGTTACTTTTGTGGGACGTGTTAGTCCAATTGATTACATGGGGAAATAGAAGTTGTCTCCACTGGAATAGCAGCTCAGTCTAATCTTCTGTCAAGGGTCGTGTTTGTGGGTAAATCCCTCATAAAAACAATGTAACTGGATGGAAATGGATGTAGTATCATATAACTGGTGGTAAGCAGGTAATGAACAAACCTCCATCCATTCATTTAAATCAGTATACAACCACACTGATGAGGATGCTTGAAAGAACAAAGATGACCTCTTCCTTCGACAATCGCCCCATGAACTTCTCTGTGAGGTCGCAACACGACCACAACAACCACAAAAGACAAAAAGGTTTTCCTCCTTCAGTTTCTCCCATGGGAATTTCAGCAGCATGTTTTTCCTTTGTGCTGAATGTTTATTCTGGTGTGCATGATGGTGGTGTGATACTGTATCTGAGGTGCAGTGAACCGAGTCTGCCATGAGCACATTCCTCTCGCTACCTGACTGATGAATGTGGAGCATGTAGAAAATGTGAGAGCTTCTGAACCACACTGATGCCACACCCCTGCACGGGCCGCTGTGCACCTCACTTGGCCGTGGGGAAAATGTAGTGTGACAAACATCTGGCTGAGTTCACATCTGTGTATTAAAGAAGGGTGTCTCAGATGCTGAAGGGAGGAACACTATTTATTGAACGCAGCTCATGTCTGGCTGGGCAGATGGCAATCACATAATGCAACTATTTTAGCATGGCAGTGGAGAGGCAGGGATCAGCTGGTTCAGTCTGGGAGGAGACTCAGAGGGGGAAAAGAGAAGAGGGACTAGAGCCCTTTGTGGCAACTGGCCTGTTCTAACCTGGGCTGTACCAAGCTGTCAGCAAAGGAGGCAGATGAAAAGCACAGCAGAGTGGAGGAGAGGAGGGTGGCTGGTGGTCTGACTCCTGTTACATCATCGGTAGCTGACAGACTGTGTGGCAGACTTATCTGTCTGTGGTCTCGGGTGGCATTTGTCTGGACCAGCAGTGAGTCACACTTTCTGTTTACCTCAAAGTGAACCCATCCCTGAAGCTCCTCACTCGCCATCCAAAGGCCTCCATTCACCGGCCGCACGAGGGCCGGTAGCAGGGTGGCTTCCACCCAGCGGCTTGGCATGCCAATGTCAGGAATGCACTGTGCCCACACCTTGCTAAGCCATGACACCTCAGATGGAACCATGGGAGTAATTATAGCCCTTCTACTGTAGCCGCACTTCCTCTGGAGCAGACTTAGGTCAAACAGTGTTGAAAATACTGTTCTGCTCTTTTGTTTTTTCCCTATCGAGGTGCCACATTTGTAGGATTGGCCATATGAGACAATACATGAATCCAAGGCTGTTTAGACAAGCACAGGAAAGTGCTTGGGAAAGAGTTTATTAAACTGACAACTTAACAGACTACCTGATGTGGCAAACCCCAGCCACCTGGTCCTCTATGACCAGCTGTGGAGACTTGTTCACAAAATGTTCTCAGTGTGGCACTGAGACCTGCACCAGAAGAGTGAGGCTTCAATGTTCTAGAAACATCACCTGCAGGTCAATACTGTAAGCTTTGAAACCGTTTGAAAAGTATTCAGACTTGAACCAGATAAGACAGATACAAATACATTGCGGTTTATTTTCAACTGGCTTCCTAAACCACTTTTAAATATATATTTTTTTTAAGTCACGTGCAAAAAAGCAGTGAGATGGTTTGGTATTAAATTTGGAAGCAGTGATCATTTCACCTAACATCTCTCAATCACAGTTTAAGTTAAACCATTCGTGCTTTGCCTCACCCACAGAATGTTTTACAGAAACTAATGGTTGTTACTATTTCCTGTGTACTCACAACTGAGCTGTCCTGATTGGCTGCTCACTAGATACCTAATTGGGTTTTTTCACCTCAAATGTTGTCACATACTTAAGTTGCTCCTCCCATCTGGTCCCTATGGCCAAAACATTGTAGTCATTTTCATACAGCAGTTGGGCAGATTTTCAATTAGTGTTGGTTCTCCTTATTTCCAGTTATTGTGCTAAGCTAAGCTAACCAGCTGCTGTATTGATATCACATTAGTATTGATTGTTTTATCAAACTCTCAGCACTTACCGAAAAGTATATACATTTTTAAATGTCTTTAAGTTATTGACAGATGAGGACACATTTTATTTTTATTTTTTTAAAGAAGCAATACTTTATGATAAAGTAAAAGTTGGTGTATAAAATGGATCAGCTTCCATCACATCACTAGCATATTGCAATTCTCCTCTTTCCCTTCCTCCCCGGCTCAGCCTGCAGCTGTTGCTTGGCAGTGGCTCATGTGACCCCCCCATGAGCAAGTTCAACATTAACCAATGATGACAACATCCTCAAATGGTCAGGAAGCCCCATCAGTGAGACACAAACTCAGATTAGTGGCTCATCCCCGGTGAAAAGAGCCCCTGGCACCGTGCCCTGGCTTCCAAATCTAAACCAGCAGCAGCGCTCTCGTGAGAATGACAGGGCTTGGACCACCACTACATTTGCACCCCCCTCCCTTTCTACCTCTGCCAAGCAACTGCCTCACCCACATCCTCTTTGTATCGCTTTCTTTTTTTACTGTGTTCACCTTTTATTCAAAGGCAAAAACAGATATTGTGAAATATATTATTGAAAAGTAGCAATTTCATTGATCAGAATTTCTGCTTGGGAAAAATCCAGCTCAACCATTTGCTTACTGGAAGCTCATGGTTAGAAAAAAAAAAATCAGTGAAACTGTATTCCCTCATCTATCAAAGCCTATTTACCTCTCAATCTGTCTTAGCCGGCAGACGAGGAACAGCAGACTCTGCATCTCTGCTCCAAAACCGGGGAAGCAACAGTGTGGCTACACAAGACAATGACGGAGCCAATCACGACAGCAAGGCTTTGGATTTATTAGAAGAAGCCCAACAAAGGCCCTGGATTCGTGCCGTGGGGATGAGGCCACACTTCCAGTAGAGCTAGACTAATCATGAATGCAAATAAGCACAATTAAAGCAACAAGAGCGAGAAAGGTGCTGCGCCATCCTTTGGTAAACGTCTGTGAAAAAAGAACTTGGCACCTCTCAGGGTTTTCTCCTTATCACTCAAAGAGCGAGGGAAACACACTGGCTGCTGAGACAATGATGTATTCCCAGTGAGCAGACAGAGAGGGAGAGGATAAACCGAACTGAGAGAATGAGAGATTAGCAGATAAAGTTTGCAGCTAAGGCAGAGTAATCATCTCCGCTAATTTGTTCGTTGCAGTTTGGGGCAACCAGATACACTCATTAGCATCGGAATAACCTCACAAGCAGAGCGGGATGTAGAGCAAAGTACATCATAAGAGAGAGAGAGAGAGAGAGAGAGAGAGATGTCGCTGATCTTTGACGAAATGCCTTGGAGGGATGAGCAGACTAAGAGGATGATGCCTTAATGTGCTAGGTGACAGCTTTATTTGGATTGATCATGTTTGAGTTGTGTGGTGAAACCTCCAGAGGGGGTATCACTAACTCGAGTCTGGCAGCGCAACTGCTTTCCCTTCGTCTCATGCAAAGCTGCTATATTGCTCTGAAATTGGCATTCTTCATTTTTACTGGAGATTGTTGCGACAGCATGGCTGGTATTGTTTTGACCCTGTGTTGTGTGTGTTTTGGGGGAGGTCCTCATGGAAAAAGTGGTGGTCCTGAAGACACCTATGGAAAGGCTGGTTTGAGTACTTTGGCAGGTGTTTCTATGCCTGTTGACAGATTTTGTCACGGCGACTGCATCTCAAATGTGCGAGATACAGTCATGAAGGGCTGCAGGTGTATAGATGACTTTAAAATAAAGGCTGGGTACGAAAATAGGTGTGGTTCAATTCATTAAAACTGAGTACTTGTGTAATAATTTAGGAATAAAGACTGTGTAGTCATAGGTCATAAAGTCGGCCTAGTGATGGACATCTCTAGGTGCATATGCAATAATTTGCAATAGGATATTGATCATAAATTTACATGAAGTATACCACAGACACAACCAACACCAGAGACAATAGAAGTGTACATGTCTAGGAAGAAATATACAGCCAGCGATCTACACGTGAAATTTATATGATGCAGGTTTACAAAGATAATAATGACTGTCTCAAGTATAGTATGTTTTTATGCTTTATTATGTGATTAAGAAATGTGCTTATGTTGGAGGAGATCAGATGCAGGTAGTTGACACTGTAAGTCAATAGCGGGAGATTTAGAGAAGTACACAATGGCTCCTGGCACAGAGCTGAACCATTCAGAGCGGAGGCTATCAGGAATGCGGAAGAGTGTGCCAGTTCACACTGAAACATAAGCAAATACTCAATGAATGAGGCAGCTTCCAGGAAAAGCCAGAGCCCAGTGGAGATAGCTGCTAATCTGAGCATGAAGCAGAAACCCAAACAGAGGGCGGCCGCAGGGCAAGCCACCCGAGCACGACGGCCAAATGCATCAGACACCTTTGGGTGATACCAAACCGCACGACGCGCAAGAAGCCTGGGAGCCACGGCAAAAGCAGAGCAGCTGTAACCCACCGTTGAAATAACTGACCACACAGTGAACATCAGTGATGAGTAACCAGCCAGCCGCTGACTGTGAGGAGTAGTCGAAATGCCTTACATTTCAAACGTGCAGTAGAGGATTTACAAACAGGATTCAAGGACCACCACTGCTGAGCAACTGGTTGACATTCAGAGAGTTTTCCAGTCTGAAAAGAATCTCGAATGGTTTCAAAGATAAGTGAGCAAGTTCAGGGAAAAACAGACGTTATTGAAGGTTTTTCTGCCAAATGAGACCGAGCGTTCTGAGAGGAAACCACTTCATATTGTGTAAGACTCTGTGGCACTACAGTTCATCATTAACAGTTTCTCACTGGGTGAAAGAAATACTGTTGGGGTTCTTGCTGTTAAATGCACTGTGAGCATGCAGACCTGCAGATGTGTTGACTGCCATGAACGTTGAGTTTACCAGACCGTTTCTGCTGTTGCTAAAATCCTTCAGCTGTGGGACTTCTGTTGTTTCTGTGGGCCTGTCACATCGATTGTCATTCAGAGGAGAGTCGAAACTCTTTTTTTTTATTGACTGGTAAAGATGGAAAAAAAGCACTTACCCATAACTGCATCACTCGTGTCTGACCTTTGTTTTGTTTTTTCTAAACCACCAAGGGGCTTTCAGACAATTTCTGGGAGAATTTATCTTTTCAAACTGCACCGCCTGCTCTCCCTCACTGGCTTGAGAAGTGATTCACTTGCATCTGATAGAAAATTAATTGCTCCTCGCTCTGCACTGTGTGTGGGTCGACATTAGAGTTCTCGCCACTGTCTGTCTCTACTTTCCCACCGTCTATACAACAGTAGAAATGCTTGATGTGACTGGAAGTCTCATTTTCCTTCTCTTGATTCAAGGGAGGGGATGTTCAGAATTTTTTTACCCTTTGCACCAAATCAAAGTCCTACAATTCAAGGTTTATACAAAAAATTACGTTCAGTAATAACTTATCGTAACTAAGTCCATAACTTATTGTCATTTTAATGCAGGGAAACTAAATCATCATTAATGGAAATACCATAAACCACTGAGCACCTTAAAAAACCTCTTAGAACAAGAATATATATAGCTCTATTAAAGTACTATAACATCATAACGTTTTGAGAAGAACACAGAAAAGCTGGCTTGTTAGAATATTTTTTCATGTGGGAAGAGTATATGCTTGACATTGGAACTTTTTACAGATTTTTCTTACAGATGTCAAACAGCTCTGTGTATATGATACAATTAATTTTTATGCTTTCACTTTGATGCAAAATGAAAACTTTCTGAAACTAGGAACTTTTCTTGCCTCATTATAGAATAAACAGAAATATTTCCCAAAAAATATTTAATATGAAACAATTCATTAAAACGTCAAGAAAAACTACTAGACCCACGCTATATATTTTCTTCACTTCTACACTTATGTTATCAGTAATGCTTCAAACAATATTCCAACCCAGAGAATCTAACAATTTTATTCAAGGTTATTGGACGTTTCATTTTCTTTGCCTTTTAATTGCATCATATCAGCTTTACCTGTGTGTTTCCCAAAGTTAAAAGACAATGCTAGCCACTTAGCCAGTAGTTTTGCCTTCCACTGTTTTGATTACTAGTAAAGGATCACAATCATTCATACCCGTTTATTGCGTAATGTGAATGAAACTAATACAAAGCCTCATCAGTGACCATCATGAAGTTTCTTATAATACTGCATTACAAAGCAAATGCTAAAACTGCAAAAGCATATTCTTCTCCGGGAACCAAAAGGATCGTGGGCACGCATTGGTTTTTCAATGAGTTACTGCCTTAGCGAACTCTGACAAATGTCCGGGGATTCCATTCACAGAGAAGTGGACAAATATAGAAAAAGACAAAAAGTCCGCTCACACTACTCTAATTCATATTGACAGGAAAACAATAACACTGTGGTCACTTCACAAACAAGTGGAAAACACGAACGTGGGCTTTCCCCATATTTTTGTTCGTGTAAAGCTTGTTTGTCCTCAATATGTCACATTCTTCACCCTCAGTGGCACAACACCGCATGGCCTTGACCTAATGTTGTGGGTTTCCTTGGAGTGGTAAAGCATATTTCACAAACACACACTTCTGCACCGTTGCACACAAACAAGTGTTGCAATGATAGCTGTCTGAGCAGTTTTCATTTAATGTCAACGTACTTTATAGAAACTCTTATCGATTTATTCCTAAAGATGATGTTTTGATACACACACTTGGACACAGAAATGCATCCAAAGATATTACTGCCCACCCACAAGGAAGTAAACACCACATAAGAAAATAATATAGTAAACAGGAAACATGGGCGTAAGAATGCCAAACGGGTTCTGCAGTTTCAGCTCCAGTCTGTCCTCAGCACAGCAGCATCTATTTCTGGGAAAGAATGTGGAAACAGCCAGAAAGCAATCGCCACTGGAAAGAAGGAAAAAAACATTTACTCCTGGTTTTGGAGTAAAATGACATTTTATTATACAGTCAAATAAATGACAAGTCTAATGAGTGACGGGAGATATGTATAAGTGATGTTTGTGAGCTCAGTAAAGAGCATGAAGGGAGCCCAGTTTTCCACTTTATTGTCTGCAGCTGTCTGGTCGAGTCAGTGGCACAGTAGATTGGTGAGTGGGCAGCGTTTCTAGCAGAGCTGGCACTCTGCCAACCTTTTGGTTCTTGTCATTATCTGTGCTTTGTGTCTCAGTGATGGCCACATGCACATAATGAATAAGCAACTCTTTTCCATTAAAATAATACCCTCATCAAGTGGGCTCCTGTCAGCAAAGTAGCATCCGTGCCCGACTGAGCTCTGGGCTTTGAGACCGCGCGGGCCAAAGGCTGGAATTTTATTTGTTTCACAGGAATCAACTAGTTAGTCATTCAAACAGGCTGGCGCAGGACAGCTTTCCATGAAAGATGATGAGCAGATAGAAAGAATGGATTTAGGAAATGTTGCCGTAAATTAATCCTGGACAAACCAAGGCTTTGGAAAGTTTTGCCTTGTTGCGATGAAGTACAAAGGGTGAACAACAAAGAGAAGTTGACTTGAAAGAGGAGGTTAGAAGGAGTATGAGGAGGGGGTTGGCGGCTACTTGTGAAGTTTGCCAAAGGAAAGATGCATCCTTTTGAGTCTCAGGGAGATTAGACATTTCTTCAAGTGACAAAAAACCTTATTAACCTCCGGCTGACCTCTGAGGATTGACCTTTGACTTGTGACCCCTTCATCGCTGTGCTTTGCTGCTGTTGGGAGTCATCAGCATGAGCCTTTTCTTTACAACTAACTGGTTGTGAAAAAAGGGGATTGTGAGGATTGTCTGGGGTGTGTATGGGACAGACGATGGAGGGATAGAAGTAAGGGGGAATGCACCAGAGTGAAGAGTTTAATTAGAGACGCAGCACCTTTGGTAATCCACTCTCACCCTATTCATAAAAAGAACAAGGGTGGGAGGGATGGGCAGGGAGAGATGAGAAGTTTTTAACAAGAGGTCAGAGAAACGTTGGCTGAGAACATAGGCCTTTATCAAATCCACTGGCAAATCCGCAGATTAGTTCATTCCATTGTTTTCAGGAAGCCCGCTCCCACCGAACCAGAATGCAGGAGGCGGATTTAGGAACTTTGCAAGAGCTCCAAGCCACTGAGCTGGACGACAGGGTGTGTGTGCGTGTGTGTGTTCACGTGTGTACATGGGGGGATGACACAGTGAGGAAGGGGTTGTCAGGAAGGCTTGGGCTCAAACGTGAAGCTCTGACCAAAAGATTCCAATGATCGCTCATGACTTTCTGGCCACCGTAAGCAGACGGATGGAGGGCCGCTTTCCCACTGCGACCTCTCCATAGATAATATGTACTTTGGAAACTGTCGTCCGTCATGGTTTCATTAAACCTTTTTTTGATATTTACATAGCCTGCTGAGCTGCTCTCTATACAGAGTCCATTTGGTCAAAATGTGAAATTCTCCTCCTTGAATAAACACTACGCTTTCTTCTCTGCGCAGTCACTTTACCACAACCAAAGTCACGGACATTTTATACTGAGCAATGGTCAAAGCAACAAAAAAAAGTATCATGAAAAATGACCACGTTTTCTCTCCTCTTCTTTTCTCTCCTTTTTCTCTTTACCTGTTCCTTGTCACATTGCATCTCCAGCACTATGCTTCCTGTGTTAATTCAGCCTGGGGAAAAGGGGCATTTGAGTGATGACAAGGACCAGGAATCACTTGCGAGCACTGAATCTGTCTTAGCACACTCGTGCACCTATTTAGAATAGGTGTCTTTCAACTCCCAAAACCAGGGTGGAAGAGAGAAAACACATTAGCAAAATAGGCAGAAAGCCGAGACACGAAAACCAAATGATTTATTACAGCTTTCAGCAGAAATACCTGTGCAGGAGTGCAGGCCCTCAGGTGCTTTTTTTGCAGAGGATAGAGCAGGATAAGAGAGTCAGTGCTGAGAGATGCTCTGGAATGATCTGCCCTTGGAGTCTTTGGCAGGAGGCGGGCAGAGGAGATGTTGCTGGTACACTTCACAGGTGGGGATTTTGGGGAGAGCAGAGCCACTGAAGGGTGGCTGGGAAACATTTTTGCCAAGGGGATCTCACTTGTTTTCTTAAACATCACGTATTCATGACCCGCAGGCTGGTGGCTGTTGCTCGTGTCTGCTTTCACTGATCACTATCTAGACAATACAAGAATACCTTAACACCTGTGGTGAACTGCATGGGGCATTATTTTCCATGTGCAAACTTGAACACATACTTTTTCTTCACAAGGAATTTCGTGGATTTTTGCAACAATACATTGTATAAGTACAATAGGTAAATACATAAAAAATCCTGTGTTGCCATTCAATGAGTGAAGAATTATTTAACTAACTGGTAATAAATTCAAAGCTGATAAGTAATTAGGAAAACATTTATTAACTGTATTAATTGTAGAGTGTACACAGACATTAGAAGTAAAGCTGCAATGATATGACAGATAGTGAAAGTGCAATGCAAGCTGCTTACTAATTGTTCTTGCCCCGTTTTTAAAGGATGTTCATTTGGCACATTTGAACTGCCGTTGAGTACTGTGTTGGAAGTTGGTGATGCTGGTAGTAAAATCATATGATGATATTACCAGTGATATAACAGTGGCAACTATATTAAAGAAACAAAAAGACTACTACCCGCTGAGTTGACCCTAACCCTAACGCAAACCAATCACGTGTAGACGCAGCCCACATAGGTAATGAGATCAGGACAAACGTGTATTATTCAGTGCTCTCCCTAAATTGCAATCTGAAACTAAAATTACAGATGAAATGTAACAAAGACATGAACCTTGGTCACCGTTCATTCGCTGTAAAAGGCCTAAACAATTTCCTGCACGTGTCCTAAAAACTTCAGATTAGTGATGGTGTTCATTGATAACTTGAAGAGTGAGGCCTATTAGCGGGGGAGTGAGAAGGGAGACACGTGGCAGGGTAATACAGCATGGTACATATCGGAAACCCGACAGTTTTTGAATACGTGCAAGTATTAACCGAATTAACCGACATGAGCAAAAGTAAGTCGGCTAGAGGTTACAAATGTCTTTACAGTTTTTTAAAAAGCAGTATACTTCTTAATTTGTTTGGTATTTTAAATTAAAGTCCTAGTTCGTGGTCATTGTAATGTTTAATGTGAACATTAATTGATGCTCCTGACCTGTGTCTGCCTGACTATATTCACTGCATTGGTGCAAAATCAGTAGGTTAAATTGCATGAATAACATACAGATGCTCCCAATAAAGTGCTTTATGAGCTGGTAACATGCTAAAGTTAATTGTGTCTAGCTGACTGGTGATAGCTAGCAATAGCTAACATGTTTACCTCTGGATGGGCTGTGATTTCATAATAACTGTCTTTGCAGCTGCTTCTTCAAGTGAACAGCTGTCAGATGTTTGTACTTATTCGTTCGTTTGTCTGTGGGACAGACCAGGGGAATTTGCCCGAATTGGATTGCGACAAACAGGTTTTATGAGTCCCTACAATACAAACATGTGTCCCATCTGTGAACCAAGTAGGTCTCCAGGCAGTCCAGTGATGGCTGGGAATACAATTGAGTTTTTTAGGGGAAATCTTTTTTGGTATTTTTAGGACAGTATTACACATTGTTCAGGGCAGCCTATAAATACTCCCACTACAGACAATGATTTTCCCACTTCCTTAACTGCATAGCTTTATTAATCCCATTGTCATCTAACATATGTCTTACATAGATTAATTAACAAATTAATATTTAGATCAAACCTTTTGAGTTCAAGTTTATTTAATGTTTTTGACCTACCTAAAAGGAACATGCAAACAGAAGCTATTTCTGGGAGTTAGAGGAATTCCGGTATAGTTCGAAAATAAATCCAACAAATAGAGTAAATATCTTTTTTACAGTGTATGTAAATGAAGGAACGCAAACAGTATTAAAACATCAATATAAATTGGACAAACAACTAAGTACACTTACTAAAGCCAAACTTATATGCATGCAGCAAACTGATATGCATGCTCCCTGTGTGCTGCTTGGTTATTTTTTAGAATTCATAAAACAAGACATCCTAACATCAATGACTATAGCAGCACCGATATTACATAATTATCAATATCAAAATCTTGTTACAGTACCAGTGGCTTATTTGGTTGTACCATGAGTTGAACCCTTGTTTGCCTCTCTCTCTCTGCTGAGATGTTTGCTGAGAGTGACCTTCCATTCGCAGGTGTTCCAACTCAAATCATAATGAGCAGCCTGCACTGGCCTACTGATGGTGCATTATGGGACTTGCTGTTTTTTAGGCAAAGTAAAGTGAGCTGATGTGATGAGGAACTGAAATAAACCTTGAAAATGGCAAGTTTGGAAGGTTCCATTCCATTTTTACCTCAACAATCATAGATCATATTTGCTGGCAGCTTATGTCATCTTATGGGGCAACTGCTACGGTCAACGAAATGTCCACTAGTTTGATCAATAAAAGGAGGACAGAGGTGGAAACATGAGTGAGAGTGAGGATGAAAGAGTTGGAAAGAAGAGTTTGGCTTTTACTGAGAGAAACAATTATGGCTCAATATTTTTCCAATCTAAATACTGTTGATATAGCATTTGACTTCGATGGAGATCCTCTCTTGTTTGAACCGCTTTATTATTATCATTATTATTATTAAGTATATATAGACAAAGAGCTCCAATAAATTGACAATATCAATGCTGCCAGAATCTAAGTAAAGATCCACTATAACAATTTGAGTCTAATTGGTGAAAAAAAGCACTTTGAGTGGACATTTAATGGACAGTTGTAGTTGCCCCATTAGATTACATTATAGCCACATTGTAGCCATGTCGTGGCTATCAGTAGAGCTGATCTAAAAGACTGATTCATTTAGTAGTAGACATACTCGGGCCCAGGTTGAAAATCATCAGTTGCCCTTTGACAAATCCTCATAATTCCTTTTTCTGGAGCTTTCTCAACCTCCTCTCTGTCCATCTCAGCAGATGAAGATCATTTCAATTTTCTGTGAGATACTATTTACTATTACTCTGGTCACATGAAACAGTTAATAATACGATAGACAAGATCAAGATAGAATATTTACATTCAACTTAAAGAGCTGTGTAGACCTTAGGAAATCATAGTCGGTTCAATTCTACTACTGAGGGTCCTGAACAAAAGCTGAAAAAAGAGTTGCGTTTGTCATCTATCCCTGAGACAATAAACAGGCTTTTAATCTGAAATCACAAGTCGATTAAGTTAGCAATGCTGTTATATCAATCAGCAAGAGAGAAATAACAGGATGTATTTTACAAACTTTCTTGGAGGATGGACTTCCAGGTCTTTTTGATTTTGGGCAAAATTTTCAGATTAACTTGAGTGTAGACATACTGTTTATTAACGGTTTGTTGAGTATTTGTAATTTAAAAGTCTTGAGTACTGTTGTTAGCTGTTAGACCTAGAGGCCAGTGAAAGTATAGGCAAACAAAATCACCATGTGTAATCTTCGAGGCTATAAAGTACCTCTGAGGACCTGCTTTACGAGGCTGTACGACTCAATCAGACTTTGTATTGCAGTTAAACTAAACTAAACAGAGCTGCCCACAATACAAAATATAACTCTGGTTGACTAAACAAGCCTAGGGTTTTGTTTAGGTTTTGCCGTAGTGTCACGGATGCCAAGTTACTCATTTGTGATGTCTGCAGCTGTGTCTGTGTATTTTCCTGAAGTAAATCGTAGATGAGGAAATGTTCAGACATGAAACTAAACACAACATTTACTGCTTCTTGTTGTCCTTGTGGTCAATAAGCCTCAGGGGCCCCTGCACTTTTGTGTAATTCTCCTGCTCATTCATAGAATCACACATTAGCTTCAACTCTCAGTTTTCATTTTGACGCACATCTCACCAGTGTCAGGTCCTGCTTCAGTTTGGAAAACGTCATTGGCAAATTGAAGGAAAAGTAAATATTTAACTAAAACTTAAAAATAATTTTCCACCTCACAAAGAGGACCACACACACACATACACACCTACACATATGCATGCATGCGTGTTGAGTGCTAAACACACACAAACACACATGCCAACACTTACGCACGCATGCACGTTTAGTCAAAAACTCACACGTCATGTTCCTACTTTACAGAAAGCAAGTGTTTGCAATCATTTTAAAACAATACTAGGTATAAATCAAAAGTATGGATGGACCATGAATGGGCATCAGTGTTACACCACAGTTTTGACCTCCTGCCACACTGCGCAGTGTCTCTCCTGCAGGGCAGCTTGTCTTAGTGACAGCTAACTCGACAAAACACCCGTAGTTTCTGCTTTAGCCGTTCGGGTTCCTGCGACGGGCATGCAGTTGTCAGCAAGTCACACTCCCTGGTGACGAAGTAACTGTGCCAAATAATTTTGAAAGAGCAACGGCCTTTTGGAAAAGTACATTTGGCTGACCCACCAACGGTGTATCTCTGTCACTTAGTCAGATCATTTTAGAAAGGTGATGGACCCCTCCTCAAGTCCAATGAAATGGAAGCAGGGGGTTATATTATGGAAAGCTATAAGTGGCTAATGTTTTGATGCAACATTGACATGAAAACATTCTAAAATGAGGTATATGCCTTGTACCTCACCTCCGCAACAATTGCTACACATGCAGTCTTGGACAAGCATCTGTCTTGTACTTTGTCTCCAAAATCTTTTTGCTCAACGCTGTCCACTGAGTGTGCAGCAAAGGAGATGTTCACTGTTAGCTAGGTTTGTAAGCACACAGCTCCACACACACAGCCACACATGCACAGCTCTGCTTTCCTTTAAAGCCACATCCTGGATCTCCTCCCTCAGGGGAGAAGATTTACACTGTGGTTGTCCTTCAGGTACATCATAAGAGCTCTTCACTGAACCCTCTACTCTTACAAACCCATAGTTTCTGACTTGGTTTACAGTAAGATGGATACAGCGGAAAGAACAGAGAAGTGGAATATCTGGATTTAGCTATGGAATCATAGCAGTAGCTTTGTAGAAATTTCAAACTTGCATTAACGGTGAAGTCAGCCATTGTTTTCAGACACCAAAAGCCCTCAATTATAAAGACTAGGTGAAATAACAGCAAGAGGAATTAATTAAAACAGCAGGCGAGCACATATAGGGTTCTTATACTCTACAGTATTTTTTGGATGCTGGGCAAGGTCACAGGAGGAAGCAGTGGGGGGTTAATTCAAGCACCACACATTATGCAGGTTAACTGCACTCCCTTGGCCTTTGTTATTGTTGCTGTGTAAGCGAAATGCATGTGAAAATCTATTGTCTTAATCCCTGGTCTTTACTCATGTTTAAATAATTTCTGGTACGGCGAAGAGTTTACGGACATTGTCAAAACCCCATCAACATCCCACGATACTCAGTTTTACTGTGGCTGTATAATTTTAAACTTGACAATAGCAAGAATCTGGACAGTAACTCAGCTGCATTCCATTGTGGACCCACGGAGACATCTGCAGCTGAAACATGTGGCAAACTGCAAGTTAAAGCATTCAACTGTCACTGGATTTCTTAAACAATAAGTGGTGTTGTTTCAGTATAATTCAGTTTGATTCGTTGGCCACATTGATGCAATGCAGAATTTAAGAAAAAGATGTGGCAAGAACCAGTCAAAGTTGCTGAGCTTCACAAGGAGAGTAAATTAATGTGGACGGGCTTTGTGATACATCCACAAATAACTTCATATAGGTTCAAGCTGAATATTGCCAAAGACTTATATTTTGAAACTTTGTAATTTCAATGTAGATGATCTGTAAAATAAAGATTTTGTGTGTAATGCCTTAAGGCTCCAAAATCTAAATAAATGTTCCCATGTGACACTGAGATGGTAGAATTGTTTCTCTAACTAAGAGATCCATGCTACATTATTTAACAAATACAAATGATTATACCTCAATGAAAGCAAATATACATGAGGTAAAGTGCATATTTTTTATTCAAAACTGGCCATTATATTCAATTAATTTCAACGTTTTATTCTGTGACAGCATATGCAGACAATTGGCTCACAATGAACCCCACCCACCGATCACAGGGGCCACCACTCTACAATAAGTGATGCTTCAGCTTTCTGTGGCCAGCACAGTGTCAGCTTACACATCATCAGCATTCCTGAAGTCTTGCCCAGTGCAAAGGTCTATTTACACTGCCATAATAACACAATTGTTCAAATGGGCTGTATGAAATATGAAATGAAATGGGAGAGGAATGGAATCCAGTCTGATGTACTTGGTTTCAGAAAGGAAGGAATCGCCTGTCTCGCCTTGTTTAACGTATGCAGGCAAAATAAATCACAACTCTGACAAATGTACACTTCTTTCTTTTCTGCAAGCATATGATGCCTTTGTGTGGTTTCTTGTCACAGGGAACTGGTGGGCTCAGATCCAATCACATGCAGCAGACCTTCTTCTAAGAAATAAACAATTCACAATAGAGGTAGTACAGCACCTGATTGTAAATGGTTGCCCTTTGGGTACGTATTTACGTTGTGTTACAATAATATGTCTGAGATTTGGCAGTTCCACTGACCTTTGATAGAGTTTGAGGGCTGAACAGCCAGATGCCAACATATCTGTGTTTCATGCTCAATATCAGAAGCTATCAGTGGATTGCATTGAGTAAAAGCACAGAAAATTCATCTGCAGTGGATTTCACTTTTGATTATATAACTCCCCATGGTAGTAACTTGCCAGCCTGTCATGGACTCTTCACTCATGGACTCTTCACTGTGGATTATTTTATATGGGTCTTAATAAAACATGACAAGATTAAACTAGCTTGTGATCTCTACACATAAACAATTACTATGGAAGTAGTAGACACAGAGGTCTTCTCCAAAGCAGGTTTCCAAGGTACTCCATCCAACACAAGGACAAGGGGGGAAAAGTGTTTTTGTCTGCGGCATTTCTGTCAAGCACCAGATAAAATCAGTGCAATGCCTAATGGAGAGGTATGCATGTCCTTCCTAGAACACAATAATGGATAGCCCAACAAAGCTGTTGCTAAAATAAAAACCTGATGCTCAAACAAACTGTTGCTCAAGAACAGAAAAAAGCATATATTATTTGTTAACCATGAAAACAAATACTTGTGACCAGTTTCAATCTGAAGAATTACTCTTTACGTTGACTGTTGGGAGAAGATACCTTAAAAATACTGGGTTTTGAGGTTTGAATCCTGCTATGGGTCTAAATGGGACTTTAGGTGTTAATGTGAGTGTGAATGGTTGTGTGTTTTGTGGTTGCACTGCATTACACTGGTGACCTGTTTAGAGTGGACCCCTCCTTTCGCCAAGTGTCAGCTGAGATTGGCTCAAGCCTCCCTAGACGCTACACAGATAAGTAGTATAGATAACGGATGGATGAATAAATGGATACTTGCCATGGCTTAACTAAAGTTGTTACACTCACATTGTTTTAAAATATTTGACTGAAACCTGTTTCATCACTGGCAGGTCATTGCAGTATTACAGTGCTGCTACACTGTTATGTGGTGGACTGTCAGATGGTCAGAATTAGAGGTGTTTTACATTTTCATGCCATATTCCTCAAATGGAATACTTGTCATTCTAAACCCATGTTCTGCCTTCCATTACTCAACATCTCCCCATGAGGTCGAATGAAAATGTATAGTTGTACAATAGGTAATGGTAAGCCAAGCAATATGTCTAGTAATATACAAAACACCAATGTGCGCCAAGTAAAAACCACGTTACAGTCCATCTGTGGTGAGAGTGTCAGCTTCCCACGAAACAACGCTCCAGGGGCCAAACGTTGTTGGATTTGTGGCCAGGGCCACACTGCATTCTTGCCATCGCATGTGTCATAGATCTGCCCGGTCCCCTTGTGGAGGAACAGTGATTCTAAAGCTGGACTGAAGGGGAAATCTTCCTGAGGTCCATCGAGTACAATACACGAGCTGGCGCTCAAATAAAACTGGTTTGTTTTTCTTTAAAGGAGGTTGAGGTTTTTGGGTTTCAGTTCATCACCCCCACACCACATCACCTCCACTCGTCTCTGTTTGTCACAATGGAAGCCTTATGGTTAGTGCATTATGGCCTTTTTGATTTAACACAAGGTTGTGATTGGCAGAAAGAATGTTTCATCGTGCCTGGAACTCTAATTTCGTCCACATAAATGTCAGCTGTGTGTAAATTTGGTGAAGAGGGACTAAGAACATAGTGCCATTGTTAAAATTGCTTCTAAATAAACAACACGTTTGATTTCTTGCTAGGACAATTCATTTATGAATGACCAGCGCAAAAGTGTGTGTATCTGTCTTTCCTCTTTTTATACCATATTTTTTGCAGGGGCATGGAGGGCCATTGCATACACTTAACATTCGCTAAGACAGAATAAGACACGGAAGTAATTTCCAGTCTTTATAAATAGTATGGTCAAAAGAAATATAGACAAGTGAGTCATTTTACAAGGTATTATAAGCTGTTTGTTTTAATTGTCAAAGCTATATTAAAGTCAGTGGCTAGCAACAGAAGACCTTCTGAAGAAGAAGTTGTGATTCGCTCTCATGTCACACAAGAGATTACACTTCAGGGTGAATGTACTCTGTTAAGATGGAGAGACAGAAAATCCAAAATAGTTAAAGCTCACTGGGTGTAATGGTCAGCAATGGTCAGTAATGGCCGGTGGTTTGGCGAGATCTGCTCCTCGTTACACAGCTCTTCCTGTCCACACACATACTGTATAATAAAGACTTCCGCAGTAAATTGGAAACCACTCCACTCTCACCAGCACTCTTGTGTTTCTCATTCCCTCTGTAACCCCCCTCTTCCATTCGTACTTTCTTTCATTCTTGCTTTCTCTCAGTCGCTCTCAATCTCTCTCTCTTTCTATCTCACTCTTTCCTTCTACATACTGACCTTCCCAGGCTGGCCTGGGTCTTTATATTTCAGGCTTTGAGGCTACATCTGAAACAAAAGCAAAATTATGGGTCTGGTTTGGCTTGACGAGAGCGCAGTGACCCCGGCATGTGGTTTTCTTAGGCCAGACCAGAGAGAGGTGAGGTGGGGAGAAGAATTTGTGTGAATCTAGCTGTGTATTTGAAGAAAACCCAAACCGCAACAAATTTGAATGTGTCATTAGCAGGAGGGGGTGATCTAAACTTGGGTTGGCCAGTGATGGAGTAAAATCGACATACTGCCGAAGATACCACGTGCTATTCCTTTTTCGTAGAGAGTAATTGAGGCGAATGTCGTGGCAATAACCTTGAGAGTAACGCTACTTATAACCTCATGAATCTTCTCACCTCCCCACCACGTGTCCAATGAAGCTGTTGTTTGTCAAGTCCTTTGTTGCTCAGGGTATTACCTGTATAGTGGACCTGTGATATCAAATTGTTGATTATATCCATGCTGTCACATTAACAATGTTGAATCAATTAAAAAAAAAATTTAAAAGGCTATTGCAGGTGCTAAAGGGTCACGGGAATCCATGCTCTCTTAAGTGTGTGGCTTTCCGTCCCATTGTTGCCATTCAAAAAAATAAGTGTTCCAGTGAAACAGATATAGAAAGAGAATGATGTATTTTGAGACCTTACGCAGATGGATCACCCTAAAGTAAAACAATGTGTGAATAAAGCTCAAAGTTTCTTCCTGTGTCTCTGAGAGTTTCCTACAGTGGGCCCTGTATCGTACTGTGTGGTCTTGAACCCTATTTAGATCTAGTGGGTGACCACTGTACAATTAGGTATGCCATGTTTCACAGCAGCAGCAGAAAGTGGAATTCCTGTCAATGAAACAGACCTTCTCATGTTTACTGCTCAAATTTTCTTCCCACTATTCGTGGCGTTGCACCCGACCTGGCTTAAGGTTGATTGAATCAGGCGATATGGATAACACAATTATAAAAGCCCACAAGACACCCGATGTTTATTTAACTGCAGATCCTCCAGGGGAGAGACTTAATACATGTAAGAGTGAAAGTTGATGCCCCAGATGGCAACTTCGGAGCAAACAGAGATTATATGTTTCTTGGCTTGACTGTGTTTGACGCAGATTTTTTTCTGGATGACTCGGTTCATGTCAGAGGGTAAAATGGTCATAATCGAGTATTGTGTTGTTTAAAATAATGAATAAACAACACAATAATAATGATAAATTATATAAAAACGATTATCACAATACTTCCTAATCTGTCTAAATATCAACAACAAATATTTCCTGGTTTGTACATATATTAACTTTTAATATATTTATTCTATATTTTTCCAAAAACTGTGACAAATTGGACCAGCCAGTGAGGATTTCATGAGGAGTGTGAAATGACAGTGTTCGCACAATCTTGAAGTATTCAGGCTTTTGCGGAAAAATGGCATTTCCAAGTATTTGACGTGTTTATAGATTTTAGTGAGTAATTTTTGATAGATGAGAGCTGAGGACATATCCAAAGCCTGACCAGAAAATCTTGCTTTTCAGGAGTGGGTGGGGAATTGGGAACAATGGAGAAACATCACTTTATGGTTTCAATCCCTTTGGCCAAATGGTGCCATGCTTCATTCATGATGGTGGGAAGGAAATTTAGGCATCAAAGGGTTTTACACCCGTGATGGTCTCTAGAAAAACCAGCAAAAAGCCGCAGCGCTGGCATTATATTTTGAAATGATCGTGTGAACTCCTCTTGCCTCATCACTCTGCACTCCAATTGCACATCCTTGAGATTAAACTGCAGAAGCCGCCATGGCCGCTTGGCAAAGGCTGACCAAATGTGACGGTTTCTCAGAATCCACAATCCATTCAAACTGGACCTTCTCACTTTCTTCTTCAGTTACCATATACCACACACACACAGTCCAAAACTCAGCCGGCATCCATATATTACAGTGACTGATTGGCAATGAGCTTTTTCATATAAAGAGCTCCTTTAAATCTACCTACTTTTGCTTAAGTGGTCAATCAAAAGTTGAAACCTTGACTTACATACATATACATATATATATATATATATACATATATATATATATAGGTATTCCATATTGCTATTGTGGAACATATACTCCATTGAATTCCTTAACCAAATATCAGCCATAATACTCAGTTTTGCTTTCATGACTGTAGAAGATTTTGAGTTCAACAAGTGGCTGTTTTTCTTGCAGATCCATCTTTTGGATGCAGATCCAAAGGGTGACTGGTGCAGATCAAAAGGGTGACTGGTGGTCAATGTCAGTACCACCCTTTTGCAAATTGTGCGTGCCTCTGCGAGTGGGAGTGGGCACTGGCCCGAACACACTCTGGGCAAAAGGTCTGTGTGTGGTCCATGGAGCTCCCACGACAGTCTGGTGTTGTCCAAAAGAATGCCAATGCCAAATCCACAATGTACGTAAAAATGAAATAACATTTCCATGAATTCAGGAAATCAAACTTCGAAGAATATACAAAGGGACATATGCCCTCCTAGAATTTGCAGTAAATATTTTTCATTGGTTTGTAAGTCTGTCAGTGTCCCTGTCAAAGAGCTGTCGCTCATGCTGTTTAAAGGACACATTTCTTTCCACTCAAATACAATAATAAACAATTGACAACAAACATTAATAGATTGGAACACCTCTGAACTTTAAGTGCTAATAGAATCTGATTCTAAAGTAACACAGACACAGAAGGACTTACATCTTTATGATTTTTAAATGAGTAACAGGGGTGATAATATAGAACAATAGCGCAAACCACAATGATGACATTTTCTGGGATGAAATACTTTGTCCCCATAGTCATGTCTCAGAGGAGATGGCAGAGGCTGTCTCTTGATCTTGTGCGTTCCCCTGCACACAGCGGGTCTGCTCTTAATTGTGGCAGGGAGAACATCGGCAAGACTCATTCTCTTCTTCATTTCATGCCACAGACACACCAGAAAACAGCTACAGTAGTTTCTGCAAGCTACATTTTCCAGGGAGAAACAGCCACAAACCCCAAAAAGCAAAACGCAATGTCATCGCCTAGGAATCTGAGAAATACCAGAAAGTCTGCGATTTTGTGACAAAAATCATCTGTGAGCACAAACAAATGACGAGCACAAACATGCTTTTTAATCCAGAAGGCAGATGGTCCCATCGCGAATGGGGAGCGGGGACTGTGGAAAACAAATCATCCGTGGCCACCATTTCTGTCGCTCTGACGGGGAGACAGGGTCCGGCGTTGGAACCCACAACACTCAAAACAAAAATCACCATTGTTGCCTCAGTGAGACACACAGACAGAGTAATTCACAAGAAAAAGTTGGGTTGGGTTCCCGGGGGGGGAATGCTGTTTATCCACTTCATCATCATTGTTGTGTTTGTCTTCTGCTCTTTCTTTGATAGATTCGGGATTTAAGCCTCCACTGCCCCAACCTGAAACCCCAAATGCAAAGAGATAGTGGTCGAAGAACATTTACCATGAAATGAACACAGTGGAGTCTCTGGAAGCAATCTTTGAAGTAATCAATCATGTAAACGCTAATTTCTTGGTAGTTGTGTAATCTGAAGAATTCCACAGGGGAACATTTTGCAAGTTATTTGAAAGATATGGATGAATATGTTTTATGTTGGCTGGGATTATACTGAAGCATTCGGAGGAACTAAATCTCCCCTAAAGATGCCTTCCCTCCCCAACTGGTCATAGTAACTGGATCCTCTGTTTAATAGTCGGCTGTAGCAGGGGGATCGACTGAGTGGTTTCCATTCCGTTGGGCTGTAACCGATTGTCCCAGTGACCACAACAAAGGATAAAAAAAGGAAGGAGGGTGAGGGGATAGAGAATAACCCCCCGGCTCAGTTAGGACTGGAGAACTCTAAGATCAATGACTCAATGGCTTCCAGAATCTCCCCCGGCTTTAACTGCATTTTAACCCTAACCTTATCTGTTGCATCTGCTTTGTTCTTACCACAAAACAAGTCAAGGCTGTGTGATACCGAGTTTGTATAACATCATCATACACGCAGGATATGGCGTCTAACAACCAGTCTGGCCCGTCTGAACTTTACGCTGTAAAGTCAGAATCAAGAAGGCTTGATCTATTTAATGCATCCAGACATGAGAGGAAACAGAGAACATCATCACAGCGGTCGACTAACAATGTGGGCCATGTGTCCATTAAGTAGGCATTTTGTTATTTTTATGTGTGTAATAGTAGACGTGAGTCTTTGCAGGGCTAAGTCAACAGACGCATGGTGCACAGAGTCAATGTTACTTTGATGAAGTGGCATTACCCTCACAGACCTGCACTTCAGGTGTCCATACCATCGAGGGTAACCATTAACCAAACCTACTTTGTGTGTGTGACCTAGTGCCAACATAAGGAGCATGTTGATGGATTTCCCTCAACCCTCTGAAGTTACAAAGGCAGCCTGTTGAAAAACAAAATGCAACATATTAATTATCATAGGCAATGCTACGCCATGGTATTTGTCACACAGAGTACCTGTGCCAGATTCAAAGGCCTTCTGCTCATTAATACCACAGATGACCTTTGTCTCCTGGAACCCTAATTCCATACTTAGATAGGTGTGGAGTGAAATGGTGCGCTGGACCGGTAGAGATGTAAATAGGAAACAAGGAATGCACACTCTCACCAAATTGAACATTTCTCTTTTGACGGCTTAAGTCCTTTTCCCCTTGATGCCTCTGAACAATTGGATAATTAATTCTCTGAATCGCTGTTCTCAAAATGTTAGCGTATGCAGAGACAGCGGTTTAGGGACAATGACACACAGATGTGCACTCGGAGATCAAGCATTGCTGTTACAAAAGTATTTCTATCAAAACGACTTTTTTTTCCCTCATTGAGCTCAGGCTAAAACAATTACAGATTTTACTTTGTCTCTCAGCGGCTGATTTATTTTTCACTTCCTGTCAGAGTCTGCTCGCTGGCTCTATTTTGTCATTTAAATCTGCTTAACACATTTGCTCGATAGGATTGTGGCAATTCTGAGGCCAAACATTGTCTTAGATTTTGTTTGCAAATGTATCTTTGCTACATTCAACTCAGCAATTTAAGCTTACACGATCTGTTGAGCGTGTCAGGGATGAATTACTTGGTGACATTGTTCTGAGTACTTTTTTTTATTCTAATGCAAATTTCGAAGGTGAAGTAAAAAAGTAAGTTGGCGATGATAACATGCTTGACACCTCTCATCAAAACATGCAGTACGTAATGGTTTCCCTTGTAACAAAATGCCAAAATGTCCTGACTTCTCCCCGTGTTTACAGAGCAAATCTCCTTTTTCTCTCTGGTCAATGCTTTCGAGACCCAGAGACGTCTGACACTGTCCACTGAGGGGGGTGTGTGTGTGTGTGTGTGTGTGTGTGTGTGTGTGTGTGTGTGTGTGTGTGTGTGTGTGTGTGTATTTGTACTCAGCCACAGACAAAACAACACTTGGGGAGACACAGGAAACTCCCAGCTCATTTTCATGTGCAAGGAAAGATCAGACATTTCAGGTCTGTGAAGCCTCTGGCATGAGGCATGAGATCATGCACATCATCAGAGTGTATGGCCATGGTCCTTAAGGGCCGAGGCTCACCTCTGGACAAGGTGTGAAAAGTGCATGACGTAGCTTTGATATGAGACTAATATCGCCTTACAAGACTCCATTTTGAAGAATCTTTGATGGGCAAACAAAAAAATCACAAACACTTTCCATAAATATAAAGGCTTCATATTTCGAGAAATGAATTTAACACAAGTTCTAGGATTTGTATTCTGTTGTATTCCATGTTTATCAGTGAGTGTGTCATGGAGAATGATACCATGGGCTTTTTATGCTCATGAAAATAACAGATTTGTTTTAAATGTCAGAACAGGCTATAATCGTGGTACTAAATATATAACAAACAAATGCCATGTTAAAATTACCCTTTTTATACCGTAAGAAAGGATGACTTTACAGTCTCAGGTCACCGACCGTTTTTCGGTGGCCATCTCACCATGGTTATACTCCATGTGGTCAGATTTGTTTCCCCTCCCTCCCTGTGATATGCATGCTCTTAAGCACCACGGACGTCACAGTGTGTTTCCGAGCTGCTTGTAACAACAGAGAGACTGCAAGCTGAATTTTCATGAGTGCACCCCACGGCCTATATTCCCAAATGTGATTGATCCACTGTTTACTCTGGCAACAGGTTGTGTTCAGTAGTGGTTGTAAATGGTGATGTTTGAAATCTGTAAGTTATGGAGGGGCACACTTGTGTGTTTTGTGATTTTCTTTTGGGTCAAGGTGGAGCCCCTGTGTAATTGGAGGACTGTCTATCACCCTAAACCTCAAAAGGTTGAATTGATTTGAGGGAGAGGCCTCAACGGGACTTCCATATCACAAACAGTGTACACAGCTTGGAATGAAATATAGTGTTGTGGAGCCAATTATTTAATATCTTATTTTGGGAGTTTGGGATTTTTCCGTAACACTGACATCAGACACTCATTGTTTTTTTTTTGGACAATCTTACACTTTGTTAGGCTAAACTCAGAATATCATCAGATTTTAATGTTGTATTATTTAGTTCCCAGTGGAATGTTTTCTTTAAATGATGAGCATACATTTCAGTAAGTTCAGTAGTTATTGCAAACTCTTTCCTACTGGATAGAAAGCTAAATTCATGAGGGTTTTTTTCTTGTGAAAAGTAAGAAAAACATTGGATCTTGGTTGGCTCTTTCTCTCATTTTAATGGAAGGTGGTGACAGTTGTTAAAGGGAATACAATGTTGAAACGCTCTGCCTGTGCAGCCTTGTGTTGTATGTGTCTGCCATCTATTGGACTCATAAGAAACACCACTTTTCAGATTCATCTAAATGCACAGTGAGTGAAAACTTAAACACAGGTGAAATGCTCTTTAAAATTCTCATCAGTGGAAAAAGTTAATGGTAGTTTAATAGCCATTTATTCTAGTGTCATAATTAACACATGATTTTTCAATTTATTGGCTTCCACGCAGAATTCATCACTTTCTTACATTTCACGATATAATTAACAAATTATCTCTGTGAACATAAAGTGTACTGCAAAGCTGAGAATCTCCTTGACTCTGGAGCAGGACTAATGGCCAAGTTGGTAATGCCCATCTAAAAGAAACATTTTTGTGTTTATGGTAATGAGAAACGGTGGTTTGCAAAATAGAGGAAAAAAAATAAATACCCCCAAATTTATTAAAAGAACTCACTTATATCCTATAACATGTGTTGCGGTGAGAGCAGGGGTAGGGTGCCAGGAAAAAGAAGGAGTGGGTGAGTGCAGGAGTCGGCCGAGCACGTGCCTCCCGAGGTCCTCTGGTCTCTGTCTGGGATCAGGCCGCCTCGCCAATCCCTGGGCCAGACTCCCATCAGCCCCATACCCCGTCTACTCTGGGCCAGACACCACTATGACCACTTGTATCGAGAGGCCTGACCACCATTGTGCCACAGTAGAGTACACAAACAAACAGCGCAGACACACACAGGTCTGATCCCCTGCCATTACGTCGACTCATCAAGCCCACTCGGCTTAGTCATACCGTCGGCTTGCAGTGTGAGCGGCTGCCTCTTGGCTTCGGATGGAGAATCTGGCAGAAGATATTTGCTCATTTGTCCCCACACATGTATGTGGTTTGGTAACACTGCGAGGGACTGCTGCCCCAGCCATTCTTACAGTTGAGATTCAGAGCCAGCCAGTCCGTTCCTGGGTAATGTCCTCCCACACAGTCTGGCTATATGGCTTTTTGTTGCTCATGTAGAGCTGTTTACGTCCTTACAATGTGTTTTTCTCCACAGATTTTGATTAAGAATGAGCCAACTATGTAAGTATTGTTTCATCTTGAAAACTACTCACAGACAATTTGTCTGAAATGCACAAGCCATTATTCGGCTATATGGGTACAGTACAAACTGTTTTCTTTATTCAAAACTGACTATAATTATCTTTCTTCTGATTATAGAAATAAAACATACATCTGAAATGTATTATTACATTAAATCGGTTGCTTATATATACACTTATATACGGCACAAGCGGATATATAACTTATCAAACTGGCTATGTGGCTTTAGGGTTCTGGAGTTAACATACAGAGCCAAAAAAGTACACTCACAGTTTTGCCTCTGTGACTTCAGATGACATTATGCTGACTTACATTTAGTTACTTGAGACTGACTTTAACCTTAACTACCCACTTACCAAACCCTTATCCTGACTTAAACCAAACCTTCCTCCATCCTTAAAACATGTATTCACCTTCAAATTTAATGATTTATGTTACTGGGAATTTGCTATTTGTCCCCATAAGGGCAATATGCTCCATAATGTGGCTGTGTAAACAGATTTAGGTCCCACCAACATGAGTATAACCTACCATTCACACACACATAAACGTTGAATTTCTTCTCTCATTTCTTCTTCCCCACTCTTTTCATGTCAACCACAAGGCTGACCTGCTGGCCTCTACTTCCTCTGAGGAGGATATCCCCATCAGCAGAGCCTTAAAATCCATCAACTCTGATGACTTGAGAACCTCATGTTTGCGTCTCCTCCTCTATTGTCTTTGAAGCATTTGGGAGGCTCTGGTTGGGTCCGGCCACATTGATGATTACACAGTTAGTGACATGTGTTCAGTTTGCTTTCTGTCTGACGTCTTCCCTTGTTTGATGGAGAGAGGAGTTCTGGTTCACTGATAAGCATAATTAGGAATGTGGTTGATGGTTCTGGTCTCTAACTACAGCTACCCCCTTGTCACATCCACCCTTCCCTCCAGGTCATTCCACCATAGAGGTTTTCTGGAGAGCCTACCAACGTCATCTTCCAGACACACTAAAAGACAATGAATAAAACCCAAACTGAACATGTTAATATGCATGTAAGAGTAGCTGAGTAGCTTAACAGTACATCCCTACTCATGGCAATTGGAGGACAGGCTATTAATTTGCATCTTTAATGCTTCTGGACAGATATCAATGGGTGCAAAACTCAACAGAATATTTCAAATGTTGCTATGGAAACTGAGGTTTCTTGGATCACCAAGAACAAAGTTGTGAACTAGCCTTGAAAGTTCTATTTGCATGCCTCTGTTTGTTCGCTAATATTGACACTTTGGAATGGTCGTACTGAAGCTTCCTGTCATACGTCAAGTCAAATGAATGAACTACTCGTGTGGTGAAAGAATATCTCACATGTTTGCCTTTGAAAAGGCAATTTTAGGTTAGCTACAACATTTAACTCCACTGTTCCCTCTATAAGTAGTTTACACTATCGTGAGCAGCAAACTACTTCGGTAATTTGTTATATCTATCTATGATTGTTAGCACATATAAGTATTCAATGGATATGACATTGTCTTTTTCTTTGTGTACATTTTTGAGGGCACTAGAAAGTGTATGGAACTTACACACAGACACAGTTGGTCCTTCCCAAATGAACTACATTGCAAACAGGGTGATTCCAGACACTGGGGCCCTGGACTCAGAAATGTAGGAATTACAAACAGTATATACCCATATGTGCAATGCAAATAGACAGAGTCATTAGGTATTCACTAATTTTTGTGAAATAGATTCCTATACCCATTTTCAGATGAAAAACTTTGATCATACCGTCACAAAATGGACAGGGGCCAAGCATGAACAAGTACAACTAGAGGCCATCGTGAATAGGATCTTACCAGAAGCAATGCCCGGCAGTCTGTTTACGTTCTGACAACATTATGGATGATCCCATTGCAAGATGGTCTATAGATTCACCTTAATGGTAATGATAGGAAGGGGGATATAGTGATCAGTGAACTGAAAAGAATTTGGACTAGGTGACGTTAAGTGTGTGGGGGTTGATGGCCCCTTCCCTACTTTAAACCAACACTTTTGACACTTTTTTGATTAAACACGTGACCAACAACCAAAGTAACAGGAACTAGTTTCAACTACAGTATGTGTCTCCAGGACCATGAAGACATAGTGATACACACAAAGATGTGCAAATACTTAATTTTAACCAAACTGCAATGATTTTTCTAAACCTAACCAAGTAGTTTCTGTAATAAATCCTTAGCAACCTGTGACTGGTCCACAGTGGGTGTTATTGGTTATCATGGCATTGAAGGTATGGTATACCTGTGCTCATACACTCTACAGGTCAGATTGTTGTTTCCATGAAGAAGACAATGTAGTTGCCATAACATAACACATATAAACAGATGTTTAAATTGAGCGGTTGTCTTTAAATGGTATTGGCAATAAATCCAAAAACCAATGCTGTAACTAAAATAGTGTTTATTCCATAGAAAAAAATACCTCATCCAATGAATACAGTAAGAAAGGAAAAGTGACTGTTACAACTGTAATGTCATCAAAAGAATTTCATCATCATCACATCCTTTAAATGCATGCACTTTCCATTCAAAACAATTCTTATTGTCTCATTTCTTACTATGTCTTTTTTAATGACATTGTTTTTTCATATTTAGCTCCATTTTGCCAGATGCAACACCGGCATGGGCTTCAGGCTGGGCTTGTCATCAAAGCAACAGAAGTAGTGCTCTCACCGGCAGAAGCAACCTTCATCTCAGAAACTGTCAAAAGTGATCAAACACAACATTAAAGCCTCAACACTGATGTGTGCATTGATATATTACAAAACCAATGTTTACAGTGTTGACAGTGGATGTCCTAATGCATGTGGTGAAGTCACGCCTCTCAGAACCAGAACTCGGAGACAAAGATGTGGACGTTGATGATGTTCTGGCCGGAGTCGCCCTGGGTCGTCAGGTTGCGCATGGACAGTTTCAGCACTGTAGCCATTGGACCAATCAGAGGTTTCACTTGGCGAACAACACCTGAATGAGACAAGGGAGAACGACAGGGACATTAGAATGATGGCAACAATAAACTGTTTGTGTTGCTGTGCCATGGCAAGTTAAGCCAATATAATATATAAGATATATATCAATACATATCAATACATGTATATCCATAGCTGTAATGTATTGGTTAATCAAGGAGTATTTATGATAATCAACAAGATCAACTTTAGAACAGTTTCAAATCTGTATTTTAGTCTCTTTTCCTCTCACTTTACACTGGTGGTATCAAGCCATGCAGATAGTTTTGGTTTTATGTGCTGAGGTTTTGTTCAAACCCAATACAACCAAGGCCAATGGAATTTTGTTTGCGGTGTTCGGCACATTGAAAAATTACATTTGTCATTCGGCAAATGACGCAAAGTATCTTTTCAAAAGCAATGTGCTGATCACAGGCTGTCTAGACTGGTCTTCATCTGCAGTCGTCCCTCTCAAGTTTGACAGTTCTGTCAATTTTATAGGGAGTTGAACTTTATTCAGTACAGCTGTTTACATTTCTTCAGTAGAAAGTAGTTCCAGTCAATACTAGCTCTAATACTAACAATCTCTTATGGGAATGATTGTGGCAAAAGAAAGTTCAATATCCCAATGGAGGCTGGGAATTTAAAGGCCATAAACACAAAGATAAAACAAGGTTGTATCTCCAACTCAGTGGTACCCATACCATAGATCAGGACACCTTATGGGTCATAAAACAACAGGGGGTCATGTGGGGATTTAGCAAAATTTTATAAAATTTGAAAAATAATTAGGAATAGCATATTTTAGCTAAGATAAGAAATTGTAATAAGTGATTCGTTCTTATTTTGGGCAAAATATCTGAAATCAATGTTCATAGTCAGCTATAACCACCTCCACGGATAATGGGAGTCACTCTGGCATCATTATTTTGGGGGTCGGTAGATTAAAAGTTGAGGAATCCCCGCCCAAACTAATTGTTCATTATGCAAAATACTAATGAAGTTTCCATTGAAAGGTGCCATGGTATCAACTGGTACATTTTGATCAATCAACTGTGATGTTGACAAGCTAAACAAAACGAATATCTGGACTATCCGTTGATTGAACTCCTCCATCACACCTTCCACCTGTTTTTGTGAACAAAAGACCCACTCTATCAAGGTAAAAGAGACAGGAGACTAAACACACTGAATGAGAGCATTACTGAATGCCAATGGAATCCACTGGGTGCTCTTTTTAAGTGAACATAGGATTACAGGGTGAAAAAATGCCAGTGTTTATACAGGCTGTCAACGGCCCTTTTCTCCGAGAGGACTGGTGACATTTCAGCTCTGACCGGTTTGAACACACATCGACAGAGGCAGTCAGGCAGGACCACACTGTCCTATATCAAAACTTTCTCTCATTCGTGAGAGACTCTGTAAAGTGTTCAAATGTTTAATATGACACAATTTAATTCAACAAGGATCATAATACCGACACATCAATGCCTCAATCAGTCTGAGAGATGAGGCTCCTCGCTGCGGTACTTGTGATGAAATAATAAAACCCATTCAGTCATTGTTCACCACAGGGAAAAGGATGATCCATTAAGTGCCATCCACCGCATCCACGGGGACACTGGCATTATACGATGGCAGATTCCCCCACCCACTCACTCTCCTCCTTCTCTTCCTCCCCCTTTCTTCCCTGTCCTGAGGGGGCTTGGTGTTTGTGGCACCATCACTGTGGCCCACAAGGGTAAATGAGTCCCATGTGTTTGATGGAGAGAAGCAGTCACAGTCACGCGATACAGCCATGGAGGCATTTCTCAAGGATTCCATCTGTTACTCTGGGAGGGGCTAGCTATATATGAGTCTAATCTTCTTACTCTCTCTCTCTCTGTCCCTTTCTTTGGCTGTCTCTACCTTCCCTGACTCAAATCTGTGGGTACACAACAGATTCCAGAAGATTCTGGAGATAAGCCCGCGGAGGATTGTGGAATGGGGCCCACTTCTACCAGGGTTGCCCCCTTGTTTTAGTGTTTTGGGACTCTGTTGCATAGTGACGCTAGACGGAAGGGAGCAGGACTGAGATTTGTATTGTTTCAAAAAGCAGCAGTGTCAGAAAGAGCTAACCTTTGCTTAAACCTAAAAACAGCTGCAAGATAAAGAAAATAACTGACATGGAAAAAGAGATTGAATATTGAGCATTGCCCAGTCAAATTGAGTTCAGAGAATTCAGGATTTGTGTGTGCACTCAACTCAAATAAAATCATTGAGAAAGCTCCTGTGCTGGGCTGAGCCAGCACACAATGAAGATGAGTCAGATATCATTATGAGAACTATATGGACCACCGCAAAGACGGATGGGTTTTAAGGTACATTAGGCTTTTTTTGTAGTGTACAGCAAGTCTGACCTTAACCTAATTGGGATTAATCATTCTGTATTCAGGTCAACTGAGGGTAGGCTAAGAAAGAAAGCTTAACAGTCATACCACATGTGTAAATAGCAACAACACAGACACAATGCAGCTAAACTGACATTTTTATTGAAGAAATCTAAATAGTGCAATATGTGGAATGTGTCTGAGTCTCGTTTGTGTTTTTTTTTTTATTCAAATGCCTTACAAAGTGTAGTATTTAAAAACTCTGGTCTCATGTGTACATGATGTCACTGGTTACTTTGCATGTGCCTTCATTCTATAATGGGCATGCACCAGAAACAACAACATTGACTATTAAACGGTTTCTCTACGTTTGGCTTGCGAGTTTTGTAGCTAACTTTAGCATTACTTGGACCACAGTGGTCTTGGTTCTTGATGGAACTAGACTTTATTGCCACCTACTGGCCCTGCATGCTTGTTTGAGCGTTTGTAGTCATTGTTGTGTTCTCTACATGCTTTTTAATGGAAATCGTGTTTTGTGAGTCTTTTACAAACAGATGGGAAAATACCCGTTCTAAAAAGGATCTGCTATAGTGTAGACAAGGGGTTTGTGTCCGATAGCTCTGCGTAATGCCCAAACCTTCCTCGAACTTGTATTATGATGATGAGGATGATGTGAAACTCGCAGTTGAGTTTTCTTTAACTTAAACTCTTAAATTTGAAATTGGGCATGATAACAAACCAAGAATAAAGATATCATGACCTGTCTCATGTTGTCTGAAGTGATTGCGGCTTGGTAAAAACACCTAATTTGTCAAAATGTGTTTTATTCAACGCCTTTGTTTAGTTCATTTTGTTCCACAGCCTTGAGAACACAAAAAATTGTAATTATGTTATTACAATGTGGGCTCTTCTGCCAGATTCTGCACAAAACACTTTGATGTGAAAGTCCTTGTATGTGACCTCCTGGAAGCCTCGGTGAAATCCTAACATAATGACTGTGTTTCCGTAAGCTCCCCATCAAAAGTGCAGCGGTATCCTCAATGAGGGGAAAGCATCAACCAACAGCTGGGCCTCAACATACCCACGATGAACCTGAGGTGAAACCACAACCGCATACTCATCTTTAACATTTCATCGTGGCTGTAAGGCACAAAGCCAACAGCCACATAACAGGTTGACTTTCATTGGTTACCGTACCACCTGAGCTCTATATAAATAAACACATAACCCCTACAGCCGACAATGTGCCCCGGGACTGAGCTGCAAGGTCATGTCATGTGAGGCCTGAAGTAAGGTTTTCAGTTACTCTCCATTTCAATTCGGTATCTGCCACAGAGTGCAAAGGTGGCCCCAATGGTTTCAAACAGCCACCATCAAACAAACAGCTGTGTAATCTGTCCGCTCTCCAAAGCGTTCTGCCACACCATAAAGTAGCCCCTAAAGTAGAAAAAAAGCCTTAAGTAAATGCATACTCGTAGCAGAGACACTGCCACAAAACAAAGTGCAGCAGATGCCAGGAGGCATTTGTCATCCTTCATGGCCACGAGGGCTGCAGTATTGAAGGGTTACATGTAAACAGTACAATTTCTGGGTTTTCTGGTTTCTACAACTCAGCGAGGAAGTGTATGACACAATCCAAAATGAACGGGTTTAACACCAGAGACAAATGAAAAGTATGCATTGGCCTCACCACAGTATTGTATAATGACACACTGGTTGTGGCGCTATGCATGCTCACTGCAGTGAAACCACTGGAGAGCATCCAGGTGGTGTACGAAGTTCCAGTATGCAAAGAGGGCACTGAAGGGCATTCTTCATTACAACTGTGACTGCAACGTGTTTTGTATCTGACCATATCGCTGTTGTACAGCTCTGCACTGCCGGCATAAACATTGAAATAGCAGTGAGTGGTTTTTTTTACTGCCTGAAACTTTTTCTCTCAACAAAATCCATAAAATCTGGATAAGATGCAAAATACATTTCTAGCTAGATCACTTGCTACCCAATTAGCAGAGCAACCAGTGTCAGTTTTGATAACCCGTCAGCATGGCTAAGATATAATCCTTTAGAATTGTCAACATTACCATCTGCACAAAGAGTGTCCCCCAGGGAACAGATCCTGCGTTTATAGCCAGGCCACTGGTACTCAGACAGCCAGCAGGTCAGGTTGTCCAAACATACCACTGACCACTCCAAAGAGGGGGTGGGACCCATGCACATGAAACTCTGCTCTGAAAGGCCAGCACATGTGGCTTGATATTTCAAGGTCAATTTACAGTGAGTCATAGTTAGAGATCTCTCAAATGGCTCATGGGTCATTGTTGGAAAGTGACACTCACTGTGTGGTGACATCACTGAAAAGTAGCCGTAAGGAATCGGTTTGTTCTTTTCTTGGACTCTCTGTTCAAGCAGTTGCGGGCCAGAGCAGCTGAGATGACATAACATGCGCCATTATCTTTACCACAACCTTTGCACTATATTACAAGTGACATTTCAAAGCTAAGGACCATAACTAAGGAGCAGAAAATAGACTTGTCACTGTGGACTAAATGGGAACGATGTGAGACCAAAACCTACTTCATTTTCGTTTTAAATCAGGATTTTATGTCATATTCTCCAAACTATACAGCATCTTGATACACTTTTAATATAACTTTTTAATCTATTATGGCATGTCACTGCCTTGTACATGGATATTCTTTTTAATGTTTTTTTCTTATTAAGTTTGGTATTATATAGGGTAATAGCTTATCAAATAAGGGAGGAAAGTGCATGTGATTAATTATAAAGACATTTTCATTGCAGGTAATTCTATGTGTCCATCCCAGTGTCATTTTGACTGTGTACATAGTCTGCATCAGCATCTCTTCGAGATGTGGTGTTGTTGGGTGGTGAAGACCCTGTTTTGATTAAGCGTACTAAACTCTGGCGGGACGGATTCCTTGTGGTGCTTGGCTCTGATGGGCCTGCTGCTGCTGTCATGTAATGATTCATCCCAATGACAAACTCTCGAACTCGACGAGCCAGATATCGTCTTATCTCCACGGCTGTCCTCATCCCCTCAGCAGCACAGCCACAAGTTCCACTGGCTCTGAAGTAGAGTCATGTCTCACACAGTAGGCTCACATTCCACCATCCACTGTGGACGGCGGCACTGACGACCATGACTACCTGCATAGAGACGAACTGTTTACTTCCTCTTCTATTCATTCATAGTGTCTGCCTCATTTGCCGCCAGCCCAGTGCCAATTGCAGGAGAGCAGATATGTATTCTCTGCACTATAAACCGCTAATGTATACTTTCACCTACATCAAAAAATGAATGGAATTTAGCTCCAGAGTCCTAAAGTTACAGCTTCTCCAGAGGTTGATGATTTATGAGGGGGAGACTCTGTATTATCTGTTGCTGTCCAGTAAGATAAATATAAATACTACATTGAAAAAGCAGTTTTCACTGTTAAAAAGAAATAGCAGCACTGATTAATGGTACAGAAAATCCTTCCACATGACACATATGATAATTACTCATGAAAAGGAGTCATTTGGACAGATTCAAAAGATGACTAAACATGTCCTGACTGTTTGATCCACATCTGGTTACTTACTGTATTGTGCATTCCATTTACCCAATTCTTTTGGTCAGCCAGCCGGCTAAGCAAAGGGAAGACACAACTAATAGTTGATTTAAGTTAACTTTGTAATAACTTTGAAGAAATGGGATTTATGGTCCTGCTCAGTGAACGGATATTCATAGTTAAAAAAAAGATGATACCCTCATAAACCCGTATTTCTGGGTTTATCATCCACAACTATGTCTGTCTTCCCAATAGAGGACTAATGTTTTCAGCTGTTTGGTATCATCACCATTATCTTCACATTTTAACTTATGTTTATCTGTCTGTGTGTCAGCAAGATTACTTGGAAACTACTCAACCAATTTGCATTAACTTTCTTGGCGGGATAAGGCATGACTCCAGGAAGGATCCATTAAAATGTTGGAGCATGTCCGATTAAATGGGCGTATCAAGGAAGGATTTTTCATTTTATATAGCACGGCATGAAAGGTTGCTGGCCTTGAAAAAGGTACGCACTCTCCTAGCACCCTTTCAGTTGGTTTGTTTGTTATGCTTTCTTGATACTTAGTGAAGAATTGGAGCCTGGGCCTGGGAAGAACCCATTAAATGTGGATGTGGATGAAGATTAAGGGCCAGAACCAAGAATTCTTCTTAACTATTTTATGTAATAAATGCACGATTTAGGTTGTCTGACCACTTCTTATTTTATTTTACATTCTATATACAGTCTATTTTTCTACTATAAGAACTAGACAATCATAAGTTTGGCCTTGGTAGAGGTGTGTGCTATCCACACTGCTACGTTTTTGTCAAATACATCACTGTTGCTACCTTCACGCCTGCCACCCACACTACTCCAGAGTTTTTTAAAGCCTGTATTTTAAATCGGTGATGTGCTGAAGACAGACCCATTGGGAAAAGAGTCATCCACATCGGCTCCCTGGTTGGTTCTTATCAGTCATGACTGGACCCCCAGTGGAGAATACAAAATGTTGTAACCGCAACTCTCTCAGTGGAGAATGGAGGTCTGAGTTGCCAGAAAGGTTATGGAAAGTCAGATAACCACTTTAGGCTGCCCTGGGCATCTGCAGGACAGTTGAAGACCTACTGGAAAAAAATGTGTGATGGATTTTGATTTCTGCTGACTCACACAGATGTCAGGGTCGGAATTTGTTGTCAACCGCATGGATTCATGGACCAACCTGCCTTGTGTCAACAGGCTTCTGCTGCTGCTGGTGCTATAGTGTGGGGAAAACAGTCCGTCTCAAGCTGGTTTCATGAACATAACAATGAGTTCATTGTGCTTCATTGGCCTCCCCATTTACCACAATAAGACCTTTGGGATGTGGTAGACTGAGATATTTTCAGCATGAATGTGCCGCTGACAAATCTGGAGAAATTATGTGATTCAGTCAAGTCAACGTGGACCAGAATCTCAAATGTGATGTTTTGAACATTGTGTGGAATCAGTGCCTAAGGCTGTACTCACTGTATGTGTATGTGCAACGTGGGTTAGCAGAGACAACAAATGCAATGTTTTCAAAGGGAGGACTCATCTAACCACCTGCTGACGACCAAAATCAATCATCTCATGATCAACCCTATTCAAACAACCTGTCCAGTATCCAAAGTAGAAGACAACTTCAGCATGAGTAACACATTCCGTCACTGTCTGTTTTCTAAATATGATGTGTCACAAATATTGGTTTAGTTGTAAGGTCTATATAAATCACTTTGGTGGATCTGCTGTGTTTCTATACACATGAAAGAATTTTGTGTGGTTGCCGCTGCATCACTGTGGTCGTTGTGGGAATTTGAACACTTCTGATTGGTTTCTGATTATTTTAAGTGCTGAGGGTTGGTTGTGTTTGCACAGATGCATAAGGCTGTCAGGGTTGTCATCCAGATATGACAGTGCTGGGAAAGCCAATGATGGATGACCAGGAACTGGGAAAGAGCGGTGCGGCTCCTGTTTGGTATGTTGTGTGTGGGCATGCACACGCCTATGCATACAGTGAATGCGTGTGCGTGCAGCCTTCTGGTTTCAAAATAGTGAGCAAGTGAGCAGAACGGAAAAGAGCATCAGCCAATCAAATCTTTTAAGAATCACTTTTTTCAGGTTAGCAGTGGATTCTGAGGATTCCTAACTGCCTCCTCTGTCCCTTTCAATAACACAAAAAGTGGCCAAAAATAATGGCAAAAGTTACTTTGAGTTCACGCACTTGTTCATTAGTGGAGCCTCAATGTCTGCTACTCTTCACATCCCACCAAGCTGTAATACCACTGTAGGAGACACTGGAGATACTGGAAACTAAGCTTCCTTAAGTGACACGTCAGCGAGCCTCACACAATGGTTATGCAACAGCAGCGTCTGTAGGCCAAAGCACCAGCAGCACAACCCACGAAATAAAAACCAAAGAGGGCCTTCATAGCACAATGGACGCCATACTTCACAGCGAGCACTCGCTGACCAAAGGCTCCAGTGCACAGGGCCTCAGTTTGGATATGCAATGGGCAACTGGTGCTAACATGCAAGAGCTGCATCCAATAAGCATCCACTGGGTTTGGGAGAGAAGTGGCTCCTCACAAACAGGCCTTTCATGTGGTCGTCAGTTTAAGTGCTCTAATGCTCGGCGAGACACTGAGGCCTAGCGTGGGGAAATGGAACAATACATTTAACCACATGAAGCAAAGCGCCCAGGATTACTTCTGCACATATTTTCTCTCTCTCTCTCTCTCTTTCCTCTTTCATTGAATCACAGTGTCTCATTTTTGTCTTATTTCTCTCTCTGATTGTATTCTCTCTTTTTTCCTTGCACACACACACAAACACATACATACATACTTGCCCCTGCAAATGAGCACTGCTGTAAACAAGGAATTTCTCTTAAATCCTCTTCACACACTCTCACACAGACACACACACAGTAGACATTATACTTTTTGCAAAATAAGGCTTATCACTCAAAATTACACCATTGCACATTCCAACAAAAACATACTATTATAAGACAGTACAATATAATTATAACTGCTTCACAGGGAATTATGTGAAGTATTGCTGGTAATGAACATTTTCCTCCGATGTCTTTGTGAGAATTTGGTTGAATTTGATAAGCGCACATCTGTTTCTGCACAAGTGTACAACAGAGGAACACTTGCTTACACACACAGCCCAGCTTGAACCAGTGACAGTCATACACTCCTCCGCCTCATTCTCCCTCTTTCATTCTGTAAAGACAGATGTGCAAACTGACAGGCCATCGAAGACAGATGTGCATACTGCGAGGCCATCCCTTTATCTAGCAGCTAGAAGTAAAAGACGCTGATCCTCCACTGCCACGCCGCCTGCATCTTAGCACACAACCAAAACAAAATCACGTAGACGGGCCCAACGATATGTCATCCTCAGGCTCACAACACCCTCATTCTCCCAGGGTCAAGGCTCAGTTCATCTCTCCCACAGGCGTTCAGCAGCCCTGGGTCACCACCAGACTAAAGGATGGGAATGGCGGCTACCTGAACATGTGTTGTTGTTACACCCCACTAGAGATGGTATCTGCTGCTCCTACTTGAACTAGTTCAGCGCTCTTTTTGAATGCTGGAGGTAACAGGTAGTTATGATGAACTGCTTGTCAACTACAATCACTTGTGTGTGTGCAAGTATATACACACGTATGGATTTATTCACCCTATTCCTTTACATTCAGACCGCCATAAGTCATTGTGGAAAGTAATGATCTGCTTGGGATAAGCATAGTCGTGGATAAGTGAATTAAATGGTACTTTGTTTAACCACAAGACTGTGAAAACTCATGCCAAATATTTGGTGAGAGAGAAACAGGCCCTCGTCTGTCTCACAGAGCCACTGAGAGGACAAATCTCCAAAGACACAGACAGCAAGAGCCCCCATAAGGATGATGACAGCTACATCATGCCACCACACTGCAGAAGAGCAGAACGGACCGTGTCAGATGTACTTATGTCAGAGGGTCCAGACATTCCTTGTGGAAGATTTTTGTCCCTTCTCAGCGTGCACATGTGAGTTTGATTTGTGAAAAAATGAGTATATATATTTCGAAATGAGAAATGAGGTCACAGAAACCACCAACTTTGTCAAAAAGAAATGCAATTTCCAGTCACTGAGGCTGTCGGCTGGTGCAGGCTGCATGTTAAAGCTTCTGTTGTCAAATGTTGGTTGGGTTGGTTGGTTCAGAATTCACAACACACAAAGTGAAGAAACACATTGTACTCACCAACGTACAATCCATTCTCTACCCGCTTGATGATGTCGAAGGCATTCTCCACGTTGCCTTCCAGGATTTCAAACTTGACATCGTAACTGCCTAAGTGATAGGACCCGTAAGCCGGCACCGTGGTTCTCAGGAAAACAATCTCTGTTGGAAGATAACAATTAGACACAAAAAGCTTTTGGAGCCTAAAACCTTCATAATCACACAGGGATTGCACCGCCAAATGTGTGCCAGTTCCTTTTTTTTTCTCCATTCCAAGAAGAAGACAATAAAACGAGAGACGGAAAGGTCTGTGTTTATTGTGCACTGAGAGGGTCACAGGAAGGTTGAGGCTTTTCAATACTGTTGCTCAGCTGAAGGGCCCGAAGAGTCCTTTGCACCCCAACTCAGAACTTATGAGAAATGACAAGATCTTTACTGCCTGTGACAGTGAGCATGAGTGTGTCTGAAGCAAGCTCCGCATGCCGGCCAATAGATGCTTGTCAGCTGTCACTGTCTGCGACTGATTACCGCGGTAACTCATACAGTGTCCAACTAGCGTGGCACTTAATCTCTGGTGTGGGCTACCCAAGTATCTACACACTGCATGGAGAATATCAGGGAATAGTTCATTTGGGGAGCAGAGGTCCATGGTTTCTAACAACTGCAGGAAAATGCATTTGATGGTAGCTTAGAGATTAAAGGAGATATAGTAAAGCTAATGGTAAAAAGGCGAAGGCTGGGGACCACAGTGACACTGAAAGACCACAAGTTATCAAACTGTCTTCAAATGAATTGTTTCCAAAGATTTAATAGAGTCTTCTGTCACAAAAGCCACAGATATGGGCTTTGTGGGTTAGTGAAAATGTAGATAGATATACAGAATAATTGTCAGGGGAGCTTTATGATCAGTACATTTTTAAGTATTACTTCTAAGCAATAGTTCAACGATTTGGTCAATATAATTTTTTTGCTTCCTTGTCAATGGTTATATAAGAAGATTGATGCAGTTCTCATGAGGCAGATTTCAAGCAAAGCTATAGCCACTTGCCTTTCCTTAGCATAGCAATTGCAAGCAGGCAGAAACAGACTAGCTTAGCCTGGCTCTGTCCAAAAGTAAAATTTACCTACCATCACTTCTTTATCTATCGTGAATGTAGCTTGAATTAACAGGTTTGGTAGTGCACTTCAGAGGAACAGTGTTTGCAGTTTAAATGGCCAGGTTATCTCTTTCCTCCTGGTTCCACTGTTTATGCAAAACTAAGCTATCTGACTGCTAATCTCTATAAACAGATTTTTCATATTCATATGTTCCTTTTCTAGTGTGACTAATCACGTTAGAGCAGCCTTGACTACAGGAAGAGGGAATCAAGAGGTAGAAGACAATGACTAAGATGGATTTGCTATCTGCTCTTCGATTTTTTGCCAAAATGTCGTCTGGATCTCAAACACCTACAAATTGGATCGCCGTTTGTGTTTTTTACTGAGAAGCATTTGACTCACATCGACTTTGCATCTCATGTTGTGAGTCAGGCTGTAAACAGTGTTTCTCAAATGGAAGACGTCTTGGTCTGGATATCGGCTGTTTGCACAGGAATCCCTAACATATTGAGCTTGACTCACAACTGACCCAAGATTCTTAATTGTTTACCCCACAAATATGAAGGTAGTATTAATCTTTTCTACTAACTCTTTACAGAAAATGTTAACAGAAGTAAATAAATAAAACATTTAAATGGTTGTTTTTGTAATCTATGTGCTGGGGACCTGTCGAGGGGGAACCCCATATCCTGCCCGTTGTTAACTGGGATTATTTCCAGCTCGCTCCTGTGACCCTCAAAGTATTAACAGCATAGATAATGATTGGATGGATGGATGGATGGCTTTTTCAACACTTTTGCTGTCCATTTAGATCATAGCAAGACTTTTGTATCATCATTTGAAAATGCCCTATACCTACCCTCTGGCTTTGTGAACTCTCTGAACGTGGGCAAGGATATGATGGTGTGGGACACTGAGAGTGTAGGGTCCAGGACACAGGCAACATTAGTGGGCTGACAGGACTTTATACAGCGAATGATGTCAGAGCGCTCAAGCCTTGGTGCCCTAAAGGGGAGAACAAACATACACACACAAAACAAAAACAAAAACACAAATACACAAATGGTTTTTGACCTTTAGGTAATGTCTATACAAAGATTTATCAAGTCAAGTTCCTAAAGCTTACAATAACAGGGTCTCATTGGCAGCAGCCCGCTGCGTAATCAAGAATTCTTGGGGCCAACTTCAACAGTCACTATACAAACAATATATCAACAAGACAGAATGGATACTGGATATAGCGGTCGACATCAAAAAACAATGTGTGTGGTTTTGAAGAATAATAAACCAACAAATAATGGCCAAAGCTCGTGCCAAAGCCAGACTTCGTAGCTTGTGGAGACTCACGCTGCCATTGATGCACTTTTTCAAGCTGTGTGGGAATGAATTACTGCACTCACAGAGAATGATCCACAACCTGCTCAGGAAAATATTTGGATTTGTTGAGCATCCCCGGCTTCACATCAGATAATCTCTTGCAGAGGATTTATGGGGCAAGGGAGTGTTCTAAAAGTCTCTTAAATTGTGAGCAACATGACTAGACAACTCCCCAGCCTTTCCCCAGGGCAGCTCTCATCCTATTATTTAGGGCTTTGTTTATTCCACAGACTAATCAGTGACAGGTTGGAGGGAATGAAGGGCCTCTGCTGGCTCCTACAGCTAACGCCACCTGAAGTATCGCTATTCACTACCTGTCTGCTGCATAAGACTCTGAGAGAGGTTTGTAAGGCATTTAACAACCTCGTAAATCAAGGGTTTGTCTTCGAAACGACGAGGAACTTGTGCTCAAGAGAAGACTTTTGAAACTTTTTAAAAGTCTTTGACTTTGACATCCAAGATGTTTAATTCAAGTTTGGTCTTTGCAAAGGGGACGAATCGGTGCATGGTTCAACTTGGTTATGAAAACTGCCAGGTTGCCATGTATGAGTCCAGTAAATGTGCATGGCAGCCAAGTACACACTGTGAGTCATGGGCCGTGGATCTCTGGCGCTCCTCAGGGGACCTATAGGCTGCAGCTGAAAGCCCAAGCCTGGCTTGAGTTGCAGGGCTCCTTTCATGGAGAGCGAGGAGAGAAGCCCCTGACAAAAAGTCAAGCCACCACTGGGTAGGGGCTTGTAATTAGCAATTAGCGGGTGGGTCCAAGTTTTGCTTTGGCCCAGGCTAAACCCACAAAATGTTCTCCTAGTTTATAATACCACGGCCTGAGCTGCAGAAAGACTTGAGCAGGACTCTAGAGGATGAGGTGAAAGCTCTGTTGAGGTACAGAGTAGATTTACGAGAAGATAATGACCCAGGGTGAACTGCCCCCTTACACACAGATGGGCACTTCAAAGAAGGGGCAGCAAGTGGGGCTAATTACAGAACCATGTGCTTATTAATATGTGCATATCACATAAAAATATGCCTGTATGTGTGTGTATGCTCATTTGTGCAAGTATGCTCTTGTGCATGCAAACATGCCTGTGTAAGTGTGTGAGTGTGTATGGGTGCATGCATGCATGCACATGTGCATGTCTTCTTCATCTCCCCATGCCTCACGTGGCCCAGCCAAGGAGAAAAACCCCAATACTTTCAGACCAGAAAGAAAAACAGACTTTTTGGATGAAAGTCCTCTGGTCAAGCGTAAGGCCTTTTATTTTTTTTGGTAATTATTATTTATAGTCAGCACATTGATAACGCCCCAACAAAAACACTGCAGGGCATCATTCATTCTGTGCGCGGTGATGTTGCTGCACCACAAATTGTTCAGACCACCGGCCAGAGCCCAGAGCCCCATAACTCAATGTCAAAGGGGAGGAAAAAACCTCCTGCGCGCCACTATGTTCTTATTTTAAGGATATCCCCACTAGGGTCCAAGTGCATCCTTACTGGCCTGACAGCTCAGGACAGGAGGAACCTAGGACATCTGAATTTACAGTTATTATAAGCCACAGCCCTCAGGCAGCAGCCTCACAGCATGTCAGACTATTTATACTCTCTCCTGCTGGTGCACATTTCCCGCTCCTTTGCCACTGCATCCCATCGTGTGTCACTTACTCAGCCTTCATTTGGATTATCTGTCTGCTTTGGGGTTTACACCCGCAGTATGCAGTGGAAATCTGTGCATTTCACATTAAGCCCAAAATGTAATAAGAGCTAAAGAGAAGTGCATAAAAATAACTGACAGAAAGAAAGATATATTTGCGGTGCAAGGTAAGTGACGTTTGGAAAGTGGTATCACTATATTAAAAGGCTTTCGACTGAAATTTGGAGGTGTGGAATTACCTAATATACTTTTGAGCCATATAGTACATAACTGAAGTCATAGGCGGGATATTTTACTTTTTGTTTCTTAGCTGGTGTTAATGTACAAACATTACTGATACAGGAAATGTTTAATTGGGAAACATTTATAACCTTAATGACTACATCATTATTAATTCAGTTGTGGTCTAAAATTGGTATGTTTATTCAATGTGTATTAAAGGAGCTTGTGTATGTATTTTTCTTCACCTTTTTTGAATCGGATCAGTTTAAAACTTAAAATACATGCATTACTAGATATTTTCATGACTCATTAAATGTCCTCATCACTGTAGCCATTGGAATAATAGTAATATGATACTATGAGGGGCAGTCTTCATGCCTCCATCTATACGTGGCCTCACATTCCAGCTGATTGCCTTTGCTGTATTTGATTAAACCCAAGAATGTACCATTATCAAGGACTGGAACATGTGTTATTTCAATTTCAATTTTAATAGAAAAACCGTCATCCAGCACATAAACCATAAAATACTGCAAACGTTATATTTTATCATGCAACCATCATCAAATTACACTCAGTTGTCAGCAGACCTAGGTCGGTACCATTTTAAAAGTTACCCTGCCCTAGAACTCCACCTAGCGGCCAACATGGTGCCTTACCTCCAGAATACATTCAGTTCGGCTTCATTTTTAACTACTGAATAAGGCTCCTTAAGTCTACTGTTAAAAAAGTTGATTATGTAAAATACTACATTAATACAAAATTCTGATTTTATGAATTTATTGAATTGTATATGCACTCTTAAAAATAACTTGTCATCTTAAATTTAAGTTTAATATGGGATCAATTCATATTTGTTTTAATTTCAGGGGGGAAAGGGAGGGGGGGGGGGGGGTCGGACTTTCTTTGCATAACATTTTGTTTTGAGGACTACAGGGAGTCACTGTGAACATTCAAGAAATAATCCGACATACAAACACCCCAAATAACAGATAACAGATCCTTAATTAGGACATCAGTTGAGATTGTACTTACTAGATCTGTATCCATCTGCCTATCACTGCCTGTCGATTCAGCCCTTTCACCACCCTAGCTTCCACCTGTAGGCTCTGACATGGGGTTATATATATTTGCTTATCACCAACCATTATAGCTACGTCCTCATATATGGGAAGTGATGAAGTCGGACCCTTGATGCCAGACTCTATGTGCTGCTGTTGCAATAAACATTTCAAACTGAGTTGTCTGTCTGAAATGGAATAAATCCATGAATGAGAGAATCGAGTGATGGTGAATTATATAGGTACTTATCACTGATTGGAAATCAGATGTTTTATATTTAACTGCATACAGTATATTTCTGCCATATGTTACAATGCAGCCTAGACTGTATCACCTTGCTATGCTATCAATATACCATATGTTAATTTTGCATGACATTGAGGATAAACTTGCGTTTTCTCCATGAGACAATCCATTTCAAAATGACACATCTTTTTTAAGAGTGTAGTAACTGCTGTATCCCTGTTTAACACCCATGTCTACTCTAGTAGGGGGTTGTAAGGTACTCTGGGCTCCTCCTGGGTAACAAACACCAGCACTTTGGCCAGGTACGTGCTGATCGTGCCGTAGCGACGTAGCCTCAGCTCCAGGGACAGATCAAAGTCATGCGGCTTGTTGATGAGCTTCGCCACCGACATTACGCCGCCGGAGGGCACCTGCTCCGTCTTGAAGAAACCATCCTCGTTGCCAGTGGTGATAGCAATCCCGATGTCATCGCCGGGGACAGTGTTAGAGGGGCCCATGCGGAAGATGTTGGTGAAGACGGGAATGTTGGTGGGGAACGTGAGGTAGTAGTAGGTTATTCTCAGCGGCATGGCCAGGCACTCGACAGACTCATTGCAAAGCAAGCGTTCACATCGACTGCAAAAAGAAAAGGAGGTTGGGGGGAGGCAGGGGCAAGACAGAACAAAACAGGCACAGGGAGAAAGAGAGAAAGAGAGACCGGGTGTAAGTTTCATTTGCCGTGCATGGCATGCAGTGGAGGGGACATCAGTCTCAGCAGCCATACAGGCCAGTCATGGTGCCCTCTGTGGGATCATGCAAGACGCTCTATCACTGGTGCCTCCAAACAAGGCTGGGCATCCCAGCCTCTACTGAATATGAGCCAAAATGGGACTCGATAAATATCCATATGCATCATTCTAAAAAAAACAAATCATGCTACAGCCAATAATCTTTCCTGAAGTCGTTCCAGCATGACATGCAGCGCCTTAACCCATATGTATGAATAAATTAAATTATCCCTGTACTCAGAGCTCGTACCATGGTGACCATACACACATGGATCTTGCTCTGTGAGTGTTTGTGTGTCTATTTACTCGATTCCTTTAAATCACACACATTAACTCCCCAGACAAACGCTAAATCCAAAGTTGTGTCCTCTGCAGCAGAGACAAAATTCAGGTTGACTCACGTTTCTCCAGCACGCCGGTAGTTGTTTGGACACTCGAAGGACAAGCATCTGAATCCTCCCTGCACATTAAAGCAGCTCTGGTTCTCCGCACACGTGTGAGTTCCCGCTGCGCATTCGTCAATATCTGAGAGAGAAAACACCCAGATGTTATTTGGAAACACTCATAGAAATGACACACAGTAATACTGCAGCGTTACGTTAAAGACAGCTCACCCTGACAGCTGCGCCCGTTGAGTGCAAGGGTGTAGCCAGTGACGGGACAGGAACAGTGGAAGCTGCCGGGGGTGTTGTGACAGCGATAGGAGCAGATATGACCTCCAGTGGGCAGAGCGCACTCATCAATGTCTAGAGAGGATACAGAAATAAATAAATACAAGCTATACCAGAGAAAACAATACACCCTTAAATGAAGGAAGTAAAACTAGTCAGGACCACACCTTTAATACCTGTCAAGCCCACATATACTTGGTCAACCCATCAGGCTCTGTTTGTGTCAGATTTCTCAATTCATCCTTTCCCTTCCCTTCCCTTCATCTATTCATCCACCTCTACCTCATCCCTGCCTCTGCTCATCCCCACTCTCCCCGAACTCTCTGATACCGAACTCATCAATCCCAGTAAAATCCTCTATTAGACTTTTGTGGCATGGTCCTTGCTGGTGAAACAGGCAATCGTTGGTTGATGATAAATCACAGTGAATATATTGACACATAGCAGCAGCTAGCTCAAAACCTATAGAACTGCTCAGAAGGAAACCTGCTGCACTTCCAGAATGGTATTCATCTAGGTGCTTCCACTTTACCTTCACAAGTCATGCCATCAATGTCACTGAGCTGGTATCCACGGCGACAGTAACACTGGTACGAGCCATACACGTTGGCACACTCTTGACTGCATGGGTTGCTCCCACATTCATTCAGATCTAGAGAAAAGGTTATCACAGAACAATATGAACTTCTGGAAACAACTGCGCCTGTCCTTAGGAATATGCACAAAGTAAACAGTTGCATTCACAGTTATACACTTAGTGTGGATGTGAGCTGGTTCCTGAGGATGTGCTTACACTGAACAGATGGGGGAGGATACAAGAGGATGTGTTTTTCCAAGGGTAACAAACTCAAATGTTTTTCTTTTATTTGAAACAGTACAGTACACTCACTTTTAGGTAACAGGTAACCACACAGGGCTCACTCCTGCACATGGTTAATTTGCAAAGGGGGCTACGAAACAGCCTTGTACCATGCATACGATTTCCAGGAGACTAAATCTAATATAAAGAACTTTATATCATGCACAACTACGACATCACAGACAGGTAAATTAATTTGGAGGATGTTTTGGTTCAAAATATGATGTCTCTTTAACACACTCCAGGAGGAATTGGAGGTTATGTGTGCTGCTTAAGGACACTACAAAATGTGGACAGGGGCAAATAATCAACCCACCTTACATGCTGACCCACACATCCACTTCATTTCCTACATTTGGTATAAAACTGTCAATATGTACACTATGCAGAGCACATTCTGTATGTAAACTGTTGCAATCATCCATATCTGAGTATGACTTACCGTCACAACTCCTGCCGTCGGCGGACAGCTTGAACCCTGTCGTGCAGCTGCACTTGTATGACCCCAGAGTGTTCTCACACTTGTGAGCACACAGGCGGCCTGGGTAGTGCCTGCATTCATTAATATCTGAGACACAAAGTGGAAAACACCCCACAGTCAGTTAATGAAATGGTAAAATAGATAATTTTCCTGTCACACATTTAGACTTGTCGAAACAGGAAAAGCAAAGGTAGAGTTAATAATGTTAATGACGGCTGGATGCATTCCATTTAGACAAGCTCTGGCTTTGACAAACTGACATGGTTTGATTTGGTACTTAATGGAGTGGAGTGTGTGTGTGTATATGTGTGTGTGTGCAGCAAACCAAATTGGTGGGAACATTTGAATATCTGGGACTTACTTTTACCACGTTTCCCTGTGTTTCCCCTTGTCTCTCTGTTCTTTCTCGTAAGTCTCTACGTTTTGTATGTGTGTGTGGCTGATGGCTCATCAGTCTCCAGTCCTGCCTCCTGTGTTTTGCTGACCACTGCCTCAGCAGCCAAGTCAAACTGCCTTCACCTCTGCTCATCCACCAACTTCGCTTAACTGCCACCTCCCTCCTCACCGAATTTACCAGTTTTTTGGGGCACAATAAAACCTTTTTATCCTTCTCCTGTGTTCGCTGTGTTGCACTTGGCTCCAGGAGAAGGAATTTGTAACAGTATCATTAGATGATTAAATTTGAGAGTTGATTCTTCTTACGTCAATGTCAATATGGTCTAAAGAGATCCAGAGATAGAGACATAATATAAAGTAACATCATGAAGAATTCACTATTAATGAAAATGCTTTTGTCAAGGTATCTCTGCATCATATGGGACTATAGATAGAGTTCATATGGTAGGAATATGATGTCCTCATGACATCATTATGAGGTCAGAGGATGGCATCATATAGTGTAAGAATGTAACCAATAAGATATAGAGTTTATTTAGATAAACCAATCATTCGTTGTCATATGGTTTTAATGACTTCATGATGACATTATAAAATTGCATTGTAATAACATGAAAATGTTAATATTGCCTGATGGGGTTATATACAACGTGAGCAGGGTATATATTGTCTCTGTGATACTTTTGATTTACACCTGAGCTTTTCCTGCTTTAACAAGTCAAAATGTGGTCTAATATAAAAAATATATAATATAATATTATACAGATTCTAAGCAACCACAATTGGTAAACAGTGTTTGACTTACAATTACCTGCAGCCCCCGACTCTTGAGGGATAAGTGATATGGATGGATGGATGTTTCACTTGCATTCAGTGAATGTACTTTGGACTGAGCTACAATGTAAAAACCATCAGACAAGATCGACTGGTTCCTTACCCTCGCATGTGCGGCTGATGCTGTTGAAGATGTAGCCACTCCCACACTCACAGCGGTACGAGCCCACCAGATTGATACAACCATGACCTGAACAGACCTTCTCAGGGCCCTTACACTCATCTATATCTGCAGACAGGAATGTACAGTAAGCAACAAAGAATACATGCATGATGTGCACAGGTATGTCACTATGATGCTTTTGTATCTAGGGATGACCAGTTGCTCAGCCGTACCAACACAGCGTGTGGCCTCTTCGTTAAGGTGGTATCCCCGACCACAGTTCACAGAGTTCCTCTGGCAGTTGTAGGAGCCAACTGTGTTCATACAGACCTGTCCTCTGCTGCATGGACCGGTGTGGCTAACACATTCATTGATATCTGAAAACACAGATTGTTTATAATATTATTATTGTTTATGATGTTAAATTATGAAGAGACGATACTCTGATTCATCAGTATTATGCATGAGGAGGTAGAAATCCACAAAGAGCTATCACCTCCGTCATGGACGTTATGTTCTTGTCTGCTTTGGTTGCTTGTTAGCAGAATTACACTACAAGTACTCAACCTATTTCCATGAAATTTTGGAGGGGTGACCCAAGAAAGAATTATCACTTTCTTTTCATTGCAAGAAAGGGTAGAATAATTTGTGGATCTTGATGGATAGAATTTTTAGGTCACTGATATTAATGAGTGTATGAAATTTGGTGCAGATCTAAATAAAAATCTGGATGTAGAGAATTGAAATGGGGTCTGCTTAAGGGACTGTTGTGCCTTGGCGGAGGTCTGTACTTTCTAGTGTCCAGTTATGATAATGAAAAGCAGATGTATGTCTCCAAAGCTCTGGATGAGACACCTCTACAGTGTCATTTGTTATGGTGCAGATTTTTACCAATGCATTCGCCCAGGGCATCCTGGATGAAGCCAACCCCACACTTGACCTTGGGAAGACAACGGAACGACCCCTGGCTGTTTTGGCACTCAAACACCAGGCCACAGTTATGGATACCAGCCTCACACTCGTCAATATCTGGATGACGACATCACAGCAGAATTATTATTGAACATGCACTGAGAAAACCTGCAAACACACAACTCGTGCATATTATCCATGTTCATATTGTCCCTGCACAAACAAGGCCTATCTCAATTGAGCAAAAACCCCTGCTCAGGCTACATGTATTGTAGATTATAGGGACATTATTTATATACATCACTTCCTGAACTGCTACTCCTGTTTTAACTCCACTAGGTGCTGCTCTACCATGTCACTCGATTTATTCAAAACTACAGAATATTTCTCAGCCACTTTGCACCCTGTTCATGAAACAACCTCCAGAATCTGATGTATTTCTCTGAAGCTATGATTAGTGTCTCTAAAGTATGTAACATGCTCTATTTTCATTAGTCATTGTCTGAGCATATTTATATTTTGTAACCTTGAAATAGTCAGTGCTATCTTTGCTCTGTCTCCCTTATACCAAGTTAAATAAAGGTTAGATTCAAAAAATAAATAAATGCATTAAACTGACCCTTGCAGTCGTTGTTGTCAGTGAGTTCATAGCCAGTTCCACAGCTGACCTCTCTCTGGCACCGGAATGAGCCCTCTTTGTTGATGCATCGCTGTCCTGCCCGACAGTTACTGGCTCCCAGCAGACACTCGTTTATATCTGAGAGGAGAGGAGTAAATAATATTTTGCACATATATTCTGTAAACATTAATGGTAACTGTGCTCCACCTAATTTCCGTATCACACCAATCAAAATTTCCTCTAAGCAGTCTGACTATTCAAATATAAAAAGAACTTAGAAGAGTCTTACCGTCACAGCTTTTCCCATCTGGTTTGAGTTTGTAGCCTTTCAAACAGCCACAGGTGTTGTTGCCGACACAGACATGAGCACATTTCCCTGAACAAGCAACACAAACAGGCTCATAACTGTTCACATTGTTTGCAAGGTTAAGCCATTTACTTAAATATGAGAGCTTATACAGCCATTTGGTTTATTATACTGTACCGTCACACTGGTCGGTTAACACTGAATTATCTCCTTTTTCAATGGTTACATCCTTGCTTGGTACTGTGGGACAGAAACATAAAGAATTGTTATAGAGCTTGAAATCAAAACTTTATTTCTTCCGAAAAAAAGTTTTTTAAATTAATAATCCGGGGACTTAATTTTGAATGGACAATAAATAACTTGCTTATAATGCAAAACACAGTCACGAAGCCAAGATGCTTATTAATAAATTAGACAGCAATAAATTAAAAGCCTACCTAAAATCGATCACAGTCCAAACACATACAGATTAGGATTAGGTGAATTAGAGATTCTGAATTGTCCATAGGTGTGACTGGTCCAGGGTTTACCTCGCAACTCTCCAAATGTCAGCTTTCAAAGTATTATAGATAGTGGATGGATCTCCTGTGAAAGTTGAAGGCACTGACCACATACAGCCACCAGGGGACAGCGTGGGCTTTTGTTTGACGAGACAAGAGGCACTCTGATTTCTCCATCTCATTTTTCTTATGGGTTGTATGAATCCAATATTTTGAGAAACTGAATGTGTTGATGAACAGGCTTTCTCGTACCGGATTCTGTTTTATACCAAAGCCACATAATCTGCTTTCATTCAAACAAACATGAGAAAAACTGCACGATAGTTTATTTTTCACCCACACTCTGTTTGTGCTGTTGGTGCTGTCTGGTTATCTGAGGCTCCCTCCATGCAGCAGGCCCGGGACACCAGGCCACACTGGTAGCCCACAGACAGGCTGTTATAGCATGGTAGGCCCTGCTCCTGGGTCGTCTTCCCCAGAAGACAACAGCCACAGCACATCTACAGAAAAGAGAAAACATTACCATCCCATTCCGTTTTAGATGGCATGGGGGCACAGACAGGTGCATTTAAAAGATGTAAAAGAACAGAAAGACGGGAAAAAAACACTCAATCCAAAACTGATGTAGCAGGGCAAGTGAAAGCCACGGGGAAAAAAATTGTGGGATGAGATTTTGTAGTTAGACGTGTAGACTTCTAGAATGATGAATGAGGATGAGGTGATTCAGACAGACACTCAAGCTGAATGATAAGACACCTGACAGGCTTCAGGCAGATGGACAGACGGACGGACAGGCAGACAGACAGAGTGACAGGCAAGATCGGCAGAAAGTCACTAACAAAGACGGACAGGCAAACGGTAATGAGATGATCGTCATCCCCTCTGGCTGAGACCCGCTCAATCAATCATTACAGCAACCCGGTAATGTCAGGAGGGGGGGGGGGGGGGGGTTGTGCGGTGCAGAGTGTGGAGAACGATGTGTTGTTTCCCTGTGGGCAATGAGAGTATATTAAGTGAAATCTGACAGTCTGTGGTGTGAGTGTGTTGTAATTGCAGTGATTGCAAGACTGGACACATGCCACACAAAAATCGAGTTTTATCTGCGACTCTGTGTGTGTATGTGTGTGTGTGCGTTTGTGTGCGCGTGTGTGCGTGCGGTTGTGTGTCTGTGGCCTTGATGCCGTCCAAGGTGCAGAAAAAAAATATATCCAAATAGCTGGATAAAGTCCAGTGATAGACATGTGCCAACAACAAATGTGCCCACAGACAAAAAGCTTTCCTATCCTTCATCAACTATAATTACATAGTTTACTGAATCAGGACTTGTCAAGCTTAGAGTACTAGATGAAACACAGAGGTATGCACCAAAAATACATTTTAAAGTGTGCAAAAACCCTAGAAATTAAAATCTATAATCAATGTTTTCATAATGCAACTAACTATGTATAATATGAAAGGTGTTGACTTTAGTTACTCTGCTGATTCCCCTCAGCCCTACAGAGTTGTTGCATCTATAAGATCATTGGTTTGGTTCCCCCGCCTCACTCCTGCAGACAGGTGAACCTTCTTCAGCCAAATACTTTATGTGGAAACAGCTAAAAAGGAAAATAGATAGTGGACTTTGATTTCATTCAATCCAATTCTAATGCTGCCCTGTATCAGCTGGATGAGTAAATAATGAAATGTTTGCTAACAAGGTGACCATGCCATTAAGTGTTTACACTGCCCCCAAGTGGCCAACAATCTTGCGACTAAAACTTACATTCTAACGCATTCACCCAATTTGCTTTAGCCTATATACTGGCCTGACTATTTCTTGGCATGCATTGCAAAGGCTTCTTTAAAATCCATGTCCAGTAAAAACAGGTTGTAATTTGTACACTTTTGTGCCGGTAAATTCTATACCGACTTGCTGTTTCTCTCTGCTTCCAGTCTAAAGCCTGAGCTCAACTAAGCTTACCATCTTCAGTTCCCCAGGTATGGCACAGACTTATTTAACTCTTGACAAAGGAGCAAACTATAGATAAATTCCCTAAAATGTTGAATATTTCTAGGGATTTATTACATTTTCTAAGATAATAAAATCTCCTATTGGGGAGAAAGAAGCCCATTGAGGGTTAGGTAGAGAATATATATTTTTATTATGATGTAATGAGTTATATAATATAATTATATAACAAGTTGGGGGAACTGTCTCCTTCTTTTCTATAAACCCTTTGTTATACTCTCCTTACCTGAGCTCGTTCATGAGCCATTGTCTGCACTTTACAGGAGATCAAGTGAGGACAAGCTGCCCCCGCTGACAATTACCTCATCCTGTCAAGAAAACGCACCAACTTGCCTCCTTGCCTCTCTACATTTCATTTAAAATGGATCTCCAAGATGTGTTGATGTGCTGAGTGTTGTGAAAATAAAGAGGCACACAGAGGGGATTATTTGAAAAAGGGAAAAAAATAATAGAAAGGCCAAAAAAGTGCTTTGTGAGCCCGGGGAAGATTCGAGAGTCTGAATTTATAATCCATCTGACAGCAACAAGCTCCATTCTGCCGTGGAGTGACATGCCTCATTCTGCTCCTGGCACACACACACACACAGACACACACGTATGTGCACACAAAAACACATTCAGTTCATCAATCATTTGCCTCCAATCTAGCTGTCCAGCAGAATAGTGTGCATTGATTGGAGTGGAGGAGGGTTTTTTGGTGCACACAGCAGTTTCATTCCATCTTGTTGTCTCTGATTATAGTGTTTAATGTTAGAAAGACACACACAGACACACACACACACACAACAGACCTTTGTCGTCTTGGTCTCGCAGGTGCTACTGAATAAAGAGTCACAGGATCCTTGGTCTTTGGCCACGTTGATACCAGTGGTGCACATGTTATCCTCGAGCACTGTCACACAGCACTGCTCCTGCACTATCCTGTCAACAGGAAGAAAACAACACAAAACACAGGTGGTGCAGTTATTCTCAGCTCCCTCAGCGCAGTATGAACAACAACAAACATTTTTAGTGAAAAGACAAATGAAGCAGTGAAATTGATTTATAATGACAATTTGAGGGATCAATTATGATGTTATACGATTAATTTAAAACCAATATGATGAAAACAGTTGTGATATAATGAATAACTGAGCCATGTTTCCTCCTTTCCTCAGTCTAACATTCTTCATTCACAACTCGTGGCCCATAACACCCCTATAACAATTAATAACTGGAAGGGATGAAAATGTTAGTGTAGATGATTGAAAAGCAAAGTGGTAAATTGTCATCTGATTAGATAAACTTGATTGACATTTCATTAGAGACAGTGCTGCTGTGATAATCACCTACACTGTGTTGTTTACTACAGTCGACAACTCATCATTTACAAGATCAAACTGACATGAATTGTTTCACAGCAGCAAATTTGATATTTTGACCACCGCTATCTTGTTTTTCTGAATCCAGAAAAATTATAGTAAGAGGAGCAGGGGGTGGGACTGACCCAAAGCTTGTGTACACACCCACATATGATCCGCACCCATTGGACAGTATTACCTGTCAATCACGACGGCATTCATGCCCAAATGCAGGCCGTGCCTTATTGTCCAATTTACACGAAATGGGATCAGAATTTCCAAAATCATGTTGTGTTGAAGAAGACTTGAAACTAGCAACTGAGACTCCTTAGGAAATGTCTAATGACGTTTAAATCTGCACAAACACTGTAGGCCAAACCCTTGAGAAACTGCATGACTCAGCCTGCCACAATCACATTTTATAACATTGTTTCTGACAAAAATGTTTTGAGCAGTGAATATGAGTCAAAGCACTGTTTTATGCATCATTTGATCCTAAAATTAAAATGGAACTTATCCAATTGGGATCCTAGATCCCAATTCAGGCTTGTGTTGATGTAATTTTCCTTCGTTTTTCCTGTCTTAATAGTTATGACTTAATAGATAATGACAATTGTCAATAAAGTATGAATCAGTCAGTCCGCCAATCAATTTCTTATCCATTTTCATTGCTCTTTTTTGTGGCAGTGCAACACAACAGTGCCTTTCAGTGCAGCCCATTAAAATGAGCCTGAGGCGAGCCTGCTGGGGGATCTCAAAGTTGTCACAGTAAAAACCTCTTCAGGGATGAGTGGGATGTGAAAGTCCCGTAAGGATTCAGTGGAGGTGTATTTTTGTTTTGCAACACTGACATTACTGGGTTTAATCTGGGTTGAGCAGCTCTCCCTGAGGCCTTTGTTGCGTTGTTTCAGACCAGAGTTAAACCAACATTTCCCGGATTTATATGTGTCCACCTCCACAAGTCCTTACTCATGGTGGGAGTTTGGGTAATACTCCTTTAATGGTATTACAAAACAAAACGACTCCTTACTTGCTCACTTTTTTTTTGGATTTTAATATTTTGTATACTGTGTTATGTACATGATACTTTGCTGTTGTATGACAGGGATTTCCCATTTTGGGATAAATTAAGTAAACCTACCAACCTGCCTGCCTACCTGCCTTCCTGCCTACCAGCCAGCCAGCCTAACTACCTACCTACCTACCAACCTACCAACCTGGCTGCCCGCCTGCCTGCCTACAAGCCAGCCAGCCAGCCTAATTACCTACCTACCAACCTACCAACCTAGCTGCCCCCCTGCCTGTCTACCAGCCAGCCAGCCTAACTACCTACCTACCTACCTACCAACCTACCAACCTGGCTGCCCGCCTGCCTGCCTACAAGCCAGCCAGCCTAACTACCTACCTACCTACCAACCAACCTGGGTGCTACCAACCAACCAACCAACCTATCCATCCATTCTTAGGACAGCCTTTCCTGTCAGAATGGACCAACAGTTAGTCAGGTCATAATAATTTCACTAATCCTTTAGAAATCATTGCTAATGTGTTACAGATGGGATTTAGAATATTTGTACTAACATGTTGGTACAGAAAGTGCCTTGACGTCTGAGCTCACTGCAAAGAAGAGATCCAAACTGTATACCTCTATAGCGATCAATGAAACACCACGTTTTGTAGTGTTATGTTAAAATGTCAAATCAGTGATCTGTAAGAGGCACAGCCCATTTACATGACAGCAGTTAATTTATATTTTGGTTACATCAGACTCTATCCTGTTATCTATTTGCTCTCTGTTGGTGCAGGCCCATCAATTAAGAGTGTTGCTTTCTTTCTGGCTAGAATCTGTTTCACTGAAGCTTTACTGGGAGCATACAAAAATGCCACCCCCTCACAACGCCTCTGTCATTTCCAACAAGCCTCTTTATCAACTCTTACCAGAAATCTCTTCCCACATAAACCGCTGTGGACCCAGAATTCACGTCAAGGCGCACACCTCCTCTGCCGAACCTTTTAAGGGCACAGACACGCTCCTGTTTTTTCTTTTTCTCTTCTCTCACTTCATGCGTACTTTCTTTTCCCCCCTTTGGTGTCTGAAGTAGTCGTTCAGATTTCCTGTTATTGCATCTCTCCGTTTTCCCTCTATGTCACGTTTCACCTCTGAGGTATTTCCTGGGTTTTGAAACAACCCCTCTCCTGACCCCCTCTTCCCCTCCTCACCCTTTTCCACATCCCAAATACACCCTGCTCCCCCCACAAACCCCTGCCCTCTTCCTCCGCTCCCCCTCACACTATAATTTAGACAAATTTGGGATCACTAAGGGTGGCTACGGTAAATGTGTTTGCCATCAGCGTTCACAGCAGCAGACCTCTCTGGATTATGGGCCCCGAACCTGTGGCAGGACACCTTCTAGGGTTACCAGCAGGCCTGTTATTATCCCATCACTATTAGTGTTTCCCGCTCTCACGTGAAGTGAATAATGTGCCTGGAGATTTACGGGAGTGAGGTAAAACAATCTCATTTTAAGAGCCAACTGAATTTTCCTACCATGCAAACGACCAAATCGCTCTGGGACAGTATTGCAAGAGCTGCTGTGGTGCAGATAGAAAATGTAAGATTGTGACAAAGGGTGAAGCAGTTAATGACTTGTTAATCGGAACTATGCCCCAGATAAGACTTCTACTAGAGCACCCTCAGCCTTGTGATGCATAGATTTCTTATCAGATACAGCAATGTATCACATACGCTGTGTCTCAATTCAGGGGTTGCATCCTTCACAGGCTGCATTTGAAGACCGATTGTGTCACAACGGCGCAACAAGGATGTTCCGTTTCGAAGGCTCCTCCAAATGCAGGCGACCAATGTATCCTTTCATGCCTGAGAAACAAAGGCTCCAACAGGTGGATCCTTCCGGGACCAAACTATCCGAGGATTCATTGCGCTTTGGTGACGAACCGTTTTTCAAAGAGGTAGGTGAAAAGTTATCCAACGTTTGAGTATCACCCTTCAAATCCACCAAACAGCTAATGGTAAACATGCAACAGTTCAAAGGGCCAGACGATATGGGTACACTGATCACAGCCTCGGCAGAACAAACCAGTCTCATTTTGGTGAAGCCTCAACAGTCTACAAAGACCACCTCCTTTGTTGGCCATGTAGACTGAGTCCTCTGAAGGAGCCGGATCCAGAATTAGGACAAAGCTATATACTTCACAGCACCCGCTTACCTGCATGTGTCTGACGCAGAGATGAGAGGGAGGGATGCACAGTCTTCGTTATCATTGCCTCGCTTCTGTCCATCCTTACAACAGTCCTCTATCGAGACCTGCTCTGCTCCTGCAGACATTAAAAATAAAACAATTTAGGTTTTTTGCACATGTAACGTAGTTTAGGAAAGCAATACATTTGTGCACATTTACTTTTGGGACATTTTCATATCTGGTATTATTATTTGTCAAGCTGAGGGGACGCCCATAATGACTGTAGGAGACAGGCAGGCACACCTGCCTGGATACATGAGGGGGATGAGAGTATGTTTGCGTACCCTTTAAACTGCCCAAGACTAGATAAGTATATTAAATGGCACAGTCATAAGTATGGTTCAATGTTTTCATGCCTTTACATAACACATTTCTTTTGGCAAAAATAATTCCTGCTAATTGACGCATTGTTTTCAGTAATTAAGTGGATAACAATCATGGTATTTGGAAATCTATCCAAAGAAAAGAGAATCCTCCCAATGTTCTAAAAGGCAAGTTACATTTTGTTTTCTGAAAGACGAAGAAAGAAAATTCTGAATCTGTTTGGCAATTTTAAATCCCAAAATACTTTTTTTGTGCCAAAGACAGTGATGGATATGTTGTTGCACACGCAAGAGAGGATTTTTCCCCCAAAAAACTGGAGCCAAACCAACTCTGTGGTGATCTGGCTGTTTATTCATGTGGATTAGAGAGCGTGGAATTCCTCGACTCTGTAAACAATCAGCTGACGCAATCACATCGAGTATGTTCATTTGCCTGTGGTTTGTGTGATCTGCCAAATTTGAAATAGCTTTGGCTGATTAGACTCTTTACTTTTTTTCTTACCTTAGGCTAAACCCAGGATAAGTTTGCCAAATTGTTATTAACAGTAAGTCCCCCGAGAGAAAAAAAGGGAGAAAACAAACTCGCTGTGAAATAAATGTTGTTGATCCATTGTAATAGAATATGCGATGCTGCTGGTTTCTGACTGAATGTTTTGAATTATTAGGAAAGTGATTGTGAAACGCACTGCATAAATCCATCTGGCTGAGACTCAGCATCTGCTGTGACACGTCTGGCGTCATGGACTTGAGATGGTTAGATTAGGTAGGGAGGACAAGTGTCTGGGAGAGCAGGCCTCGGCCTTACAGACTCGCTTCTTTGTCCCATAGGGGCAGGACGGAATTTCATTTTGGCCAATAAATCCAAAGGGAAGAAGAATCAGGAATAGTCATCATCCTAAACAGCTTTATGCACCGATAAACCTCAGAACAACAAAGTGCTAGCATTGGAATAAAACCCAGTTTCTCAGATTAGTTTTCAGGTTTCTAAAAACCCAGGTGTGCAGCCCTGAAGTGTGAGTGAGATATAACAACAACTACGTATTTCTTAGATTAAGATGTGAATTTTTGTCTTATGAAAGCGAGTCAGGCTACTTGAAATCAAAACTACTACACAAAGGATGATTAACCTGGCAGAACGGATTGACTGCGGACGGAGGATTTATTACTCGGCAGCCACATTAGCTGACTCACTACCGACTTCTGGAAGTCTGGCACATCCCAGAATACTCTGGCCAATAAACCTCGTATAACAGCTGGATGAAATGAGATGATATTTTAAAAGCTTTTCACATGGGTTTACCAAGTAGGCCATCTCTGAGTCTCCCTCTCTCTGTCTGTGAATGTTAAAGACCTGTAAGGTAACACCAAAAAGACTATCACAAAGCATTTTGTTTGCAAAAAGCTGATAATAAAACTTTGCAGTGGCTGCCATTAAAGGTGTTAAATGTTGAATACTCTTATAGAGTAGTTCTCCCATCTCCATTGTTTTTACCATTATCAGAAACTGGTACCATTTTGCAAAACAACCTTTTTGTAATAAAACTAGAAAAGCAACCAGGGAGCAACTTCCCAGATTCCACCAAATAACCAATTCCGGAGAATTCCTCTGCTGGGGCCCACTAAGTATATTTTAAATGACAGGAACAGTTTGTCATGCATGTTAAACTGCTCCCTGTGATGTGTTTTGGGGATTTCTCCCCACAGTAGGCCTCTGCTGATAACTGACTCTAAGCCACTAAGCATTGCAGGGTCATTCCAACGCCACCACTGTCTGCTGCTTTGCAATCTAAACTCAAAGACCAGAAGTGCTTCTAAATCTGCATGGTTCTGTTTTATCAAAAGAGGCAAACCAGGCGCAGCTGCTTCTGCAGTCTAGATACAGTTTGCCACAGTGGTCTGTTTCTGCTGATGCATTGTCTGTCTGGAGACGGCTGATTTCCATCTTGGATGGCGGTGCTGGTTTGTGAAGGGCCATTCTCTCTTGGCAGAGCAGCAAATTGACTGCCTGCGTCTAGACGCCTCATGTAAACAGGGCTTAATGAGCCCAGTGGTTCAGCTCCACCCAACAGAGGAGTTGGCCATTCGTCACTACAGAAGTGCATCTCTTACAGGCTGCACTTATTTGGAGGTTTTTCAGTGACATAAAAAGGCTGTTATACATAGGAGGTATCTATCTATCTATCTATCTATCTATCTATTCGTTGTCATATTCCTCCTTAGATCAGGTCTTTATATGATAAACAGACACAATGATCTCTAGGGGCTCTAGTTATGTAACAGGTCAAGCTGACAGCTGACTGAAGTTGACTTCAAACTGACCTTTGACGCGCACAATGAAAGCAGCTTGGATAAGGGCGGCCTCCACTGACTGTGAAAATTGCCCCATGTGTGAGCAGGGTGACCGTGAGCATTTTGGATATGCTTCATCCTATATCTTGGTAACCCTGCTGTGAGCACTCAAGTATAAATCACACCTGTCTGTCTAGACCACCATGTCCTGGTGAGACAGCGGCCATTCTGACACTGCATCACAGCATACCAAGGTACTTGGCCTTTGGCCTGGAGGGCAGGAAGTACAGAAACCATGGCGGTGAGAACTCTCACTTGAGACTTATGCGAATCTGCATTTTTAACACTCCTCCATTTGATGTGAAATCTTTTCTTTCATCACTTTGTGAGTCAAGTTGAATTTAGGGCTACTGCATTGAGACAATGTAATGCATGAAAAAGAGAGTAGATGTTGGTTTACTTTTCGATTGTTTTCATATTCTACATATTTTCCTACTTTTCTTTTCACATGCTACTGTATGTATTTAATCGGGAACATCCACCAATATACATGAAGTATTTTTGTGTATCATTCTTTAACTTCTTTGTTCTGTTTCTTTTGTTGTTGTTTTCCTTGTCCCTAGAGCAGTGTGTGTATTTCTATCTTAGTCCACTTAGAGTAATATAAAACAGGAGTCAAATTCCCAGTATGTGTGCACATACTTGGCATATAAAGCCAGTTCTGATTATAAATAAATGTAGAATCTGGAGTTTGTCAGACACAACGCAGTTAATTTATAGCTGCTAAAAGTAATAACCTACTTTTTAAGTGGGAAAACAATAGAAGTGATTTGAATCATCTATAATGAAATCACAGGAAACCAGACCTCATTTCAGTCCAGACTTGTTACACTTTGACGCTGCCAACTTTGAAGTGTGCTTTCATCACATGTCCCAACTAGTCCTATGACAAATGCATCACCTCTTACTCTTTGTCTGGTATCACTATGATTCTCACCCATGTAAACCCATGTATAAAAATACAATACATACCACATATATTCTGTATCTTACCACAGTGCCATTGTTCGGCTTGGTTCAGCCTAGTATAAGTAAAAGTCACGTAGTAGTGATCTATCTCGCAGAAAGGTAACTTACCTTGGCCAAGCAGGAGCCCGAACATGGAGCAGAGCAGCACAACACACGGACCCATTGAATGAGGAGAGACTCTGCCCAATGCTGCTGTGAAGTGAAGTGAAGCAGATCCCAGCGCGTTCAGCTTCCTGTTGAGTTTGGTGAGTTTTCTTTGCAGGATGGTGAGTGGATCGGCGGCGGCGCTCTATCGGGAGAACACAGACTGCACCGTGCGAGAGGTGGATGTGATGTGATGGAGCTGAGAGGCGCAGTTGCAGCGTGACTGGAGGAATGAGCGTCTAATGATGATGGCACGGCAAGGGGCGGGCTGCACGGGGCCACATGCACACAGCGACTTATCAAAGCTGCGTTTTCCTTCCCTGCTAGGGAGCTATTAACTGTGAGATCCGTTGTAGGTTATAACACTTTAAAATATATTTGTACACACAGGGGGTGTTTATGCTTAGAAGTGAGATTGTAGTATAATTCATATATGTAGCCTAACAGTAATAGATCTACAGAAAGGCCTATCCTAAATATAAATATTATATGCTTTGGAACTTCTTCACAATTATTACATGTCAGTTGTGAGTCCTCCTCAAACAGCTCAACAATAAACTGTCACTTTACTTTTTTGTTGTGCGCTGGACTTTGTGTGCAGAGCTTTTTTATAAACAGTCTATGGTGCAGAGAGAAGTTACACAACTTTGTGTTCATTCTACCTGGTTTATCTGCAAGTAAGATTTGATAAATGTTTTTATAAGATCCAACTGAATTTGCTTACTTACTGTTTACATATGTAGCTTTTATCTAAGTGGAATTATGTCAGCTGTTTCAGGGGTCTGTTGAGCAAAAGGTTTTCAAGATAGTTCTGTAATTTAAATAGTGTTAAATCTGTGTATTGTGACTTCACAGACTGAAGGCACACTGTCCTGTCCCCACTGACTGCTACAGAGCGCTGACCATCTGTTTATTCACATTAATTCATATTGAACACATTACGTGTAAGAATACACATGCCAAGTGCGGAACCAGTAAGATGAACGGTTCCCAACATATATGTTCCACATGAAGACAGAAAGACAGACATTTGTAGAATTAGTAGGTAGATGTCATATGATTGATAGTGATTAAGATTTGTGATACTATTGAGGGAGCTGTACCCTCACTCCCATTCCATAGACTACTGAAGCATTCGCAAGAGTCTTCAGGCTACACGTGCAGATTTGTCTCCCCATCCTGAGCAGAGTAGAGTTTTTCAGTCTGTGATTAATGATTGGACTGATTACTCAACATCTGGAGCTGGTTTTCAGGTATTTTAAAAATCTTTTGTGGCTATGTCCGGACTGTAATACTGATATCTCAGTTAGAGGGGAAAAAAAGAAAGAAAGAGAGAGGGGGTAAAATACTCAGTGCTGTGTCAGCAAATAAGGTTATTTACTGCTACTTTTTGGGTTTGTTGCACCTTAAAGGTATCTAAAGGAGATCAGGCTTTCTCTGTTGCTGCACCAATAACTCTGGAACAGTCTCTGTCTCTGCATCAGGTCTTGTCCAACTGTCAATAATTTTTTATCTAATTTAAATGTCTCTTTTGAGTCACTCCATCCATAAGTCTTTCTTATGATTCTGTGAATTCTGTGTTCACTTATGTTGTTTTTCTTTTTTCCTAAAATATTTATACAATATTTACAACATTGTATATCTTATCTTTTATCCATGCTTGTTTTATTTGCCAGGATAGTTAAGTACTTTGACTCTTGTGATATTTTATGTGCTACATAAATAAAATTGACTGGTCTTGACTTGACTTCAGGGCGATGATAAGTGAAATGAAATCAGAACCTGCCTCTTTGCTGTTGCATTAATCTGATATCTGCACAGCTTTATTACTTGTCGCTCTCGGCTTCCAACTGAGCTCATTTTTCTCTGTCGTTATTAAACTTTACAGCTGCACCAAATAAAAAGTGGGGCATTTACCCCTCAAAGTTAATGAATTAGAGCTTTTGTAACAGCGCCACAGATGTCAGCCACGGTGATAATGAACTGTGCAAAGGAGCCGGGTATAAACAAACCACACATGCACATACACTCACGCTTCACGTCCACCAGAATTGGCAAGGAGCGGAGAAATAATTGCTAGACTGTATTATAAACATTTTGTACCAACTAAGGCCCTCTGCAAATTCAATCAGTCTCCTGACTTCTGGGCATGGTGACAGAGGAAGGTTAAATGATCGTCTAATCAGACCCATATGTCTCCACCACCAGTCTAGCCAGTCTAGAAACATCACCAAGGACTTGATATTGGGACACCACAGGCATACAGGGGAGCCCGCAAGTCTATGGCAGTTATAAATGGGGTGGCTGCGCTGGATAAAAGTCTAGTGTGTGATGAGCTGCGTCTCATTCTCTCTACTCCTCAGCGCACCACAGACGTCCTATGAGAGAAACCTGGCAGCAGAGACGATATATATTTAAAACGACGACGCTAGTGTTTTGCATGATTTGCTGAAAAATTTACATAAAAGTATATTACACACGTAGGAATGGTGTTTGTGTGACTTCCAGGCAGCCACTTGTCTCCATTATTCTGCAATATGACACAATATTACAATAGCTGAACTGCAGAAATGTAAAGGTCTGAATTATATGGTGTTTATCTTCCTTATTTAGATTTATTACCACTCTCTTTTTTAATACACGTATCCCAGATAAAAAATGTCCTACTAAATCTATTTGGAAATCTTCCCACTGTGGTGTAAAAATGAGTCTGCTGAGATTTTATTTGTGTAATCCATCACAGTCAAAAACATACAATACAATAACCTTGACAACAGCAGCAGACGTCTTTTTTATTGTGATGGCTTTTAAGATTTTAGCTGATTCTCTGCAAGTCAATTTCAATATCATTACGAAATTCAATGAAAATAGTAGTAGAAAGTTAGTAGCAGTGAAATAGTAGTAGAGAGAGTCAAGAGAACACTGTAAGTTTAGCAGCATGAATGAGATTTCTGCTGATATCTATCCTTCCAGGATGCAGCAACCTCCTAACCGTCACCAAACAACGGCTGGCCAGGCGTTAATCTTATCCTTGCCTCAGTGTAATGCAGATACAGGCTCATAAAGACCATATAAGGAGCAAAGAATGCCCAAAATGAGAGCTAGGTCAGTGCTAGGCCCAAACCAGAGGGCTGGTTACAGCACAGGGAACGTCTGAGGCCAACGTCCCGTTTCCTCTTCTTCACCTCCAATCAACATTTAAGCTTTAACAAGAAACAGCAGCATGGCCTGACCCCTCCGAGCTCATAGGTGGAGGAAATTGGACTGACCAAGGACGCATTCAAACAGTGGTAATCTTGTTGTGAGGGGGGGGGGGGGGGGGGGGGCCTTTGGTGCACACTTCCTTTGAAGCTCAACAAAGCTTGTCGCGCCACATCTGTGTCAATCAGCCCAGAGCCAGTACCAGAGCCAGGCAGACTGAGGGGCCCACAGGTCTTCTTCACTGTCACTAAACACAACCACAGACACTTGTTAAAGGGGGAAGGAGTCGCAAGGAGGTTAATAATGCGTTAGTGGGACATATTTTAATGTCCACTGTAAACACCTCTCAGCTGACTTTAATGCAAGTTTATGCTTATAGCTGAATGCTCTGGCTGTGGATATTATAACAGTTCATTATGCTGAGTGTGCAAAGGAAAACATTAACTGAAAAATATATATAGAATAAACTAACATGTTTAAAACCTATATACTGAACACATGAAATGGATGATTGTGGAGGGGAAGTGGCACATTAAGACTGGAAATAGGATATAAATGCCTTGTTTTAATGAAAAATGTAAGATATTTTTATGGACTCCATAGATATTATATTCTTCTTCTATTGTTTTTGGTCATCTTTTAATTTAGAACAGTTGTTGCTTATGTTTCATATTTGCTTATTATGTTGGGAAAAAAAGAGTTTTGGAAATAAATTGGACAAATGTTAACAGCCTGTTTAGTTCTTCAAAGTAAAATTCTATCAATATAACAAAGTATATTTAATACAAATTAATAAATAATTTACACTTAACATTTACCTTTAAAACATTACATTTGCAGGTCTGCTCCATTGAAAAAAACAACTAACAACACAGACCAATACTGTTTAATTATATGTGACAGTGTAACATCTTAAACAGCCTGTGCTTATCTCACACTGCTTTGATTCTCTTTATGCAGTGGCTTTGCTAACCTGAGGGGTGGGGGTGAAGGTAACACATTTAATTCCACATTAGTTAAACCGTGACCATCCCCGATCATAATAATGATAATCCCTCCCGATCACAACTATATTTACACAGAGTGCTTTTTACAACATGGGACAATATGGTAAATACCCCTAAGGGACGTATCTTCAGTTGTATACCTGCGTCATAGGCCTTTAATCACAAGACGCCTTCTTTTCGAAGACAGGCCCACCACAGGCTAATCAGACCTGGGTGTGTGTCCCTAACATCTTGGGGCCCAGTTGGGGTCTTTCCTCTGGTCCTGGCTGCAGCATTCTGCAATCCTTTTACGGCCTGGCACAGGGCTTATCAGTGGAGGCTGCAATAAAACCCCTGCAGCTTTCCAAACTTGTTGTTCCATCTCTGATACCATCTCCATGTACCGCTGCTTCTTCCTCTCATTTGCTTCATCAGCAGCATCCTCTCAGGGTTGATTCTATGATGTAAACGATACGCAGGTTGTTGGACCAGAGTGCCAGGGAAAACAAATCCAACCTGATTACCCCATTGATTAGCTCAGTGTCATAATTTATGGCTTATGATAAGGTATGGTGTGATAATAGAAGGTCAGCTATACCCTGTAAGTACCTCTATGGGCTGCTTGTATTGTACCTGTATGTACTTGCAGCTAGAAGTCCCAGTCCCGTGTAAATCCAACAGTTGTAACACAGTTAAATCCAGGATATAGAAAATGTCCTGCCCTGTATCCTTTTCTGAGAAAAAATTCAGCATTTAGCGGCTTCAATAAGAGTCATAAATGTTGTAATGAACTTTCATACACCACATATTAGCTGGTGCTGGCAGTGTTGTCATAAACTGTTCACACTACACTCTGGAGAAGGTTTGTTATCTTATACGACTCCCTCATCTCCACTGGGACAGTTTGTCATATCCTGGGAAAATGTGCGCTGGCGCTTTGCAGGCTGGGAAATGTTGTGAGGAGATGAGACTTGAGAGTCTGTTGGCGCGGCAGGTGTCACCTCCAGTTTGATTTCTTGGATGGTTTGGTCGGAAAAGATGATCGTCAGCTGCTCTTCAAACAGCTCCATCAGCCTCCTGCCCTCTGTGACAGCCTGACACCCAGAAGAAGAAAGGTTGATTCACAGGTGTCAATATTTATATATCATACTGCTTTTTTGCAAACACTGTACCTCACTGGAGGGTCTGCAATTCCCGATGATGAGCCGGACGTCTGATATAAACTCTGCACTGCTTTGGTAGCACACACTCTGCTGAGCCCCCAGTCGTTCTTTCACAGTTGACAGATTCATTGGTCCCTTTATAGTCACCCTGTTATTAGCACATACCTACAGTATTTAGAAAGGGAGTGATAAAAAAAAGAATAAAACTTTATGGGCAGACGTTGAAGTACGATGATATTAATGATTAATATATGGGGATATGTATTTATAAGGTTTATTACAAGTCAGCATTGTGCAAAAAGGGTTATGGATGTGTAGCCAATGTTGTTCTGTTAAAGTTTATAAAGAACAGAGCTGAAGTTTTTTTAATATTGCAATGAACAGTTAATAGGCTATAATTGTTCATTTTAATCCAGTCAGTGCAATAAATAGTCCATGCTCTGTCGATGTCAGCAAAAGAAATCTCTATCTTTATGTGATTAAAGTCGCTCCACATCTGATTCGTATTTTTTCTGTCTTTACTGGTAAATACTGCACATTACACATCATTAGAATTACAGTTACAATAACTCCATGTGACACTAATCCTGTAGTGCCCTGATCTGCTGTCAGGCATGCTTCCAGACTCACCGAGGGGGAGGCAGCCTCTCCACAGTTTGAACCGGGGTCAGTGCAAAACAAGCGCAGCAGCAGCCTCTCACACTTCTGTAGTGGTAGAAAAAAAAGACATCTGACTTGATATATGTCAACTAATCACAGAAAAACACATGCAGCTGTCTAATCTGTAGTCTATTGCGTCATATTCACTTCACACTGTATATAGTAGTTTTTATATTTTCTGACAATTATAAGTATTGCAGGTTATGCACTTTACTGATGTACATTTTTGACTACCCTTACTGCTATTTTTTCAGATGCTTAACATTTTCTGAACCTAACATTATTTTCAGTGCTATAAGCATTTAATGTTATTCTTGTGAGACAGAATGTAGTTTGGTGGAAAAGACTAAAAACATAAAAACTCAATCTCATTCACTTTAGACATGCGTTTGTTTATATTGGAGCAAGCCAACTGTGGTTAGCTCCAGTTAGTTACAGCGGCTTCCCTGTGCCTGATTTAATTCATGTTCAAATTCAGACCAATATACAAGGAAGAGGTGCGTTTGACTGGTTATCCAATGAGAGAGGTTAGATCTCAAATGAGTCTATTCAGTGACGAAGCAAAAGGTTGCTGAAACAAGTAGAAACGCTCACACACGCCTACAAACAAGCCCCCAAAAAATGATAAGAATATAAAAAATCAAGTATTTAGCTATATTTTTTGGCGTGACTCTAACTCTCTTATTACAATCCTTATAGTTCCACAATCTTTATTGTAATCGAATGGACTGTGATCATTTCAAAAACGTACTGACTCGTTTGTCCACAGGGGGCAGTCCACCTTCAGAGTCCGGCTCCGTCTTGAGTGTTTCGGCCTCATGTTTGCTGTCACAGTCGTACTCCATCTCAGGCACCACCAGGTCGCGGCAGAAAGAGCAAAACCAGCCCCCGCTGAAAGCAGACATTCCACGGACTCAATATAAAAGTCATTAAAAACTGACGCGCATTAGCGAAGTGAATAATGCTGCTGTCAGATGAGGTCGCCAAAAACAGCCTCATTCTTAAAAGCTAAAAGGTATTTTCTAACTTGATAAACGCAATTCATTGATTCTACAATAAATACAAGAATAAAAAACAAGGTTATGAGTTATGCGTGTTTCATCTGAGACGAGCAGTAGATAAACCTCATGCAGCCAAACTTGCCTGGGAGATTTGAGGAGTGATGGAACATGGCAGGCGAGGTGAAAAACTTTGGGACACTTATCGCAGCACAGCAGCTCCCCTCCTCTCTGACACACAGCACACAAGACGTCATCAGAGTCTTCCAGTCGTGCTTCACCATGGACTACCTGCTCTTCTCCTCCCAGAGAACGGATGTGATGTGGAACGTCAGTCTTACTCTGGTCCAGCGGCCTGATCGGAGGCTTTGAGAGGATGTGGGGTTTGTTTTCTGTGCTTTGAGGAACAGTTGTGGCCTTGTTCCCTCCGCCCTGGGCACTGAGTTGTGGGTGTTCACCCGTGCTGTCAGGAAGGCTGGCTCTTTGGTTGTTCTGCACCTGGAGCCACAAACAACATAATCCATCTATGAAAATTGTCAAATATGTCACTATTAGGCTCTTTTGTACCTCTGCCAAGGAGGTTGTGTTTTTATCAATGTTTGTTTGTTAATTGGTCAGATTAAGCCAACATTTATGAGCGGATTATCACAAAAGTTAAAGGAGGGATGCGGTGTACATTTCGAGATGCCGTTTTTCAATATTTCTGTTGATTTCACACAGATTAATATATGGATCATGAGTATTTTGGTGTGGCTTGATGAAATTTAAGAGACGGTACAGTATGTGCTCTGCTAAGCACCATTTTAGTTTTACACATAGTTGGGACATAGGCTGGATGCTATAAAGGTCAATAGCACATTCTGAAGGAAACTTTGGTTTAATACAAACTGGATCTTAGTTTTAGTCGCTTGGACCATCATCCATTTTGGTAATAATATCCATGCATTACCCTTCCAGTATCTATACCGCTGATCCTTTGAGGGTCACGGGGGGGGAGCATGGACGTGCAGAAGAAAAGAAGTATTTTAAGCAAACCTTGAAGTTGGCCAAACTTATTTTGGAAGAGAAAAAGGAGACAAAGTATAACGTATTAAGTCTAGGTTGACCTTTGACCTATAGAGTAATAACCATAGTTGTTCCCGTAGACAGAAACTATGAATCATTACCAACATTTCACCTCACTTTTGGTTTCACCTCAAAAGATCAGGTTAAGATAATGTGGCACAGCACTTGGCAATTACTTTAGTACGTTTATTGTTATGATAACTAACTTTCTAATGGCTGTAACACTATTTAAAAGCATTCTATGTGTGAGTCCAGTGTATTTTACAACGCAGCGTTGCTACCGTAAGTGTTTGATCTATCAAAAGTAAAATCCATAAATGGAATACTCATTGAAATGTATCAATATGAATATCTACTTACATAGCTGTTGTCATCCTCTGGCTCATCTTTGATGACAATGATGGGGCCTGGTGACGACCTTCGTCTTTTCCTGACAGCTGAGCCCACTGCTCCACGCGCCTGATGTGATTCTGGGGTCTCCCAGGAAACAGTCCTTGGGAGCAAAGTCAGAGCCACTTACAATTAAGCCAAATTCACTGGAGAGGCCAATAAGACAAAGAGGCGGGGGTCATGTTGATGCAGGAGTGTTCAAATCTAAAGAAAGAGAGAATCTGGGCTTTTGTGTGTGTCTCCTTACCCTGGTTTCTCCACTTGGGATGCAGCAGTGTACCCTGGGGAAATCTGTTGTCCTTGCACTGGAGAGAATTGAAAATATGTTTGCTTGTTTCAATTTGTTAAACCATAACACATGCAGTCTGCATGTCACAACACGTGAGTCTGCCACACACATACCATTTCTGTGTGGCAAAGACGGTGGCCGGTTTTGGGAATGGTTTGGATTCAGCACATACACTGGACCACCTGCATCGCTCGTCCTGTTCACATATGTGGGCTCCATCTAAACCCAGCATGGCATGTCGTTTACTACGCAGCAGAAACAATGTAATGATAATATTCAGGTGTGTCAGTAGAGGTTTACACCCACTCGTGATTGAGACGAACTCACGCCATGGGTGTACAAAGATGAGGGGGGAAATAGGTCCATGGGTTTGGCTTGGTAGTTGGAGCTGCTTTCCACCCCCCTCAGAGGCTACAGGTGAACGAGGGAGACACAGAGAAAATTCTTCAATGACTCTCAAGTTATATTACTGGATATGAACTTTTTTTTCACTTTTAAAAGAAGTATTACTTTATAATTTTGTAGGAAAGGGAATTTGAGCTCATGAAGGGATCCAGATCTTATGGGGTTATTCCATTTCTTCATCTTTTTGGGGGTGGTATATTTGTTAACATTATACAAGGTGGTGTTCACCTTAAAGGGAGGGGCGTGGCTTTAGGGAAGCGAAATTTGGGCGCAATTATGAGTAACCTACCCAATAATAAGTAACCTACGACTCAGTTGGGCTGCTTGATATTTCAAAACAGTGTGAAATTTAATTTGCAGAGATTTAAAACGTTTTTTTTTAGATTAAGTTGTACTTTAGTTAATCTGCACTTGGAGCTGCACTATTACATAATAACATAACCTACAAAAACAAAAGCAGAGATGTATAAATATTGACTTGTCATTTCTAAATACTGAAATACGATGCTAGCCACATCACAATTTCAAAACCCACTGCAGCACCATTGGAACCCTTTGGAAAAGTACTCATCACTATTTAAGGAAACGCAAACATTCAGGAATGCTGCTTTATTTCTTCACCACAGAGAACACTTGAGTTCTCATTAGGCAGCTGTGGCAGCTTGTTCAAATCAGCATGACACAACTTATGAGTGCACTTCACATGCCAGTATTGTCCTGTGGATGAGGCTATAGTTCGGAGTTGGAACCAAAACACCCGGTGAACTAGACTAAACAACTTGGATGATGAGATATTATCAACTCCTCTCTCATGGAAACGTGGGTTTCTCCTTCATCACATCACGTCACATGTTGGCTGCCTTTTTGCTGCAGATTGAGGAGTTCTATATCATGATTTCACGTCATACGCCCATCCAAGACTTAAATCCATCATGACAAGGAAAGACATAAATTGCATGGGATGTGAAGGCTGTCAGCTCTATTCAGGACATCGCAATCCGCTGTCAGTGCCTGTTAATGTGGCTTGTCTGTCAAATGGACACAAGCACACATGCACGGAAAGGCAAACCAACCTGTGGTGTGAACCCAGGGCTCAATAAGGTGCCAGTTGGGCTGCTGTTGTTTTGTGGGGGCACCAAGAACCTTCGGCCCGGTGGAGGTGGCATACTGTGGGAGGGAGAGCCTCCTTGCAGGGTGCCTGGGAGTGTTCGTTGTAGACGTACACTCTGGTACCACGTCCACGGTGGAGGAGGTGGCTGCGGCTGCCAATGGGCCTGCGGGTTCAGCTTGTCCACCTGCAACTGGAGCTGAGCAAGGGTGTTGAGGGGACCTCCTGGGGCAAAGCCGCGGGGCGAGCCTGAGGGGCCTTGCCCAGGGTGGGACTGCTGATGAGGGATGCCCTGAAAACCAACCAGCTGGTGGCCTGGTACACTCTCTATCACTAAAGAGCCTGAGGGGACACACACACACACACACACACACACACACACACACACACACACACACACACACACACACACACAAAGACTGGATAAGCATAACAAGTAGGGATGAACATACAAAACACATCCAGAGAACTCTGGAAAAGTAAAGGTTTTACAAAAATAACATAAAAAAAGGTTAGGACATTTTTGAGTAGTATTAAGTGAGGAGTCAAATCATGATAATGATTATTTTCAGGTGAACCCAATATGATGTGTTATTGTGGCTCATGCAAAGATTTATATATATATATAAATATATTAAATTAGTTACAGCTGCTGTAATTGTCTGACGTTCTTTCTGAGCATTCTCTTCAATTCAGCGTCCCTCATCCAAATGATGACAGAGAACCACAGTATCTGTGGGAAGTGGTGAGACTTTGCATGAAGAAAAGTGGCAGTGATGGAAATAATTCAGACTTATTTCATTCGGGAAATACAAAGGGGACTGGTTTCTGATGGAAAACCACTTTCCAGTCTCTAGATCATGTGGCGTCACCCACTGGTTTGTGAGCTGCTGTTTATAAGCCATTTAGGCATTTAGATGGCACCATCTTGTTAAATAAACTTATTTGGAGAAGTGAGGGACTGTCTGAGAGTTTCAGCACACTGCATGCCCACCTACACATATGACCTGCACCCATTTAACAGTACCAGCTATCAATCAAATAAATGTTCTCTATAATTTACTAAATGAACATCATGCTGACTTGAAGCAAGTTACTGAGACCATTTTCTCCTCCACCATGGAGTTGCCCTCTGCTGGTCATTTTAGGGACTACTGGCTTCAGCCACTTTTGCATTGGCTTCACTTTCCAGTCCCAAAGTCCATTTTTGTATAGTGTATCCTCCAGATACAAAGCAAATGTAATCTTCAGTTGTCCATTTATTGATTATGACAGACAATTCCAAGAAAGATGAAGACTATTCAGACAAACTGTTCAGAAATAGTAAATGTGGTTGAAGAATCAGGAACTTCTACAAAACAAAAGAGTGGCAAATAAAAACATATATTCACATACCAACATATCATATCATTCATATTATAGACATCTGCATCTTACCCAGATCCATATTTGAGGCCCAGTAGGAGGATCGGCATTGGAAACGCACAGTGCTCTGTGGAATAAATGAGGTACTGCATTTTGCCCGCAGGAGGTTTCCAATCTGAAACAGAATCTGCGACAGAAGGGAAGTTATTAATAATTTTTTAGAATAGGACACTTGTGTGTTACAAAAGGCTTATGTTCTCTTTTCTCCGCATTCAAAGATAGACTCCGAACAGACTCTCAGAGCTGAGCTGAGTTTCACTTTAGGGAAAACAAGATGAGATGCTGCTGGCTTGATAAATTATCAGGCAGGCGTTACCAGGCGTTTACAGTACAGAAGGGCCGTGCCCCCATTCTTGATTGTGGCCCATTTGGTGAAGTCGATGACATGATCCAAGTGTCGGGACAGATAGCCAATGTCCTCCTGTTGTTTCCGCAAGCCGCTCTCATGATCCTTTGTTACAGCCTGGAAAACATGAATTAATGAATATGTGCAGTGTTCAAACTGCTTGAGGGGATGTGCTCTGGGCCTTGGGGTAAGAAAGTCAACTGAGCTAGAGAGCAAGTAATGCTCCTCTGGGAACAACAGCAGAGCAAGATACAGGTCTACAACTGACAGATAACACTGTTCTGTTATATCTAGGATATATTAGACAGTGAAAAGCTTTTATCGTACCTCGAGTTGATTCATTAGCATCTTTCCCTTTTTGTTTATCTCGAGAATCAAACTGCAGATGGACTTCTTTATTTCATCATGAACAGATGAACGATTCTGATCGACCTGAAGAAGTCTGCAAAACATACATCACAACTGAAAGCAAATAATATGCAGCATTAATCCCTAAACCCTAAACTTCACAATAAATTACCAGCTCTTCGTTTCATTCAGCTGGGGCTGGCTCAAATTGTGGCAGCAGCTAACTACCCTCTAGCGCTTGTGGCAGCTGCCGCAGCTACTTGTCAATCTCTCCAGAATCTGTCAATCAAGTTGCTGTGGCAGCTACATCTGCTTGTGGCAGTTGCCAGACATCTATAGTGCCGGCCACTGACTTTTCGCTGTTTATGGAATGATATCTGAAGCTTCAGGGTTTCTTTAAAACATTTAAAAGGCCTAAATTGGCTAGTTTGGCCACTTCTGTTTGTGGCACCTGCCAGAGACTCCGCTCTGTCAATACCATCTGTCAATCAAGCAGCCGCTGTCTGTGGCAGCTTCATTCATGGGGTCAAGCTCAGGAACAAAATGCATCTTTCAAGCAGTTCTCTAAATGATGAGCGTCCTCAGTTTTGTTTACGTAATCCTGTGGTATGTGGAGATACATACCCATTGTTAATGGAGTTCGACACGTCTTCAATCAGTTTCCTTTTCTCCTGCAGCTGATGGGTCATACTCTCCATGTGCTGTTTGTGGTTTTTATAAGCATCTTCTAGGAACTGGTAACTTAAGCATAAAACATAATGAATATAAGTATTATTAAACATGATATTAATAATGTGCTCTGATACTATAATTAATCCCTTTCTCTCATTAAAATAAGGTAAATAACAGAACTCAATATAGTTGAAATCAATGTCATGATAATGGTATGAACTTTACCTTTGAGATGTATTTATGATACGCCTGTGTGTAAACATGATATTTGATTATAATGGGACTGTACTTGTGGTCCTTGTGCTTGACGAGCTGGCAGTCACGACAGGTCAGCTGGTCACAGGTGTCACAGAACAGCTTCAGTGGCTCTTGTTTGTGGATGTCACAGAACATCGGCCTCTGTGTCGACACTCCATGGACCTCTGGAAAACAACACAGGGCTCTTGTTAAAAAACAAGCTGATATCTGTTTCTTCCACTGCCACTTGGGCACTTGGGCTTGGACTATACACTGGTTTGAAAAGCCACCGTTTTTGGTAATACCTGATAGTTACATAATGTAATGTAAAGACAAGGACCTTAATGGAACATAGGAAGGTTATGCTTGATTTTGGCATTTCAAGATATACTGTACACTTTGCAATTGTAAGGGAATAAGCTGTATTTATGGGGATAGAAAATATATAAATAATCATGCAGGTCACTTGCCAGTATTATTTGGGCCAATAATATTTGAAGCTATTGCTAACAAATCTTTGGTGCTTCTTTTCAACATATCACAATGTTTTGAATTACTTTTCTATTTAATTCTCCCTCCCCCAACTCTCTAAATACTTTTATGACCGGAACTGTTCATGATCTGAACTGTGTGTGACCTGAAAACTTCCAGACCTTTTTATCACTTATTTACTCTCCAAAGAACCGAATTTATGTCTGCTGTATCTCCAAAGGAAACATATGTAAATCAGTTGTCTGTGTTTAAATTCCTCTCTCAAACTGCGCCTACAGAACCAGTCTGAACTGGCTCAGACAAACAGCCTTGGTTCTCCTATATAAGATTTTTTGCATTTGAGTGTCCTGCATCTTCACTGTGAGACCCCTGTGACTCTCTGTGTAGATCCTTTCTGCAGAAAGCCCCTATTTCAATGCACAAAGACAAATTGGTTGTTCCAGCCTCTTGTATTTTCAGATTTCCATCACGTATTCCAACAGAGATGAGAGCACTTGTTAGAATACCTCGTGATACGTCGGCCTTCTGCCTGATGGTGTGGTCCTTGGTGAATTTGACCCTCTGGTGGGCTTCCACACACGTGCCACAGAGGTACTCAACACAGTCCACACAGAACCCGGCAGCTTCGGTGTTGTCCTCGCAGGACATACAGAGCTACGGAGAGATGACAGGCAGGTGGCATGGAACCATTTGTACCTATTGTCTGATCAATTATATCGGCAAGAATGAATGTGTACTCCTCCTGTCATGTGGATGTCACCTGGGCACGAGTCAAACACTGTGGGAACAAGCTGACCTCGCTCATCTTGTAGGAGCATTACAGTCAATCATATCCTAGAGGAAACTAGGCAACAAGGCCGCCCTCCATCCTGCCACTGACCTGGGAGCTCCTCTCCACGGTGCTGCTGGGAGCCTCAGCCGAGTCCTTCACAAACACGTTATCCACCACATCCACCTCCATGCACTCCTGCCTGCACACCGGACAGCGGATCACGTTCACTGGAATCAAACAGCAACACGTGAGAAAATAAAATGGACGCAAGAAAACAGCGTTGAGACATGACAGCAGGTATCTAAAAGGCAGTGTTTACTTCATTTTTGGACTTCGATGTCCTCTGACATACCGATGTTTGTAAATAAAGGGACTCACGTGGCTGGGTGGCGCTGTCAGTCAGGGAGTTGGACAGCTCCGTCATGGACAGACTCCTGGAGGGGGCGGGCAAACACCTCCTGCAGAAGGAGTGGAGACACGGCAGAAGTTTGGGCTCGCGGCTGTGGAAGTTCAGGCGGCAGGAGGGACACGTGTCCAGGTGGTTGAGACCGATCGCAGCGGACTTCTCCTCGAGCACCGGCACACTCTCCGCCTCATTCCCCACGGTGATGACTGGGGCGTCCCCGGGCTGTCCGTCTCTGTTCCCGCGGCTATCCCTTTGCTGCACCTCCATCCTGCTCCTCTGTGTGTGAAACAATAACCCGCACAGGTGAGGATCATTTCCCTCCCATCCCCGCGAGGAGAGCGTCTCTTCCCCTTCTTCTTCTTCTTCTTCCTCCTCTACCTCCTCTTCATCCTCTTCGCTCTGAGGCAGTTTCCAAACACAGCGCTGTCAGTAATCGAGCTTCTTATCTGAGAATCGCCTTCATCGATGATCTTTTCCTCACGAGAGACACACAACAATTCGTCCGCGTGAGGCTGTCGCACGCCCGCGCGCCGCAGATGTTGCTCAAACTGCACCGCACGCGCCCGATGCGGCATGAGAGGGGCGTGTTCAGAGGAGCGCGCCCTCTGATTGGAGGACAGCTGACAGGGAGGCGGGAGGAGGAAGACAAACTACATGGCTCCTGTTTGTGTTTGTTACTCTCACAGTTACTGTGGTTATGTCCTTATTATTTCCTTCATTTATTCAGTACATAATGCTCACATGACTCACTGTGAGCATTATGTTGAAAGTCATGGACCAAAATATGCATGACATTTGAGGTCATGGATATGGTGATGATTGTGACCCACAAGTACCAAAACATCCCTATTATCTCAAACAATAAATTAGTCAAATATTTCCATGCACATATAAATTTACATTTAACACACAATTACTGGCATTGTCATGACAGTTCACTGTTACACTACTTTACACATTTTTTTAATAATATTGCTCTATTGCAGGGGTAGGTAACCTTTACTATCAAAAGAACCATTTTTGCCCCCTCTTTCCCCAGGAAGATAATAATCACAATGTTTTGTGATTATTAAAGATTTTCTTTTATGGACAACTTTAGGAACAGCAGAGGAACCCAGACGCCAGCAGGGGGCAGCCTCAGGACATCACATGGAAATTTTGTCCATCATCTTAGGTTACTTAGTTCCTCACGGGACTCAGCAGGCGGTTTGGCCTAGTCAGTAAAGTGGTCGTTCTCAGGATGTGCGCAGTGGGCTTCTGCGCAGGATGTGCGCAATGGGCTTCTGCGCAGGATGTGCGCAGTTAGGTTATGCGCAGGATGTGCGCAATGGGCTTCTGTGCAGGATTTTTTTTTTGTATTATTTATTTCATTTAATTATAATGTTTATATATTTCATTTAATTTATTTAATTTATTTCATTTATTTCATTTATTTCATTTATTTCATTTATTTCATTTAATTTCATTTTATTTAGTTTAATTTCATTTCATTTAACTTAATTTTCTTTATACATTTCATTTAACAAGATTTTTTTTTAATATTAATTTTGTTTTATATTTAATTTAATTTAATTAAAAAAATATTATATATATATTTTAAATATATACATTCTTTTGTTTTTTTATTTATTTTATTTAAGATATTGTGCAATGAATAGGTGGTTGAAGTCCTGCCAACACGACAGCCTGCCAAACTTTAGCAATTACATTAACATTAAGGATTGGATTACCTGCTCATTTCCTTGAGAAACTAAGCACAGGAAGAAAATGCACAAATTGCACCTTTAGACTTTTTTGTTTGTCTGGTCATGATACACCTGTGTTTCGATTTTTGTGAAGATCGGTCAATGAAAGTGTTCAAGGGGTCTCGGGGGTACCGTTGAGACATTTTACCGCGCCCATTGAAAATTCCTCCAAAATAAATACATGTTCACCACTTTGTATAAATTCTTGTATATATATTATATATACAGTCTATGGCTCATCACTGTGGCCCAGGGAGCGCATTTCTCTGTGCTGGTTCAGGGGTAAATGATGCTGGTCTTCACAGGTGACCGACCTGCGCAAGCCTGTAGCCGCCACCCCCCCACAGGAGATGATTTGCTTGTGTGTGTGTGTGTGTGTGTGTGTGTGTCCGCGGCGCTTCCCGGTTCTTCCCGGCGTTAAGGCCTATTTATGCTTCTCCGTTTTGACGGACACGGACAGATAGGACCGCCTTCTTTGCCGTGGAATGCCCTCTCCGGCCCTTTCCGGGCTCCACGGAGAGCTTTTCGTGCAGCTCAGATTTTTCTAACTACATGTCGGCATGGCGGAGAGCCTACGGATAGCCCTTGGCTGTGATTGGTCCGCTAACGACAGTATTTCGGAACGACATCATTTCCGGACCTCAAACTTCCTTATTCATTTCCTATATCACAATAAACCCAAACACAACTACGATTCTACGATTAATGTGACAAGTGTGTTAAGCCAGCGGAGTTGTCCGGCTGACGGTGGCTGGTTAGCGCCCTGATGGCATGTGTGTACGATCACATACGGTTATAACGGCGCTGGCGTCCAAGCCACCATGCTAACTGCGGTGGTAACTGTGAAAAAACATGCTGTCACGACTTTAATTCCAGGGCTATCATGAGACTGTTTCTCAAATACCGACAGGTTAGAACCAAACACTTGGTAGTAGTTAGTATCGGGAGTCCCTGCTGACTGTGTGTGGAAGCTGGGGGGGAAGCTAGCTGCCTCCGTGTAGCTTCAAGCTGTTGAATTAGCAACGCAGTTCAGAAACAAGACCGGGGAACCGCTGAGCCAAGAAACGATAACATAAGCATTATGACCCGCTGGGTGTCACTTTATTTTCTTGAGTTGCCATCGTCGACTGTGTATGTGAAAAGCAGAGAGCAGGTAAATAATGAACGTGGACTTCTTCTGGGAACTCATGAGGTAGGCTTCTCTAAGCTCGTCTTCCGTTGCGCCACCTACTGTTCTGGCGCCCAATTGTTATCAGCAACGGAGAACTATAAATCAAAAAGTGTCCGTCCGATCCGTCCGTCCGTCCGTAACGGACTCGGAGAAGCATACATTGGCCTTTACGCTGCCGGTCTGAACAGACCAATTATTTAACATGGGCGAGGAAAGGAGGCGGACCGCTTTTCGCGGCGCTTCTACCTCCAGTGCGTCCCGGGGTTATAGGATGATGGTGTGACGTTACTGTATTGTTTTACATTGCATGTGTCACGTCATGATAAATCAGTCTCTTGTGCCGCCCTCTCGGCATTTTGCGCCCTAGGCAACCGCCTATGTCACCTGTACTAGGAGCCACCCCTGGGCACAGCAACCAAAATGACCCAAAATGACACTCTATGGCCTAACACAATACATATAATACATATAGTTAGTAATTTAGTTTCTAAATTTATTAAAAAGCACTATTTTAAATTATTTCAGCCCCTTATAACACTTATCTTTTAATGAGCACAAATTGAATCAGATTTATGAAACAATCTTTGATTTAACCAAACTTTATTTAACGGAGCCCTATTATGCCCATTTTATCACAGTTGATATGGTTCCTTGGGGTCTTAAGGGACCAAAAGTAATTGGACAATTGGCTGCTCAGCTGTTCCATGGCCAGGTGTGTGTTATTCCCTAGTTATTTCATTGACAAGGAGCAGATAAAAGGTCTAGAGTTCATTTCAAGTGAAGTATTTGTGTTTGGAATCTGTAGCTGTCAACTCTAATTATGAAGTCCAAAGAGCTGTCACTATCGATGAAGCAAGCCATCATTAGGCTAAAAAATCTAAACAAGTCTATCGGAGAGATAGCAAAAACTTTAGGTGTGGCCAAAATCAACCGTTTGGTACATTCTTAAAAAGAAAGAACGCACTGGTGAGCTCAGCAACACCAAAAGACCCGGAAGACCACGGAAAACATCTGTGGTGGATGACAGAAGAATTATTTCCCTGGTGAAGAAAAACCCCTTCACAACAGTTGGCCAGATCAAGAACACTCTCCAGGAGGTATGCGTTTCTGTGTCAAAGTCAACAATCAAGAGAAGACTTCACAAGAGCAAATACAGAGGGTTCACCACAAGATGTAAACCATTGGTGAGCCTCAAAAACTGGAAGACCAGATTAGAGTTTGCCAAACGACATTTAAAAGAGCCTGTACAGTTCTGGAACAAAATCCTATGGACAGATGACACAAAGATCAACTTGTACCAGAATGATGGGAAGAGAAGAGTATGGAGAAGGGAAGGAAGTGCTCAGGATCCAAAGCATACCATCTCATCAGTGAAGCATGGAAGAGGTAGTGTTATGGCGTGGGCATGTATGGCTGCTAATGGAACTGGTTCCCTTGTATTTATTGAGGATGTGACTGCTGACAAAAGCAGTAGGATGAATTCTGAAGTGTTTCGGGAAATATTATCTGCTCATATTCAGCCAAATGCTTCAGAACTCATTGGACTGCGCTTCACAGTGCAGATGGACAATGACCCAAAGCATACTGCCAGGGGTGGACTGGGACAAAAATTCAGCCCTGGCATTGTCTGTCCAGACCAGCCCACTACATTATCAGCGGACACCACATAGAAGTCCACAAATCTCGCGGCATCTTCTCTCATGCATACTACTGTTACCACCTAGCTCAAAGATGGCAACAAGAAGGGAGGCCACACACAAACCTCTCAAGCCAAAAGTAAATTTATTTAACTCCAAATCAAGATAGCTCTAACTACGTAGTGGGATGTGTAAAATATGTTACGTGTCAGTGGTGTTAACAGTGTTTGGATGTGTGAAAATAAGGTGTGATGTATATTGTAAGGTGCAGAAGCAAAGAAAAACAAAGGCTGAGGGCCCCATGCCCCTGGAAGCAGCCTTTAGATCTGCAGCTGAAAACCAGCCCAAAAGGGCAGGCCCAGGGTGACGCCCCTGCCAGCTCTACCTGTGTCTGGAAAACAACTCCTCAGGCTCTCACATGTCAAGTGGTCAACCTGAGAAGGACATGGATACATTATAATGTCTCTAATCATCACAAATTAAGTATGATTTCATAAAACATAAAAAATGATAAACTCACCAGACTAGAGGAGACTCAACAGACATGGTACAGTGAAGGCAGAGAGTGGAGGCAGACAGAGAGCAAGTCCTCGAACATGGACAGAGGGGGAACAACTCCTCAGGCTCTCACATGTCAAGTGGTCAACCTGAGAAGGACATGGATACATTATAATGTCTGAAAAATAAAGAAAATGTTTTCCTCTGTCCTGAACCTAGAGTTGAGAACTTTTTGGATGTGTGTTGCTTTTAAAACCTTCTGAAAATTATTATAATTATGAAGTATGAACTTATACATTAAAAAATACATGATAAACTTACCAAATTATAACAGTGGTCCCAAATGTCCACATATAAAACAGAGGGAGAACGACTCCTCAAATATATCACAACAACCTGTAATGGAGAACAATTTATCATTTAGTGTACATGATCACACCATTAAGGATCAACACATAAGCACAATAAAACTTCTGAAAAGAATTAGCTTGATTCTGCATCTCTATTTACAGCGCAGAAAGTTTACTGTTGCTATGGCAACAGTAAACGACGTTAGCAGCTCTTAGCTAGCTTAGCTAAATCATCTGAACAATAATAACCCATAATATCACAATTCGGCATATTAAAACAAAATCAAAAACGTTTTCTACTTTGTTTTGGACATGCTACAAAAATGTAGCCTAGCCAGGCCCAGGCCAACGTTACTTCCCATGTCTGCCTCCACTCGCTCATCATTGTCGAGTCCTCCTCGCTCGTCTCCCGGTCGCACCTGCTGCTGCTGGGCTGGTGAACCCGGCACCAAACAGGTCCGTCAGTTTGGCACATGTAGCAGCCTCCACCTCCAGAGACTTCAGCTTTTTTTTCCGATGCTTCTCAGCGCCACCCGGGCGTTTTTAACTCTTATTATCCATTTTAAGTTTCTGTCTCACTCCCCCCGCCAATGCCATGAGGTCCCGCCCCACCCTGGTTTGTGTTGTGATTGACAGCACTGTCAGGGCTCTCTGAGCCTGTCAGCCCATGATTGATTGACAATGACAAACAATAGACCAATAATATGTGTCGATGCTGGCAACACACTGCTAGCCCTCTGTAGCCAATTGGCCGGCCCAATTGGAGGGAATTTAGAGAGGGAGAAGAGAAAAATAAATAAATAAAAAAAAACATAGCGGACCAGACCGGCCCACATTGGGTCAACGGCCCGTCGGGCCCGGTATGCCAGATGGCCAGTCCACCCCTGCATACTGTGAAAGCAACCAAAGAGTTTTTAAGGCAAAGAAGTGGAATTTTCTGCCATGCCCAAGTCAATCTCCTGACCTGAATCCAATTGAGCATGCATTTCACTTGCTGAAGACAAAACTGAAGGGAAAATGCCCCAAGAACAAGCAGGAACTGAAGACAGTTGCATTAGAGCATCACCAGGGACGAAACCCATTGTCTGGTGATGTATAGACATCACCAGACAACCCATAGGGGTTCCAGACTTCAGGCTGTCATTGACTGCAAAGCATTTGCAACCAAATATTAAAAGTGACAATTACATTTATGATTTAGTTAGTTTGTCCAATTACTTTTGGTCCCTTAAAAAGGGAGGGCCACATATAAAATGTGTTGTAATTCCTACACCGTTCACCTGATTCGTATGTAAATATCCTCAAATTAAAGCTGAAAGTATGCACTTAACGCACATCTTGATTGTTTCATTTCAAATCCAATGTGGTGGTGTACAGAGCCAAAATGATGAAAATTGTGTCAATGTCCAAATATTTATGGACCTAACTGTATATTGGATATATAAAAATTTATAATTTATTAAAAAAAAAAGTGTTAAGCAATAAGGCTCAGGAGATAGTTGTTAGTTACTTTAGACAAAACCCTGTAAAGAGATGAAACAATTCATTAATAGAAGGCTATGTTATTGCCATTTGAAAAGAAAATTTACGGTAACCCTCTAAAAATAATGTCTGACCGATGTGTCACACATGAGTGAAGGCGTCAGCTGACAACTTACCTTCACAAGTCTGCTCATTTGTGATCTGCAGGTCGCAGTCTGGGGCCTTGAGGCGCTCCTGGCTCATAATCTGCTTTTTGAGCTCGTTGAGGGTGATATACAACCCATCAAAAGTGACTGTGCTGTATTCCGGTTGTGCAAAAAACCTATAGTCAACTACCGGCATTTTCACAGGTCAATCAAGCACAGGGGTGCAGGATGGAACTGGAGCCAAACCAGGGCAGATTGGGGAAAAAAACAGTAACGGCAAGCCCAAATCGTGGCCAGCAGCTCGTAGAAGGTATTTCGGTGTCAACAGAAACTGCCACTGATAGGTCAAGACAGAAACTGCTGCTGATATACTGCCACACTTCACAGTCAACTTCATTAGTTGTTACAAAGATTAAAGACAGTGTCTTTGCTGCCACATTGTTTTATTTAAAATCTGCAGTCCCCTTCCACACCAACTGGGGGCGATAATGAGCGTTGTTCGATTGTTGTTTTTTTACGAGAAGAAGAAGAAAATGAATCTGTAACCCGGAAGTTAAACTTCACAACAACAAAATTGCCGGGTAATCTTCTCCGTGAAACAATCTCAAGCAGCCAATGGACTTTTTATTTAATTTTAGTAAATAGTGCGTTTGTCTTGAGACTTGTGTAGAACCACAGTGTGTCTCAACGTGGGTTAAAACATGGACGAATATGATGAACTGTTCGAGATCCAGGATGAGTTCGAGGACCAGTTCGAAGACGAGCTGGAGGTTCTGGCTCAGATGGAGGGTGAGTCCCCAACACACTTAAACTTTATTTCTCATTAACTCGTTTTAGCTTCTTTGTGCACATCCTCAGCAGTTAACAATCAATACACAACTGAGCAGCTGTTCTTCTTAGTTAAGAAACGTGACTTTATTGGTGTATCTCCAGCACACACCACTCATATCAAGTCACATTCATACTTTTCTCATACAGACTTGTCTTCTGTATTCTTGGCACATTTTATTACTGTTTTCTAATGATTCTTTAAAAGCATTAGCACACTCAGTAATAACAGTCCCCTGGTGATTCTGAGTGTGTTTTATGAGCCGGATTTTTCACATCAAGATCTCTGCATTATCACAAACACAAAATCTGACAATGTTAAAGAAAGTGAGAACGTTTTTAATAAAATCTTTTCAGTAGTTTTTGCATAATCCTGCTAAAAGACAAACAGCAATGCAAACATGGCCTCCACGACAGAAGTAATGACTGTATGAAGGGAAAATGCTGGTTAAAATGTCCCTGATCCTAAGTGAATGCATCCAAATTACTGAGACATATTAAAACAACACATTTTCACACGGGAAAAGCTGGAAAGTGCAAATGTTTGTTTGAATTCTTAAATTTTGAGTTCTCAAACGTATTCGTTTTTTTGTTAGTGTTTCATCAGCTGATCATTTGTAGGAGTAATAATCCTTATAGAAATGTGTCTGTGAATTATACATTTGTTTGATTTATTTATTTCTGTATTTATTAATATATTTATAAATTTTGTATGTATTAATTGTATTTACTGGATACAGCCCACTGACACCACAGTATAATGTTTCGACAGCTTGTGTGTCAGATGGACTTTGAGCTGGAGTCTCTGATGGAGAGGAAGGAGGAGGAGCGGGAGGAGCTGATGGACTGGTGGAAGATGATGTCAGAGACACTGAACTTCTGAAGCTCTCGTCTGCTTCGCGATTGGACCGTTCACACGTCGAGGTAATGTATTCAACGTCCTGTATCCACTTTGAGAAGAAGAAAATAAAGAATATATTGTCTCTTATTTGTTTTGTTCTCTTTCAATCATCATTTTAATTGATTTTGTTGTTTATGTATGTGTTAACGGATTGCCTCACACTGTAGATTGTTCAGATATCTTGCACAGACACACAGGAGTGTTTGCAGGCAGTGTGACAGCAATGGGATTGGTGTGGATTTCTGTGGTGTTTCGTTCATTATCGTACACGTGATGAAAACCATAGCACCCATCTATACACTGTGTGCACAATTATTATGCAAGTTGTATTTTGGAGGATTGGTTTTATTATTGAACAACTACAGTGCTCCCGGTCAATCCAAAATGTTAATAAACCTCAAACCTGAATATTTAAGAAAGTAAAAGTGAGGTTTTGGCTTTCTTAGGAGAATATCTGTGTCCACAATTATTGGGCAACTATTAGTGTGCAGAATTACTATGCATCTATTACATTTTCCCATCTCACTTGTTTATTTCCATCTGTTAAAGTGAGAATAATAAACAAACAACTAAACATTTACAAATAATCATTTCTGACATTTCAAAAAAAAATATTCAATGAGCAATATAGCCACTCTTCTTTTCAATAACAGTAATAAGCCTTCCATTCATGGATTCTGTCAGTTTCTTGCTCTGTTGACGATCAACTTTTTGTGCAGCAGCAACCACAGCCTCCCAGACACTGTTCAGAGAGGTGTACTGTTTACCTTCACCGTAAATCTCCCGTTAATCTCCCGTTTAAGAAGGGCCCACGTGTTCTCAATAGGGTTAAGGTCAGGTGAGGAAGGGGGCCATGTTATTATTCTTTCATCTTTAAGCCCTTTACTGGCTAGCCACGCAGTGGAGTACTTTGATGCATGCGATGGAGATTGTCCTGCATAAAAATCATGCTCTTCTTGAAAGATGCAGACTTTTTCTTGTACCACTGCTTGAAGAAAGTGTCTTCTCAAAACTGGCAGTAGGTTTGGGAATTGATTTTGAGTCAATCTTCAACCTGAAAAAGGTCCAGCTAGCTCATCTTTAATAATAACAGCCCATACCAGTACCCCACCTCTACCTTGCTTGCATCTGAGTCGAAGTGTACCTGTGTGCCCGTTACTGATCCAGCCACGGGCCCATCCATCTGCTCCGTCAAGAGTCACTCTCATCTCATCAGTCCATAAAACCTTTGAAAATTGTCTTCAGATATTTCTTGGCCCAGTCTTGACGTTTCAACTTATGTGTCTTGTTCAGTGGTGACCGGGTTTCAGCCTTCCTCAGCTTGGCCATGTCTCTGAGCACTGAGCACCTTGTACTTCTGGCCACTCCAGGTTGGTTCCAGTTCTGGAATATGACAGCACTGGAGGATAATGGGTTCCTGGGGTCTTGACGTTTAATTCTTCTCAAATCTTTGGCAGTTAATATGTGTCTTTTTTTCTCAACACATTTCGTGTGACCCTGTTGACTATTTGCAACAAACAATTGATGGTTCTGTGATCACGCCCCTATATCTTAACAATTTCAAGAGTGCTGCATCTCTCTGAAAGACTTTTAAAAAATATTGACTTTTCAGATTCAGTTAAATCTCTTTTTTGACCCGTTTTGCCTGAGGAAAAGAAGCTGCCTAATAATTATGCACACCTTGATATAGGGTGTTGATCTCCTTAGGCCACACACTCCCTCATTTCACAAATACACATAACCTCATATACTTAAATCCAATAGGCCTTCAAGTTTATACAGCTTGGAGTTGGAAAATATTTATACAAATTATAAAATAGTCAAAATACTCACTTGCCTAATAATTGTGCACACAGTGTAAGGACGTGTGGCAGAAGGTGTTTTTCAAGGATAAATTGACACTATAATCTTCTGGGTGAACACAGTGCGGACACAGTTCACCCGGTCTGAGACCATGGGAAGAATTTATTGAATGTAAAGCTACAGTAACTGATAAAGAACTGTAAAGGTAAGATAAGGTAAGATACATTTATTGTCCCACACACATGCACACATGGGGGAAATTTTGCTTTTCTGCTATGACCCATCTGGTGTACACAGGAGGACACACAGAGCAGTGGGCAGCCATGCACGGCGGCCCGGGGAGCAGGTGTTAGGGGAGTAAGGTGCCTTGCTCAGGGGCACTTAGACAGTGGGGTGGGGTAGGCACTTTGACAGTGTGGAACAGATCCAGGTGTTGTCTGTCCAGGTATGTTGTTTTTGTTGTCACTCCGTGGCAAGAATGAACGGATCAATAAAACGCCCCCCCCCCCCCCTTGTGTTGTCAGCCCGTGTCATCGCCTTTTCTTACAGGAGCGACGAAGACGCTTTGGATAGAATGAGTCAATTATCTGCACATGGAATAAACCACAATCAAATCCATATTTCATGTTGTTTTTTTTGCCTTTATTACAGTAACAATTCACATGGAAGCAGTGACATGTGCAAGTTGTCCATCCATGTGGACAACTTGCTGTGGACAAAGTGTGCACACAACTTTTTCACAAAATATTAACATTCACAAACTTACATCGCTGAGCAATACAAAACACACCTTGTCGTTCTCTGCCTTCACAGCCTCTGTCTTCACTTTAGGTGAAAACACACTTTTTTACATGTACACAACAGGTGATAGGTCGACATTTCGACTGATCCTGGGTTTGCTCTTCACAACAGACCCTTCACCATCTTACCCCGCTGGGGCACGAGAGGGAGCAGTGTTGGTAAGTAAGGGTCTGGGAGGACAGACCTTTACCTTCACAGCCTCTGTCTTCACAGCCTCTGTCCTCACTTTAGGCTTCACTTTCTGAGCCTTTTCTTTCCTTGTTGGAACGTTGTTGTTTCCATCGGTTCATCTCTGAGGGGAGTACCACAGTCACTGTCTGCTGAATGGTATGATGGCTCAGATTCCTCCCTGGGCCTCTTCTTGTTTACTTTCTTTGTTTTAAGGACATTTGTGCTGGACTTAGTCCCTGATGATGAAGAGGATGGAGGATGTTGAGGGGGAGCACCTCTCTCATCTCTACCTCTTCTTCCTCTCCCCTGAGGGGAGTAATCTCTGGGTAACCGAGACATTCTGTCCCTCTCCCTGTCTCTGCTGCCGCGACCTCTGTGATGTAGTGAGGGATGTTGGTTGTCGTAGTCTTTGCAGTATTTGTTGTACAAGTCGGTGTACTCCTTTTCCCATTGTCGATACCTTTCTCTCTCCCAGCGATCATGGCCTCCAGGACTTGGTCCCTTTAGTTCATACGGTGGACGTCCCCGAGGAGGTGGCTTCCGTCCACCAGGGCTGCGGTTCCGGAAGCCACCAGGGGAGCGAGACCGGGACCTGAGGGATGCTGGTCCTTCTGCTCCCTCCCAGGGTCCGGCCCGGAAGGGAGGAGGAAACCGTAAGGGTGAGTGGGACCTTGACCGTGAACGCCTGTAACTGCGTCCATTGTGCCTGGAATAAGGGGGGCGTGGATAAGACCGCCCATGGGAGTGTGAACGGGAGCGGGATCGACTCGGGGAACAAGAGTAAGACCTGGATCTAGATCTTGCACCAGATCGAGTGTACTGAGAGCGGCCGAATGGCTGCGACCTGGGAAAATAAAGAATCGGGAGGAAAATCGGAAAAACAAGAGAGAAAGAAATCAGCTTATGTAATCAACGGACTGAATGGCTTAAAGGATTATGCTTATGAACTAAAATCAATTTGGAGATGTTCTCTTAATTAAGTTACCTAGAATAAGACGTTTTTTGTCTTTTCGGTGAATGTTTGTGTTTCATCAGCTCCCTTTGGAATTCTTTAGTAAATTCATCCAGTTTGGATGTAGTTCTGTGAATACAAAGACAAGAACAGTCAAACTTTAAAAATTACTTAATCATACTGAATTCATCATAATCCCGCTAAGTATTGTAAATGTGTGTCAATCCCCAAATGATGAGCTATTGTAGCTGTATGACGACTCAAAACAAAAAGAAACTACTCACTTGTCCTGTCGTTGCCTTTGTCTATAGAATTCTTCCTTAGAGAGGGGGGGCTGAGAGAGGGGGGGTCCAAGGTGGGGTAGAGGGGGCTGGACACCAGGGGGGATCAAGGGAGGGTTGAGCCCCGGTGGTCCAGGGGCATAAATTGGCTGGGGCGGATAACCGAATGGAGGAAGAAATATAAAGCCAAAGGTGTAGGGAGGAGGGTAGGGCTGTGGTGGGGGCGGGTAACCGATTGGAGGAGGTGGTATAAAGCCAGAGGTGTGGGGATGAGGGTGCGGCTGTGGTGGGGTCGGGTCACCGATTGGAGGAGGAGGTATAAAGCCAGAGGTGTGGGGATGAGGGTGCGGCTGTGGTGGGGGCGGGTCACCGATTGGAGGAGGAGGTATAAAGCCAGAGGTGTGGGGATGAGGGTGCGGCTGTGGTGGGGTCGGGTCACCGATTGGAGGAGGAGGTATAAAGCCAGAGGTGTAGGGATGAGGGTGCGGCTGTGGTGGGGTCGGGTCACCGATTGGAGGAGGAGGTATAAAGCCAGAGGTGTGGGGATGAGGGTGCGGCTGTGGTGGGGTCGGGTCACCGATTGGAGGAGGAGGTATAAAGCCAGAGGTGTGGGGATGAGGGTGAGGCTGTGGTGGGGGCGGGTACTGGTATGATAAATGGTAACCCTGCGGAAGAAATCAGTGGAAGAAATTTAGTTACCTTTCAGAGTTAGGGTTAGGGTCAGGAACTATTCCAGTTCTCATGGATGTACAGGTGTCTGGTAAGGATGCACCTAAGTAAGTTAATGACTCCAATAATAGAGCGTAACAGTGAATGCCCACTTTTAGAATTGATTGTGGGATTGTGTAAATAAAACAGTTCTTCTCAAAATGCAGTTGCTATCATAATGACTTGGCTTTAACAGGAGCTTATAACATTGTTTCACATGTTGAGCTCTATAATAACAATGACAGATGCATTATTATCAGGTCATCCGAGGGGACTCACATGTGGTCCAATTCCTGGGTTACTTTCTGGGCTTCGTCTCACAGTAGGTTCTGGATCCATTTCACTGAAACATAAACAAGCAGACATATTGAGACAAGTTGCAATGGCCCTTTACTTCAGACATCACACGTTGAGTGGGTGATTCCATGTTATTGTACAAACTATAGGGGACTAAACTTACCCAGGTGGGGGTGGTTTGCCCTGGCCGGTAGAGTGCATAGGAGAATGTAGGTCAGCGACAGGTGCCGGAGCTGGTGAAACATCTTGACCTTCGACAGCAGCAGCATGAGGAGGAATAGGAGCAGCAGCAGTCGCAGTAGTAGTGGCAGTCGCAGCAGCAGAAACAGGAGCAGGAACAGGAGCAGGAGGAGAGGGTGCAGGGGGCTGAACCTGTGATTGAGGTGCAGCAGTGGGTACGTTTGCAGGGGGTGGGGGGGTGACATTGGCCAGCAGTGGGTCCTGCTGTCTGGAGATCTGGAGGCGAGGCGGAGGCAGCGCTGCCTGTTGGGCCTGCTGACGTATGAGTTTGGTGTTTGATGTTTCATTCTTGTAGATATTCACAAGCTGCATGAAGAAAAAGATTTGCTTAACACCTCTGATCAAACCAATATGACATAAATCAAGGAGCATGTGTTTTTGAAATGGGTTACCTGTCGAAGAAAGTTGTTGGGAATGAGAGTGTCAGGTGAAACATCTGCATGTTGGCATGGGTACAGTAAGGCCATCCGGATACCTGGAAACAAACAGTCATTAGTTCATAGCTATGTTCCAGTTGCCCAACAAATTAACACACTGAATCAATGAAACATAGCCCAGGAAGGATTTTTATTACTAATCCATGTCACGAGAAAGAACTTACAAAGTTCGCAGTAACTGTATCCGCAGCAGGGTATAACTACTGCGTTCGTCATCAGGTCATTGCAGATTGGACACATGAGGTCGTGAGGGATTGCGCCTGAATCATCCTCATGTGATGACTGGTCTTGTGGAACAAAGGGGGGGTGCTCCTTCTTTCCTTGTGCGAACGCTTCCCTGTATGAACACATTCATAGACCTTTGTCATAACAAGTAAAAAAACACAGACGACCTAAAATGAAAAGATAAATATGACGTTAGTTAATTCTAGTATAAGTTTTCTTGGAGGAGGAGGAGGAGGTAAATAGTGTGTATTAATGGACATCCTTCACTTACGCATCTATTGCAGGTACTGCATATTCTCCACTGCTGGTTAACATGGCTCCTTTGGTTCCAGGATCTGCTTTCACCATGAAACTCTGAGGAATCCCTTCACTAATCCCGACTGGTTTAGGAACCTCCACACTTTTGTCCTAAGAGAATAACATCATACTCATTTAAAATCTAACATCACTACAGCGATGTAGTAACAATTAACTTCACAGAGAATGAAATGAAATTATTCAGGATCCTTACCAACAGCATCGGGCACTGTCGAATGTAATGACCAGCCTTTCCACAACCATAACAGATGTAGTTAGCGGGTGGAGATCCAACTGCTTTCTCGGGAAAACTAGAGAGACAAGCAAATCTTATTTTTCTAACTACATGTGAATGTTGTTCATATTCCAAATGTACGAATTCAGGCAAATAAAAGAGACAAATGTTTGTGTACTAACTTCATCGATGCATCGTCTAAGTATGGCTGAAACTTCATGGGTTCGATCTTGTCATCCTCTGATGCTTTTGCATTCTTGTAGTTATTCACACGCTGCATGAAGAAAAAGATTTGCTTAACACCTCTGATCAAACCAATATGACATACATCAAAGAGCATGTGTTTTTCAAATGGGTTACCTGTCGAAGAAGGTTGTTGGGAATGAGAGTGTCAGGTGAAACACCTGCATGTTGGCATGGGTGCAGTAAGGCCATCCGGATACCTGGAAACAAACAGTCATTAGTTCATAGCTATGATCCAGTTGCCCAACAAATTAACACACTGAATCAATGAAACATAGCCAAGGACGGATTTTTATTACTAATCCATGTCACGAGAAAGAACTTACAAAGTTCGCAGTAACTGTATCCGCAGCAGGGTATAACTACTGCGTTCGTCATCAGGTCATTGCAGATTGGACACATGAGTTCGTGAGGGATTGCGCCTGAATCGTCCTCAGGGGATGACTGGTCATCTGGAACAAAGGGGGGGTGCTCCTCCTTTCCTTGTGTGTACGCTTCCCTGTATGAACACATTCATAGACCTTTGTCATAACAAGTAAAAAACCACAGACGACCTAAAATGAAAAGATAAATATGACGCTAGTTAATTCTAGTATAAGTTTTCTTGGAGGAGTAGGAGGTAAATAGTGTGTATTAATGGACATCCTTCACTTACGCATCTATTGCAGGTACTGCATATTCTCCACTGCTGGTTAACATGGCTCCTTTGGTTCCAGGATCTGCTTTCACCATGAAACTCTGAGGAATCCCTTCACTAATCCCGACTGGTTTAGGAACCTTAACACTCTTGTCCTAATAGAATAACATCATACTCATTTAAAATCTAACATCACTACAGCGATGTAGTAACAATTAACTTCACAGAGAATGAAATGAAATTATTCAGGATCCTTACCAACATCTTCGGGCACTCTCGAATGTAATGACCAGCCTTTCCACAACAATAACAGATGTTCTTAGCGCGGGGAGATCCAACTGCTTTCTCGGGAAAACTAGAGAGACAAGCAAATCTTATTTTTCTAACTACAAGTGAATGTTGTTCATATTCAAAATGTACGAATTCAGGCAAATAAAAGAGACAAATGTTTGTGTACTAACTTTATCGATGCATAGTAAAGGTTTGACTGCAACATCATGGCTTCGATCTTGTCATCCTCTGATGCATTTGCGTCGTACAGGTTAGCCATCTGAATAGACGTAAGACAAAAGTAGGACGTCAACACCATGAAATAAAAACGGGGACAAATCGATTCAACTTCATAAACTTTTTCTTGCAGCTCAGCCGGCATGTGCAGATACTTTACCTTGGCGAGTTGTGCGATCGACAGAGAAGGAGGAGAATCCGTCTGCAGGAGAATCAGAGTACAGATAATACAGGTGTTAACACAACATCTAAGCGATACACAGTGGAAGATAAGAGCCCAGATAGTTCCCCACCACATCTGTGTCCAGTCCCTCACGCCATTTAAGTCAAGGTGTTTGTCGAGTACTCAAAGTCCAGGAGATAATGCTTAGGTATATTAGAGTGAGAATTTAAACCACGGCTTTGTGTTACAATCCAGAAAAGGTTAACAGACCCATCTAGACTTGGGACTTTTTTGGAGTTGCTTCATTAAAACAAAGCTTAATTTAATTTTAAAGATCCATTAAAAAACTACTATATAATTATATATTCATGCCGATGTCAAATCCCTTTAAAATCATTTACAGCTAGTACACAAAAGGCAATTTTATCACAATAAGTTGCAAGATTTAATGTCCAGGAAACCCTCCCCAAAAAGACATCATGAAACACATAGAGGTTGAGATCTCAACACAAATGCAGCAAACACATGCTCAACAGAAGATACACAGAGCTCGATCATTTTTTGACAGAATGTTTTTGAGACATGTGACTAGAGCCAGAAAGAGGAGAAGAGAGTGAGAGGTGAGAGGAGGAGGAAGACAGAGTGTTGTTTTGACATACCGGTGTAGGCAATATAACCTCAGCTTTGGAAACACGATGTCTGCAAAAACACACAGGACAAAAATAAACCATCAGTTACCAACATTGTGACCGACGACAGGATCAATTTAACAAGTATAACTAGGAAATCTAAACAGACCAGTGACTTAAAATCATCAGGGACTCTACTGATTCATCATAAAACCAGTAATAACTGAATACATACACAATGAACGTCTTGCCATTGGGCTTTACAATCACGGAGGAGAGTTCCGGGATGTGGGCTTCATCATCGGTATATTCTACAAAACACAAGCAACAAATCAATAGAAAACAAAAACACAACAATCTAACAATGACTCCACAATTCACTCAATAGAGCTGAAATGCCTTTGTAAGTAAACAGATGCATGAAGTGGGTTTGCAAAGACATTGATTAAACTTATTTATTCATATATATTGGATATATAAAAATAAATAATTTATTAAAAAAAAAAGTGTTAAGCAGTAAGGCTCAGGAGATAGTTGTTAGTTACTTTAGACAAAACCCTGTAAAGAGATGAAACAATTAATTAACAGAAGGCTGTGTTATTGCCATTTGAAAAGAAAATTTACGGTAACCCTCTAAAAATAATGTCTGACAGATGTGTCACACATGAGTGAAGGCGTCAGCTGACAACTTACCTTCACAAGTGTGCTCATTTGTGATCTGCAGGTCGCAGTCTGTGGCCTCGAGGCGCTCCTGGCTCATAATCTGCTTTTTGAGCTCGTTGAGGGTGATATACAACCCATCAAAATTGACTGTGCTGTATTCCGGTTGTGCAAAAAACCTATAGTCAACTACCGGCATTTTCACAGGTCAATGAAGCACAGGGGTGCAGGATGGAAATGGAGCCAAACCAGGGCAGATTGGGGGAAAAAACAGTAACGGCAAGCCCAAATCGTGGCCAGCAGCTCGTAGAAGGTATTTCGGTGTCAACAGAAACTGCCACTGATAGGTCAAGACAGAAACTGCTGCTGATATTCTGCCACACTTCAAAGTCAACTTCATTAGTTGTTACAAAGATTAAAGGCAGTGGCTTTGCTGCCACATTGTTTTTATTTAAATCTGCAGTCCTCATCCACACCAGCTGGGGGCGATAATGAGTGTTGTTCGATTGTTGTTTTTTAACAAGAAGAAGAAGAAAATGAATCTGTAACCCGGAAGTTAAGCTTCACAACAAAAAAATTGCCGGGTAATCTTCTCCGTGAAACCATATCAAGCAGCCAATGGACTTTTTATTTCATTTGAGTAAATAGTGCGTTTGTCTTGAGACTTGTGTTGAACCACAGTGTGTCTCAACGTGGGTTTAACATGGACGAATATGACGAACTGTTCGAGATCCAGGATGAGTTCGAGGACCAGTTCGCGGACGAGCTGGAGGTTCTGGCTCAGATGGAGGGGGAGTCCCCAACAGACTTAAACTTTATTTCTCATTAACTCGTTTTAGCTTCTTTGTGCACATCCTCAGCAGTTAACAATCAATACACAACTGAGCAGCTGTTCATCTTAGGTAAGAAACTTTATTGGTGTATCTCCAGCACACACCACTCATATCAAGTCACATTCATACTTTTCTCATACAGGCTTGTCTTCTGTATTCTCGGCACATTTTATTACGGTTTTCTAATGATTCTTTAAAAGCATTAGCACACTCATTAATAACAGTCCCCTGGTGATTCTGAGTGTGTTTTATGAGCCGGATTTTTCACATCAAGATCTCTGCATTATCACAAACACAAAACCTGACAATGTTAAAGAAAGTGAGAAAGTTTTTAATAAAATCTTTTCAGTAGTTTTTGCATAATCCTGCTAAAAGACAAACAGCAATGCAAACATAGCCTCCACGACAGAAGTAATGACTGTATGAAGGGAAAATGCTGGTTAAAATGTCCCTGATCCTAAGTGAATGCATCCAAATTACTGAGACATATTAAAACAGCACATTTTCACACGGGAAAAGCTGGAAAGTGCAAATGTTTGTTTGAAGAATTACTTAAATTGAGTTCTCAAACGTATTAGTTTTTTTGTTAGTGTTTCATCAGCTGATCATTTGTAGGAGTAATAATCCTTATAGAAATGTGTCTGTGAATTATATATTTGTCTGATTTTATTTATTTCTGTATTTATTTATATATTTATAAATTTTGTATGTATTTATTTTATTTACTGGATACAGCCCACTGAGACCACAGTAAAATGTTTCGACTGCTTGTGTGTCAGGTGGACTTTGAGCTGGAGTCTCTGATGGAGAGGAAGGAGGAGGAGCGGGAGGAGCTGATGGACTGGTGGAAGATGATGTCAGAGACACTGAACTTCTGAAGCTCTCGTCTGCTTCGCGATTGGACCGTTCACACGTCGAGGTAATGTATTCAACGTCCTGTGTAACCGTCCACTTTGAGAAGAAGAAAATAAAGAATATATTGTCTCTTATTTGTTTTGTTCTCTCTTTCAATCATCATTTTAATTGATTATGTTGTTTATTAATGTGTTAACGGGTTGCCTCACACTCCTGTAGATTGTTCAGATATCCTGCACAGACACACAGGAGTAGAATTTGCAGGCAGTGTGACAGCAATGGGATTGGTGTGGATTTCTGTGGTGTTTCGTTCATTATCGTACACGTGATTGAAAACCATAGCACCCATCTATACACTGTGTGCACAATTATTATGCAAGTTGTATTTTGGAGGATTGGTTTTATTATTGAACAACTACAGTGCTCTCGGTCAATCCAAAATGTTAATAAACCTCAAACCTGAATATTCAAGAAAGTAAAAGTGAGGTTTTGGCTTTCTTAGGAGAATAACACTAAATCATTAACAAGATTATTTTAAACCTTGTTAGAATCATCATTAGGTCCAATTCCTTTCAAAAAAACTGTACTCACCTGAGTACCCCCACCTTGGTTTTTAGACCCATGCCTCTCAGGTTATTCAAACCATGACATGACCCCCCATAAATGTCAGTGAGTTTCCTTCCAAATGCTTAATCTGCCGGCCTGGTTCACTGGGAATTATTTGTTTCACCAGTATACTGTTGGCCATATCTCCAGCAACACAGCAAAGGGCAGACACACAGAGACTGAGGACACATAAACGAAGGGGAGACAAGGATCAAGCAGAGCTGGGCCACCCCACCGGAAAAGGTTTAGTTCCGTACAATTTAAGGTTAAGGTTAATTAATTTATGTTTGTGTAAATAAAACAATTTTGAAAAGGGATTGGTTCGTGTGTGGCTGTTGTTGGGAGAACACAGAGGGAACGTCCCCTGCAAGAGACAAATAACTCCGGGCTCTAGGGTTGAGTGGGTGGATAGCGCCACATTAAACAAAGAAACATCAATTACAATCAAGATATGATTGGAAAAAACGAATATGAAACAAGGTTTTTCATCAGTATTGACGTTTATTTATTGAACTTAATCAGAAATTGAACACAGTCATATGTCAGTCTACACACGAGCCCCAATGAACAGATACAGTATCTAGAGATGATTTTTGAAGAGAGAAAATCTTTGGAAGACAATGCAGGGGAAGAGTTTAGAGAATATAGAGATCATGTTTCTGTCAATTCAGAGTCTGACAGTGAGTTTGGGTTAGAAGAGGATGAGATTGACCATAAGCCAGCTATGTAAAAAGTTATTCTGCAGCCAGTCCCAAATCCAGGCCAGGCCATCAGCAGCCAACATATGGATGACAAAAAATTATGACAATTTAATGGTCTTTTTGCACTTTAGCCACCCCACATGTCTACCAATGTAATAATGTGCAATCAGGGCCGACACAGATAGCAGTGACTCATGTGCAGGACATCAAGCCTTCTTACGAACTTTCATTACGAAAATCATTCTGGATTGCACTAATTTGGAGGGACAGCATGTTTTCGTAGAAAGCTAGAATGAGATGGACCAAACCCATTTATTTGCATACTTTGGGGTTATTATCCGTGCAGGAGTTTTCAAATCCAAAGGGGAATCAACAGAATCCTTGTGGGATGCAGTAACTGGCAGAGAACTTTTACGTAAATGTGCAAGAATGTGGGAGCAGAGGTGATTGACATATACAATTTAACACTTTATGTAGTAGTCCTGGGTCCAGAGGACCCGAACATCACATATGTAATATAAATGTGTAGGGGGGGGGGGGGTGTAAAGTGTAAAGTCACTAAATATATGTTCCTTTATATGTTCATCACAGAAAATGAGCCAAGGCCAATGAGTCTCAGGTTGAAAAAATATTTATTGCATCATTTTCCTCTTAGCAAACATTGAAAACGGGTCCCACAGACCCGAACACCATACAAGGGTTAAAGCATTAAACTCCTCAGGTCAGAAAGAGCTACATCTTCCACGCCCACCTTCTCCTGGTACGCAAACTGCAGCGGGTCGAGTGCATGGCATACCTGGGGTCTGAGGATGTGAAGAAGCAGTCGTTCCATGGTCTTTGAGAAGTCTGATATTAAGGCCACTGGCCTGAAGTCATTCAGCACACTGGAGTGTGGCTTCTTTGGAACAGGGATGAGGCAGGATGTTTTCCACAGTGCAGGGACCTTCCCCAGTTGGAGGCTCAGGTTGAATATATGCTGCAGAGGCTCACCCAGCTCCACAGCACATGCTTTGAGAAGTCTTGGACAGACCCCATCAGGGACGGCTGCTTTCCTAGGGCACAGTCTCCTCAGCTCTCCTGTGAATACGTGGAAAACGACTGATTCCATCTCTGGCTGTGTGTTGGAGAGCCCCATGGCAAGATCCACTGCCACAATCAGCCTTCAGAGTATTATTGCACCCACAAATAGTACAATGAAAGGAGCTGAGGCTGCCAATGATATTGACCCCATGAAGCCGGAGAGGACATTGAGGAAGCATTCACGGCTGCACTTCCAGCAGCAAGGCTTTGCTATTTTCTTCAGGATCTGTAATTGAAAGCACTTTGCCATAGCAACTATCACTCCTGGATCAGGTAGTAGTAGCATGTATTTCAGGTTCATTATCTAATCAACAAGCCAGGGAGCTGTTCAGTTCATCTGTAATGGATCTGGCAGCAGTGAACCACAGTATCCCTCTCAGTGATGGTAACCGCATTCCTCTGCTGGGACTGGGCACCTATGGAGACCCTCGAACGGTAAGAAGGAGACCGTAGGCCTATAATGTTTATGTGATTTAGTACCTGAATAACTTGTAACTATTTAGTAGTGTCAGTGTTCATAGCTGGACAAACATTAACATTTCCATTTGAACATGTATTCGTATATGCACAAATTGCAGCATGTCTCAATCCAAACTAGGTCAGATAATAATTTCATTTTCTGTGGACTTCCCTCAGACAGCCAAAGGCACGGCACTAGAGTGTGTGAAACTGGCCATAGATGTGGGTTACAGGCACTTTGATGGGGCACTGGTGTATTTCAATGAGCAATGTCTGTAACATATTTTCAAAATACCACAATGACCATTTAAAACAGGACCTTTTTACCCTGTCTAAAACAGCCCCCCTCAGATTGACCTATTTTGAGTGCCAATGGTTACTCCCGCCGTTTACCCTCGTCTCAATGAATTTCTTCACTTTGACATTCAGAGCATGGGATAGAAATCACATTGCGTCAACACCCACCATGGGCCTTCGCGATGCTTTGTTTTAATTAAACAGTGGGATTCCCCTGGTCCGCACCAGTTTTAGTTAGCTGCTAGGCGCCAGCCGAGGCACACCGCCGGAGGGGGCCCCCCCGCGCGAACGGAGGGTTCCCCCAGCGGGCGCCATAGCTGAGGTGATCCGCGAGAAGGGCCCGACATGCGTCCAGAGTCGCCGCCGCAGAACTCCGTACCCGGTCCCCTCCAGCCTTCCGCACCGTCGACGGACATGGCATTTCCCACGGGCCACGGCACACCTGACGATCTCTCACGGCACGCTGGTTGAAAATCAATGTCATAGGCTACATGACTTCACTCCCAGAGACGCAAGAAGAAATCAGACATATATTTTCCGATTAATGACAAAGTAGTAACGCACAGTGACTTGGACAAGTAACTTTAATCTGATTACTGGTTTGGAAATAGTAATGCGTTAGATGACTCCTTACTGAAAAAAGTGTGTCTCTCTGAGCTATTGATCGAGGGCAGGGGGGCGGAGCCCCCCTCAGCTAAATGAAATGTAATGTGTTTGTGTCTGTTGTCTGGGAGCGCGCGCACAAACACACACACACACACACACACACACACACACATAAACACATCCGCCCCCTCCTGGTATTTCATGATGGCCTGATCAGATGATGATTTACGTCAAGTTCCCGTTCATCATATGAAGACTGATTCGTTAAGTTCACCGTTCGTGAAAAAGATGTGCTACATGCATTACTCTTGCATCCTCCATAAAGTGTGTCATAATGTAAAATACAAATATAAACTCTTTGTGTTTGACTCTGCAAAAGCTCTCAGTCAGAAATCACTAACTTATGTGCATGTAAGTGGTCAAGGTTCAAAGTTCGTGGTCATGCACTTCATTATCTAATCAACAAGCCAGGGAGCTGTTCAGTTCATCTGTAATGGATCTGGCAGCAGTGAACCACAATATCCCTCTCAGTGATGGTAACCGCATTCCTCTGCTGGGACTGGGCACCTATGGAGACCCTCGAACGGTAAGAAGGAGACCGTAGGCCTATAATGTTTATGTGATTTAGTACCTGAATAACTTGTAACTATTTAGTAGTGTCAGTGTTCATAGCTGGACAAACATTAACATTTCCATTTGAACATGTATTCGTATATGCACAAATTGCAGCACGTCTCAATCCAAACTAGGTCAGATAATAATTTAATTTTCTGTGGACTTCCCTCAGACAGCCAAAGGCACGGCACTAGAGTGTGTGAAACTGGCCATAGATGTGGGTTACAGGCACTTTGATGGGGCACTGGTGTATTTCAATGAGCACGAAGTGGGTCAAGCCATAAGAGAGAAGATTGCCGATGGAACCGTTAAAAGAGAGGACATCTTTTACTGTGGGAAGGTAATAGGTTCTGACAGAAGTCAGACAGGTGTCTCATTTGTTTGAGTCTGATTGGAGCATTTTTTTATTTCATGTAAGATTTCACAATGCTATGCCTAAGGACTTTGAACCAGTAACCGAGCACAGCAGAGTTGTGTGCTATGCTGCAGTAAATGTGTGTTGTCTTCCTTAGCTCTGGAATACCTTCCATCCACCAGAGTTGGTGAGACCAGCCTTGGAGAGGACGCTGAAAACCTTGAAGTTAGACTATGTGGATCTCTACATTGTTGAGCTTCCTATGGCTTTCAAGGTTTGTACATAATACACATACACTGTGAAAGGCACTTATCTTATCAGCCAGACGTTTCGGTCTGAAAGTTTCCCTACAAACACTCTAAGGTTGTGTTAAATTGAAAAGTTGTTCTTATAATTTTCCTCTCTCGAACAGGATTATGTAAAAATTGAAGATACTTCAGTTTTGCTGAATGAAATCTATTTGAATTAAAACAAGGAAGAGAACGGCAGAGGATGTCAATACAAATTTGATGAAACATCTGAATGATCATATATAATCTAACATACATAACAGTTTTCATTATTGTGCAATAAGATGTAAAGGCAACTTTATTAACACATCATTGGAGCCAGTGACCGGAACACGTTGTTTCACGTTATTATGTTCACAGTAAAATATTTCTATGAGTAGTAAAATCAACAAACCTATTCAAGTTGTATTCTATTACTCCTTTGCATTGATCACGACCAGATCCGGTCAACGAGGCTCCTCAGGAACCTTTATATTAAATTAACAAGAATTTATTGTGCTTGAATTCTAGCCTGGAAATGAGTTTTATCCAAAAGACAAGGATGGAAAATACATCTACCACCACACAGACCTCTGCGCAACATGGGAGGTGAGTTCACAATGAAAGATCCTGCTTTTTAAGGATATTGCTCATCTCATAAATGTTTAGAAATGATATTTTCTTGACATGTTGGCAAATTTCTTGACACATTTATGAGATTCAAGAGATCTTTAAAGTCACCTTACAAGTACAACGACATTTGTTGTGGAGCAAGGCTGTAGATGCCTAACACAGCACGAATAAAGACTATAAAGTAATAGGAAATATATGGAATGAACAGTCAAAGCTGAGTCAAAGAATACACAGTGAAATGGGATGAAAAAATAGATAAATACATATATAAAAGAGGAATTCAAAGTAGATAATAATAATAATAATAATATTGAATAATCAATGCTACAATAATGTGGCAACCAATTTAATGATTAATTGCATTGAGCTTGCATTTTATTTCATTAGATTCAACTAGAGGTATCTAATAAACTGTCAGGCCAGTTAAACTTAATTTGATCCCTCAGGGTGTGCTCTATATTATTCAACTGCCTTTTTTAGATTTTTCTGTGAGTTTTAGTGGTTTGTACTGTGGATCATGTGTTTGATAATACAAAAGTCTGTAAATAATGACAATAAAATTAGGAATAATGTCAAACCACATTGAAAGTGTCAAGTGATGTTCCTTTGAATTTGCATGCAGCACGCTGATGACTGCGATTTTGTGCTTCAGTATCAGAACCCAGTCAAATAGTTTTATTTTGTTTTTTTACCCTGAAAGTTTCTTTATATAGATAGAGATTTGAATTTATTATTCTCACCAGGCTTTAGAGGCTTGTAAAGACGCAGGACTGGTCAAGTCTCTGGGAGTCTCTAACTTCAACCACAGACAACTGGAGCTGCTGCTGAATAAACCTGGCCTCAAACACAAACCTGTATCCAACCAGGTGAGCCTCCTCCTGTCTGTTACACTCCCACTGATACCGGACATAAGATGTATGACTCCACAGACAAATACATACATTTTCCTTTCTAAATTGTTTAAAAAGACGTGTATCTTTCCATTTCCACTCCATTATATTTTTGCCTAGTAACAGTGTTGGACCCTTTTCTGCCATTATCCTTTGAAATTATGTATGTTCTTCTTGCTTACCTGTAGGTCGAGTGTCATCCATATTTCACACAGCCAAAGCTTCTGGAGTTCTGTCGTCAGAATGAGATTGTGATTGTTGGTTACTGCCCAATCGGCTCCTCTAGAGATGCCTCCTGGTATGTATTGTACTGCTGGCTTCACCATTCCACTACCAGGATGAGCAGCTGACAGCTGTTATTTTTCTAGTGTTTTGTTCCTCAAGGTATTAAAAAAAACCTCTGAAACTGTGTTTTTAGACAAACATGTGACACCTGATCATGTGTCACTTCTCTCCTACACAAAGACAATGGAAGGGAAAACGTTAGTGATTGAATTAGTGTTCAACGACAAAATTGAAGAGAGAAAATCCTAACATAACTGTTGTCATTGAAGAAACCAACAATTGATTTGAAGAGGAGATAATCACTTATCAAAGTCCAAATATAAATAAAAACAACAACAATCCCATTTGCAATTAATGCTAAATACATAACAATAAAATCTAAACAAGTGATTGAATAAATTGACCCAACAAAACAAGAGAGAACTAAAATAAGAAAAATAACGTAAAAGAAAATAACAAAAAAAAGAGTAAAAAGTTAAAAGTCAACCCTATTAAAAATATTTTTTAAGTAATAATATAAAAACAGTCTAAGCCATCAGAGCCTCGAGGTCCTGATGGCAAAAGTGATCACCCTTAGTTACCAACTTATCAGCCTATAACTATTTGTGAAATGACAACATTATCTTAAACCATCAACACATTACAGATGCTGAGAATGAAAACCTCCCGTCATTGGTATTTTCCTGTCATTGGTTCAGGGTGAATGTGAAATGTCCCCCTCTGCTGGAGGACGAGCTGCTTGTTTCCATTGGCACAAAGTACAAGAAGAGCACTGCACAGGTGGCTCTGCGCTTCAATGTCCAGAGAGGAGTGGTAGTGATCCCCAAGAGCTTCAGTCACGAGAGGATCAAACACAACTTCCAGGTGAGTTTATATCTATAAAATCATACCAGTGGGTTTGCTACAGACTGTAAAGTGTTAGTTGCTAGGATTCTTAAATATACTTTTTTTTAAATATATGATTCTAACTAAATAATCCTCCATTGGTATACAGATATTTGATTTCTCACTAACCGAGGATGAAATGAAGGCCATTGAAGCACTGAACAAAAACATTCGTTTTGTGGAGCTGCTGATGTAAGTAGTTTAAGGTTAATTAATAAGCAATGATTGCTCTGTAATGCAATACAATTTAAATGCTTTTTATGTTGACGCAGGTGGAGCGACCATCCAGAGTACCCATTCCATGAAGAATATTAACGTTTTTCTCACTTTTTACACCAATAATTTGACCAAAACAATGACTTGTGTGTTTTGCTGTTGAAGGATTCCGTTGGTATATTCACTAGAGGGCTCCGTTCAAAGTGAATGAATAAGACAAGAGGAAATTAAAATAAAGAGAAGACTCTCTACTGGAATATGCATGTGAAATGTCAAACTGTATGATATAAGTTGAACTGAGAGTGAGCTCATTGTCAGTTTAACTGATTTGAATTGTACTGATGAAGCAGCGCTATAAATAAAGTTTCATCTATAAACTAAGACCATTTTAATTGAATGTGCTCAAATATAGAATAAGTGCAGGAGCACATGAACATTGCTGCTCCTCTGGTTTGCTGAAACAGGCAAATTATAACTGTTAACATCAACTTGACAATGGCCCAGCAGTGTCTGATGCCCTCTGTGCGGCTTGTAGTGTTGATTCGTATTAAAAACACAACATGGACAACCTTTGTTTTCACATTGTCTACCATCCCTGGTCTACAGATCAATGTATGTATGAAGCATGGCACATGTCCTGGGCCATGTTAAGGCACATCCGCTGTGTTATATTACAGGGATATAGTAGAGAGAGGAGCCGGGAACAGAACAGGTTATTCGGAAATATATAAAGTAAAGATTTTAAAAAGAACAACTCTCCCTTTAACTATTTCAATGGGCACATATGCTGTTTGGAGATGAAGTGACATGATTCGGCCCCCTTCAGGAGCTTCTGAGGAGACTTTGCTACATTGGCTCGAACCACTCACAAGTAAGTCTCAATTATTACATTTCACCTCATTGTTATAGCATCAAATAAATCGTTAAGTCTGCAGCTGCTTTTCTAGTCTTTATGACCACTCAGTTTTGCCACCCACCTCATTCAGTGCATCTATGAGCAGCACAAGGCAATTTGGGGTTCAGTACATTGCCCAAGGAAACTGCGGTAAATTAGCCCTTTCGGTAGACAAGCTCAACCATTCAGGAGTCAGTCCCATCTGTCAATCATAACCTTTCACACAGTTTCTGTAGAATCTCATACTAATGGAAACCAACCCCTGCAGCCAGCCACCAGGTGGCGATCGAGACCCAACGCCTTTACTTTTAGAGGCACACATATTGTCTACTTTTCTAAACAGTCTATTGCTTGTATGTATATGGGGGGGAAATAACCACATAAATCGGTCCAGTCATTTAAATAATTATTTTGTATTTTATGGCTTCAGTAATTTGATGGTTTGAGATTTGCTTATTAACATTACCTGGACATTTTTTTACTTGCAATACTCTTGTCAAGATGTAACCCAAACACATGTAAGAAAATACTTAATTTTCTACTACTACTACATAGCAATGATTAAAGCACAATACAATATTGGCTGAACTTTCTGATTTAGTTATAATGATAATTCTTCACTATGTATTCTGGAGCTGTAGCATTACATCTGTGCTGTCTGAGACCATGGCAGCAAATCGTCTGTCAGACTTTGATATGAATTACTCCGAACTCTGTGTTTTTTGTTTGGCAAGAGAGGGTATAAGAGTTTGGTCGATCAAATCTGCCATCACAGTGTTGACATATTGTGTAATCTTTGTGTACACACCTTTTACCTACTTCAAACATCGGGGCAGGTCAAAGGCAAAAATGTTCCATCACAACAGGAAAGTGGAGCAGTCGCCATGAATTTACACATGTGACTAGTTTGTTATGACATCTTTGTTATGGAGCACCGTTTTTTAGCGCTGTCATGTTTTACCTCGGGCCATAGTTGGTTTCAATGATTATAAGCAGGGTTACGCAACAATTATTGGACGCAATGTTTCTCAAAATTTTCATTAATTTCTCAGAAAATAGTTCATGGATCTTTATAAAAAAAAAAATTAGGCTTATTTAGAGGGCTGATATTTATTAGTGTAAACGATTGTGTGCAGATCCCCAAATAAATCAGGATCTAGTAAATTTAGATGTGGTGTCATAAGGGGACTGTTCGGCCTTGGTGGAGGTGAACTCTCCATTCTGGTTTATCCTGTATATTGCACTTCTCATTGTGGCTGCGCTGTGAATAGTTTCATTTACATCTGAGGTTCTGATGGATATGGCATAAATAAACTTATTTTTCTGTGTTTTTGTTTCTAATTGTGGCTGCATGGGTGCTACCCGGTACTGAAATATGTTTTTGTTATTTCCAAGTGGTCACGAATACTTTGTTGAATATTCTTTGGCCAAATTCAATTAAATACAAAATCTGTATCGAATGTTCGGTCTGCCGTATGTGCTTTTATAAGCAAAAAGAGACAATCTTTTAAAGCAACCTCACCTCTTGGTCCAGGTCCCCCATAGCAAACTTGAATAAAATCCTGATGTAATTAAATGTAAGCATTATTTTGAATGAAACTGGTTTAATAATAATTAATGAGCCTGTCTGAACTGTTGTGGACTAAATGTTTTACTTCCAATGTCAGGAGATTTTAAATCAGATGCTCCACACTTCTAAATTAACAAACACATCTGATTCTGATGTGAAGAGACAGAATGCGCCCTTCAGATCAAAACAGAGTACAATCTGAGCAGTGACCTGTGGCTGTAAAGTCAGAGAGCAGTGGGAAACTGCAGACAGAAGGAAGAAATACAGTTCGTTAATAAGCTCCCTTCTGTTTTTCCTGCTATTTTGTCTTTTTTTCTCTTTGTGGATGTTTGCAAGTGTGACTCTGACTCTGGATGTTTGACTTTGCTGCAAATAAAAACGGAATAATACCAGCTGTAAGGATTTCTTTTTTATCTGGTTTGAGAACAGTTTGTATACATAGATTATTGTCGGCGTAGAACACTTCATCTATGCAATTTATAAAAAAAAGTCAGATAAACATTGTCCAAAAAACGTCAAGTGTCAAGTATAGATAGACACAGCCCACATAGGTGATGATGAGAGGATGTCACATGAAATTCTGTATTGTGCCTAGATTGCAATGTGAAACATAAACTGACTAAGACAAAGATATGAACCATGGTCTGGATTTTCAGGAGTGAAAACAGCAAAAAGTGACAGAGCCCTGCCTGAACATCTGAGGCTGCACTATGGCTCATACCAGCAGGAAGTAGGTAATATAACAGGGAGCTAAACCATAAAGTGCTTTAAAAGTGATTCAAAGGCAAAATCTTAAAACTGACTGGTAACCAATGAAGTGGAGCTAAAATAGGACTAAAGGCTGAAATATGCTACTCCAACTCCGTTACGGACGGATGGACGGACGGATACGACGGACTCTTTTTCATTAATGGTTCTCCGAAGGCTGTGGGTGATGAAAACAAATCACCGCCAGAGCAGTAGGTGGCGCAAAGTTTTTTTAGCCTCTGGTGTAAACCAACAGTCTGTCGCGGAAAGCTACAAACTGGCATCCTGCAAGGTGTCCGGCATTGTGTCCGAGGTGTGCAAGGCGTTGTGGACAGCTCTACAGCTAGAGTACCTACCTTGTCCCTCAACCAGCCAGTGTACAGCGATAGCAGCAGACTTTTGGCGGCTCTAGATGAAACAGGAAGTGTGAGGTCCGGAAAATGTGAGATTCCGGAAATGATGTTGTTCGGAAATGATGTCGTTAGCGGACCAATCACAGCCAAGGGGTATCCTTAGGCTCTCTGAAATGCTGACGTATAGTTAGAAAAATCAGAGGTGTACGTAGAGCTCTTCAAGGTGCTCGGAGAGGGCGTTCCACGGCGGAGAAGGTGTTCCCATGTGTCCGTCTCCATCAAAACGGAGAAGCATATATCGGCCTTAACTTGGTCTCATCTACTTGCATAGAAAGAGCCAAGCAGCTACATTTTGTACCAAAGTGTGAGATTTTTCTTTTGGCTCAACCCATAATACAATGAAATACAATCATCTCACCAAGATGAAATAAAGCTTCAGGTCGAGAGAGAAAAAGATAACGAAGGCAAGACCTTACCTTGTTTTAAAGTTGTATTATAAATACAATGTTACTGCCAAACATCAAACTCACGTTACAGGATGCAGGTTTGATATTCGCAGAGAGGAATCCGACATGTTTTGTGTCAAACCGGGACCGGAAAGTGATGAGCTGCCACATCACATTTGCCACCAGGAGCAACATATTTGGACTGATTCAGAAAAATATCATTTTGTCATATACTTTACAAGTCAAAACAGCAACAAAACTGAATTCAAGCTCAGGAAAACCGACGTGTCTGTTTCATGAATTAGAATTGGGTCGCGGGGGGGTGTAACGGTCTCACTGTGAAAGAAAGAAGGCTGAAACACTGCATCACCCCCCACCCCCCCAACCCCACCTCCATAAAGACCCTCTGGATTGTGACCTTCCAACAAATCCCTTGAACCAGGCCACTCTGGACCCCTGCGGTGGGAAAATGTTCTGAATGGGCTGCTGCGTCTTTGAGGAGGGAATCTGGTTGAAGGAAGAAGAAAGGCTCTTTTCCGGGGGCTTGAATTCAGGATGTGTGTGGAGTAAGGAGTTCATGAAGCAGGAGTGATGTTTTCATTAAAATCAACCAGAACAAAATAACTGTTACATATCCAAGGCTGTTGTTGTGAAGCTCGTGCAGAATTTTTTTAGTTTTTGGATGTGAGTTCGTGATGCATTTTTGTATTTTTTTTAAATTTTTCGAATATATTCCACCATTGCCCATTTATGCATAAACATGTGTATATACTCGACAATTTGACCGGCTTCTCCCCCCATCGTTTCTGGGTGTTCCATGGAGAGAAAGGCCCTGGGAGAATGTGTGTGTCAAAAGGTTATGCAATCGGCCCAGCACACTAGGACAGCACAGACCTCTAGTGTGCTGAGCGAGTGTGTGTGTGTTTGTGTCTCTGTGTGGTTGTGGGGGGGCGGGGGGGACCTGAATGGAACTGGATGAAGGGGGGGGGGGGGTCTTTAGAGAGGGGCAAAGCAGAGGGGAAAATCTCATTGCGAGCTGCACCAAACTTTTCTGTCTCTCAGATCTCCACCCCTCCATGTATGTTACCGCAACCTGAAACGGCCAGAATTTGGTGGCCCGCAATCTTCTGGAAAACTGTCATTGTGCATCTATGAAAGGTGAGTGCCTTTGATTATTGATAATGTTATGCAATTTTATTTTATTTCATTCAAAGGTATATAATAAATCTTATTATTGCTGAATATGAACACAGTTCTGGTTTGTTTATTTATTGACAGCGGCGCTCAGTGAATATTGGGATCTCTCTCTCGTGTTTTAATTTCTGGGAGATTTCTGCAATGCAACCAAGCCTTGCTTGGTTGCATTGCTTACATCTGTAACTAACTAGATCCAGTGCAAAGACTGTACATCTGCTAATTGACTTTTAAGACTCAGTAGCGCACGTTTTAATGCAGCACAGTGTCTTGCACACTGACAATCAAGCTGTTCCATGTTGTAATCAGAAGCACGTGACACAAAGTCTGACCAAAGTTTGATAGGAAATCCCAACAGATTATGTAGCTTCCTCAACTAACTATTTGTTTATTGCACCAACTAGATTTTGTTGGGGCAACTGTAAAATTTCAACTTGCACAGGTAGACGTGTGACATGGAAACGTCCTTTCCTTATGTAACTCATCTAGTTATGCTATAGCCTGCAAGTATTCTCAGTGTCCAGGGCACAGGATGTCACGGATATGTAACTGTGCACTGCACGTGCCTACAAGAGATAGGACGACCCACAGAAACAGCAAGAGCATTATTTCCCATCGTAGTTATTGTTTTCAACATTACGGATAAGACCACAAGCTGTAATGTCTGACTGATCGATCAGTGTTCTCTGTGGGGGTTTTCACTGTATCCTCAATTTCACAATGTGGACTCTACTATTTTCAGTTTGGGTCATTCACACTGGCGGAGTAATGGTACTATAGTACATCATGTATTACCTCTAAATCAAAGACGGCGCATGTAACAGTTTTAAGACCCCAGTATTTGTCTGTACATGACAGTGGAGCTTATAGCAACATCTATATTTTAACAAGAAATCTAATATACTTATTTCCTGAAAGTATAACTTTCAGGGTGCCCATAGTTCATTCAGCGACCCCTCAAAATGACAGATAATCAATGAAAAAAAAAGCACATGTCCAATCAGTCAGTCAATCATTCATTCAGTCAGTCATTCATTAGTTCAGTCTGTCGGTCATCCAGTTGCTCAGGCAGCTCACTGTTTTCAGACAGAGGTGAAGTCAAGGCTGTTTCCAGGGATGATTCTCTACTGGGCCTTGGCGAGGCCACTCTCAATCGTCTATGAGTAGATATGTGTGTAAAGGATTTAGCTGCTACACTATAAACGATGATAATATTAAGTCTCACCTATGAAATGGCTGTTTTGGAAGTGGGGTATTTGGCTTGCGGACTTCGGTTAATATGAAAAATCCTGACAACTGGCTGCAAGTCCAGTGAGAATTTTCCTCTGCCAGCTCAGAGTATAGGGGGTCCTTTGCTTTTTGTTGCACTGAGCCTTCATTCCCACCAAGCACCTTGGGAAAACAAGGGGCTCTATTTTTACCTCGAGCGGCATTTGGCTCCAGTGCAGGAGATTTTGGCTCCAAAAACGGATCTGACCTCAAGCTCCTCGCACGTATCACAAACGGTCTAACACTTCTGCTCCACCTCTGCCCTCTGCCAGTAGGAGCACATTCCGAAAAGGTGGCTTCACACAGGGCTGCTGATGGGATTTCCACCCTTTTGTGTTGTTCAAAAAACAGGCTAATTCATTGGTCACATGAGACCAGGGTCAAGCGACATAACATGTGCTTGTTTTTGTGGATGTAGGATGACAGAGGAAGGGAAGGAGGTTTGGATTCAAAGTGTACTTTTTGTAACTAAGTAAGTCCGAGTGAGAGAGCCTGGTGAGAAGTGAGTTTGCATTCTCAGAGTTTCAGAGAGAGTTAAAGGGGAAACAGCAGATCTGCTGAGAGGCCTGTTAATGCAATCTGACAGGAGTGAGCACAGTCAGTGAGCTGTCTGTTTCCTACTGCTCCACAAACAGGATCTGACCAGGGGCTCGACTGATATCCAGCGAGGTTACGTAGCAACGAGCCGATTCTGACCACACTTTTGTCACATGGCAGAAGCAGTGATATGATACATTTAAGCTCATATGGAAGTTTTTTGCACTTTTCATAGACAACAGGAATTCTCCCTGAGAACTAGCCAAGGTCCTGAAATTATTTCTTCTCCCTCCTGATGCTATGTACATTAAATATTCAAACATACTTATTTTACATTGCAGGGTATTCTTTTTATATTGCACATTTGATTACAAGTACATAAATGTGCTCTCAGTAAAATGGCATAGACCAGCAGGTAGCATGTGCAGAAGAAATGTGTCTGTAACAAAAGAAAATAATTCATGATAAGCTTATTGTTTGCTTTCTAAGGTTGAATCAGTGACATCTATGTATTGTAACTAAAAGCATCCTCACCTGATATAATCTTATATTACTGATATTCTACTGACACTAGACCTGACAGGTTCAACTGGATCAAACTCAGTTAGCAGGTCATAGAATTTTTTTTTTTATTAACCTTTTCTGAATTGTTTCCTTTAGTATGTCTCAATAACTGGACAAATCGTGTGTCAATAATTCAATATTATCATTTATTGATGGAATTCCAAAATTCTTCTCAGATTATGGATTTATTGCAGGTTTTATAAGTTTACAAAAGTTGTTTTACATATGTAAAAAGTTTTGACTCATGTAATACACAATCGCAGAGCCAGGGTTCATGAAAGTGAATGAATTGAACGGAATTATTATACGATCTATATAGTACATAGTGAAAAACTATCACTATGTGGATTTTAGCTCTTGATTGGTCTTCGTTAATGGAGCAGTAATAATGACTCTATGTGACTTTACTCATTCAATTTGTTAAGCTTGACTGCAGTACTATGGGATTGCTTGGATTACCTCTTTAACTCTTAGAAAAACAAAGCATTTATGCACTTATGAAACGGTGTTCCTCCAGCTTCCTGCTACCCTCCCATGAACTCTGGACCATTTGCCACTTACAATCTGTATCTTTTCGATGTAACTCTTAGGACCCACAGGTGAAATGGAGGATCCGTCCAAGGCGGAACCCTCCAATGGGAACAACAGGCCCCTCGACATTGTGCCCAGTACAGAGGAGAAGATGACAGAGAGGGGGCAGTGGGGCAGCAAGCTCGAGTTTGTTCTTTCAGTGGCTGGAGAAATTATAGGCCTGGGCAATGTCTGGCGTTTTCCTTACCTATGTTATAAGAATGGAGGAGGTGAGTGCTGAAATCTTTCATCTAGATTTTGTTATCTTGGTGCCTGTTGGAGCCAAAAGTTTAGTTTCTGAATGTAGTCTTACAACATCAGGCTGTGGCGGCAAGAAACAGCCACTTATTCAAACCATAGAATGTTCACAGACAGGGATGATGTATGTGTTCTCCACTTCCTCATATGGTACAAACATAAAGCCGAAAGGTCTCAGATACGGGTGTTGCTATATTGTGCTTTTGACGTCATTTGGAGCAGAATCTGTTCAGTAGTGATTGGGGGATGGAGCCACACTATCAAGGTCTCGTCAATATTCACACTCGACCAATTTCACTTCAGTCTCAGCTGATGTTACATTCCATTTTTATATCATATTAACCAGAACCAAGTTTATACAAAAACAGCACTGGAACCATGCATCACTTTGATAAGAACCCCCGAAAAAAGGTTTGACTTGTATTTTTAACCTTTAAGTTTGGTCCTTGTCCCATCCACTAACATGGAGGAGGCAGTGTTTGTCTGCAATTCTGTAACCAGCCTAGATCAAGAAGATTTGGCTTCATTTGTGGGGATCTGTCCTGTCTTCCATCCTCATTCTGATAGATTTTTCATGCAGTCATAACTAATGTCTGTCACAGGAAACCTCACAAATTAAGAATAAAACAATAAAGTACATTTAATCTAGTTAATATATTAAATCTATATATTTGTATGTATATATGTATTGTGAGGGAGCCTGCTGAAGGCATCTGAATGAACTCAAATCTGTGTGATTATGTCAGGGGCCTTCTTCATCCCATACCTCATCTTCCTCTTTGCTTGTGGGATCCCGGTCTTCTTCCTGGAGACGGCTCTGGGTCAGTACACCAGCGAGGGCGGCGTAACCTGCTGGAGGAAGATCTGCCCTTTGTTTGAAGGTAGTGTAACTACCTTCTTAATACTCTAAACTCTTAGCAAAACTAAGATTGAATAAAACTCATCTCTCTGGAAGTTTTAGCCCCATCTAGTTTGTACATTTATAACATATCATTACAATGTTTTCTTTACTTTGTAAAAGTTCATGAGGGGGCACATGTGTTTGATGTTTTTAATGTTAATGCTTGTGCACAACAACAGGGGATATACAAATATTGATGATGTATGTTAATGATTCATGTTCACTGTGTGCGTTGTGCACATGCAGAGAGAGAATAATGTGCATTTGTATTTGTGCATGTGTTATATACAAATTGCATGATGTTGGAGGGGGATGCATGTAACTGTATTTAACTAAAAAGAAACCAACACTGGCAGACATCACATTTCTCCAAAGCTTGTCCCATCGAGCTGCCTTCAAATTAGTCTGTGATCAGCGGCAGGAGAGTCGAGCCTGCATATTGTATTTAAGCCTGCATGTAATTTACTGCAGGATGCAATCATTTTAAAAGGGCAGAAGCAGTGAGCTGAGGAAAGTTCAATTAAACACAGGAGAGATGATTTCTCTGAGGTTAAATGATTCCTCTTTGTCTCCAGTGAAGCAGTCAGATAGGCTGTCAGAGATTCAATAACATGTTTGTGGTTTGCTAGATCCAGTAAAATGAGAGTAGCTTCTCACATATGAGGCCAAATTACATCACATTTCTAACATTCTCAGAGAGCTGTCGAGCCTGCTGCTGTAACCAGAGAATAGCTGCAGGTGGACGTGTTTAATATTGTTGTTTAGGGTCAAATTCCTCATCTCAATATTGTATTAAAACATATTGGATACATGGATGGAAGGAAACCAGACTCATTGGCTTCATTGTTGTTCCCTCTCTCAACCAAAACTTAAGGGCCATAAATGTTTTGGAAAAAATGAATAATGATGCCTGTTTTTTACAGCTCATTAAATGCCCTAAGCCTGATGTTCTTCTGTTTCAGGAGTGGGATATGCCACCCAGGTGATTGTTGGTCTGCTGAACATCTACTACATCATTGTGTTAGCCTGGGCCCTCTTCTACCTGTCGCACTCCTTCACGTGGGACCTGCCCTGGGCCTCCTGCAACAACACCTGGAACACAGGTACCTCGCTCCGTAACAGCAAACAGAGATGTTTAGTCTAACCAATATATTTAATCTGGTGTATCCAGGCCTCAGGAAGCTTGAGGAGGTTAATTTGGTGAGAAAGGGATAATTTATGACGGAGCGTGATGCTGCTGTTAACTCATGGACCGAAGTGTTCTTTTATTGTCAAGTCTTTGAATTTCCAAGGTGTAGTTATCATTTATTTTGCAATGTTTATTTTCAGGTCTGCCCCTTCATAACTCCATTAGCAGGGCACTCCTGCACCATTTCCCTTCTCGGTCTCAGTGGTGGCGTTGTTTCACTTGCCTGTGTGTAGCTTAGAAACCTCAGAGAAAGCTTGGATTTCTTCACTGGGGTTGAATGTCTTTGTTTGTGCTTCCTTCATTCAAGATTCCTGTATGGAATTTCAGAGGGGGAATAGCTCCATCAATCACCATGAGAACACCACCTCTCCTGTCATTGAGTTCTGGGAGTAAGTGCTCTTTTTGTTTGACTATGTCCCCGAATGGCCTTTTGTGTCCGCAAGTTTACCACACATCCATGTTGCTACGTCGTCTTTGGAATTGCTTGTAGGCATTTGGCTTTAGCAACTGAGGACATAGACAAACCTGCTGCTTTAAACATAAATACACTCGATAATGAATTCTTGTTTGCCATATGTTTGTGCTCCAGGCGCAAAGTTCTGAGGATTTCCCCAGGTATCCATCACATCGGCTCTCTGAATTGGGACCTGGTTGTCTGCCTCGCAGTCGCCTGGGTCATCTGCTACTTCTGCATCTGGAAGGGAGTCAAGTCCACGGGCAAGGTGAAACCTGAACTCCGTTCATAACGTTCAAATCCTCAAGCCCATATGGAAATTATACATGTGATATTATTGATGGTTTTCTGCATTTTTAAGAAGATACTTTACTCTGGTTTTGATTGATAAATATTTGCTGTATGGTTGGACATGATGTGTTTTATGCAGGATTTCAATAAGCAGAATCTAGAAACTTCCGTGCTTTATTAAGTCAAAATCCACAAAACACTGAAATGAAAAACAAATGATGAAGACAACAACGTTTCTCCAGAGAGAGAAACTACTTTAGGCCGAGCAGACATGTAAACCTAACGACAAAGTGCTGCTGTTTTCTCTACAGGTGGTTTACTTCACAGCCACTTTTCCGTATGCTATGTTAGTGATCCTGCTGATCAGAGGGGTCACCCTGCCCGGAGCCTCCAGGGGAATCCACTACTACCTCTACCCTGACCTGGGACGACTGTCAGACCCACAGGTAAAGGCTGGAGGCTTTAACTGTTGAACAAACACATGCAGACATGTAGTTATAATTAAAACAATAATAATAATCATAAATCATAACCTAATGTCTTATAATTTGCTAAATGACCAGCCCCACACGATCAGAATCTGGTTTAATTGCCAAGTAGGTTTACACATACAAGGAATTTGCTGTGGTGTATATGTGCAAGTATAAATAAAAAGATATCTAAAAATAGGAAATAACATTTTACATAAGCCATAAGCTGTAGTATATGAGCATTCTCACCCACACTGATTGATCATTGATCATTATCATTTCACAAAGAGCGCTACTAAATAGAAGATTGCTAACAAGTTCACTGAAATTATTATAATATTGTGTGTTAACAGCTATAAGAATCAACAACAAACCTTAAACTAGCAGCCTATACACTGAAAATAGATTCCAAAAATTATTTTGACGCACATTTTTATCTTGCAACGATACAGTCCTCTTACATGCTCTACCTTTTTGTGTTGCATATTGTTTATTAGCCTTTTTAGTGACAATTATCGCCTCCCCACTTGCAAATGTTCCACCAAAACAAGTTTTCCCGAGACCATTTATCAGCGGCACCATTACCACAGGACTTATAACACCCACACAATTTGGATTTCAGACAGGTTCATTTCAAGATATGGTCGGTCAGAGACTTATCCCCCTTCCTCAGAAAGTGATGTGTTCTTTTTGCCCTGCCAATACATTGCAACCAGTGTAAAAGTCGCATAGAGGGGCCTCCTTCAATCCTTCTCAGGGCTTTGGAGATGAATATAGGTCAGGTGCATACAGGCCAAGACCAGCTAGACTGGATGAGCTGTTACCTTGGTAATACCTGCATTTTTGTTGTGTTGTGACCAGGGCTTGAATTGTTGGCTCCCCAGTCAGTCTGATCTGAAGTCCTGGCCACCTGCTCTCTCAAACATGACCCAGTGCTCTTGGAACACTTAAATAGTTTTTTTTCTTTACTTGCAAGAATAGAAAGAGAGCTAATTTGAATGTTTTTGTGCAAGTGAGTGCTCACAGAGAGTTTAGTTGTGCTGTTTTTAATGCCTGGAAATGCCTGGGACAGATACTAGGTCTGCAGGGTGGGTGGTCACAGGGTGGTGGGATTGAGAGGGCGAGGTTAAGGAGTAAACAGTTTTAGGATTCAATGGGAGTTGGATTGCGTTTTAAAGACAAATGAGGGAGTTTGAATGGAGGTTATTTTGGTATGAAGTTTAAATATCAAGAGACTGAGTCACTTAAAAAGGCTCAAGAACCACTTTTCTGTGGAGTCTGAGGCCGATGTGAGTAAGACTTTGTTTTTCTGCCAAATTAAATAAAATATTGTTAATGAAATGTTTCTTGTCATTGCACACACTGATTATAAAACATCCGTGCAATTATAACACTACACTGTCCTTTCTCATGTTTTTAGGTTTGATCTCCACTCTCTACAGTGAACTGGTCCTCAAGTGAATGTTAGAAATACACCATTAAACATGTAGAGTAAAATACAGAACAAAAGAAATCCTGATGACTAGTTACACTCTTTAGCTGGTTCTGTTTTAACTAAATACTGTGATCATTCTGTATGTGAGAGCTGATTGGCTTATAAGGTCAGATAAATACATAAACATAATTTAAAGTTAAGTCCTGTACAAACATACAGTGGAGGAAATAATTATTTAATCCCTCGCTGATTTTGTAAGATTGCCCATTCACAAAGACACAAACAGTCTATAATTTTAATGGTAGGTTTATTACAATAGTGAGAGATGGAATATCAAAAGGAAAATCCAGGAAATCACTTTAAATAAAATATATAAACAGACTTGCATTTTATCGAGTGAAATAAGTATTTGATCCCCTGCCAACCATCAACAATTCTGGCTCCCACAGACTGGTTAAATACTCCTACTCCTTAGATACACTGAAAAAAACATGTTACCTGCAGCAAAGACACCTGTGTGTCAATCAGTCACCAATCACCTGTATAAAAGACACCTGTACATGCATTCATCAGTCAGACTCCAAACTCTCCACCATGGGCAAGACCAAAGAGTTGTCTAAGGACATCAGGGACAAGATTGTAGACCTGCACAAGGCTGGATTGGGCTACAAGACCATAGGCAAGAAGCTGGGTGAGAAGGAGACACCTGTTGGTGCGATCGTTCGAAAATGGAAGACGCACAAAACAACCATCAATCGTCCTCGTTCTGGGGCTCCTTGCAAAATCTCACCTCGTGGAGTATCACTGATGATGAGGAAGGTGAGAAATGATCCAAGAACTACACGCGAGGAGCTTGCTAATGATCTCAAGGCAGCTGGGACCACAGTCACCAAGAAAACCATTGGGAACACACTACGCCGCAATGGATTAAGATCCTGCAGTGCCCGCAAGGTCCCCCTGCTCAAGAATGCACATGTACAGGCCCGTCTGAAGTTCGTCAATGATCACCTGAATGATTCAGAGAAGTCTTGGGAGCAAGTGCTGTGGTCAGATGAAACCAAAATTGAGCTCTTTGGCATCAACTCGACTCGCCGTGTTTGGAGGAGGAAAAATACTGACTATGACCCCAAGAACACCATCCCCACCGTCAAGTATGGAGGTGGAAGCATTATGCTTTGGGGGTGTTTCTCTGCTAAGGGGACAGGACGACTTCACCGCATTGATGGAAAGATGGACGGGGCCATGTACCGTAAAATCCTGAGTGACAACCTTCTTCCCTCCGCCAGAGCACTGAAAACGGGTCGTGGATGGGTCTTCCAGCAGGACAATGACCCAAAACATACGGCCAAGGCAACAAAGGAGTGGCTCAAAAGGAAACACATTAAGGTCATGGAGTGGCCAAGTCAGTCTCCCGACCTTAATCCCATCGAAAATCTGTGGAGGGAGCTGAAGCTTCGAGTTGCGAAGCGACAGCCTCGAAACCTTAAGGATTTGGAGATGATTTGCAAAGAGGAGTGGACCAAGATTCCTCTTGATACGTGCACAAACCTGGTAATTAACTACAAGAAACATCTGACCTCTGTGCTTGCCAACAAGGGTTTTGCCACCAAGTACTAAGCCATTTATTGGCAGGGGATCAAATACTTATTTCACTCGATAAAATGCAAGTCTGTTTATATATTTTATTTAAAGTGATTTCCTGGATTTTCCTTTTGATATTCCATCTCTCACTATTGTAATAAACCTACCATTAAAATTATAGACTGTTTGTGTCTTTGTGAATGGGCAAACTTACAAAATCAGCGAGGGATCAAATAATTATTTCCTCCACTGTATATATAATCAATAGTTAACTAAATATTTTCAAAGCCAAAAATACAAAACACTGCAATAAAACCTGATTGTTTTGTTTCAGGGTTTTTTCTTGATATGTTCATTGTAAATGTATTATCTCTCTTTGATTATTTGGTCTATATTCTGTCCTCAGGTATGGATGGATGCCGGAACTCAAATCTTCTTCTCCTATGCCATCTGCCTAGGCTGCCTCACTGCACTGGGAAGCTACAACAAATATAACAACAACTGCTACAGGTGGGCATTGATATAATACAGCAGTTAGCAATATGATCAATACAATTATATATCAATCAGGGTTTCCCCCAGAAAACTTGCTAAGCCTGGTGGTAGGGCCGCTAAAGAAGCCGACCGGCGGCCGACAAAAAAATGTTAAAAGTTGACAGGAATTTTGAAATTATGACAATTGTTATTTTAAGACATTTATTAACAATACTTATTAATATTACATAATACAGTTTACAATAAATAATAAATAAAATAAAAATAAATATTATCAATTAGTAAAATCTAAATGAATCTAAAAAAACTAGCCATTTCTGGTCACATTTAAAAGTAAAATAAATTAACATAAATAAAAAAGTGCAAACATGGCCAAGGGGGAACAGGGAACTCAGGGCCTGAAGAGGTATGCTGTGTGACCTCTTTTACTTCTTGCAAGTGATCCGTCTCGGCTTCTGAAAGAACTCCTCAAGAGCCTTACTGTAGTCAAGATCAGCCATAGAGGGACCATTTATTGTTATACAGAGGCAACCTGTTCCTGAGGTCTTTGGGTTAAATCCGCTACTTGGATGTTTCCCATCGCGACTCGCAGCAGGCTGCTCCGACGGGCTAACATCCGACGTGCTAATATCCGACATGCTAACATCCGACGCGCTAACATCCGAAATGCTAACATCCGACGCGCTAACATCCGCGCTAACTAGCTCTGGCTCTGCCTCATCATCGAGCCCACGGCTTGGTCGGCTCGCTGGCGATGCTCTCCGCTTGGCCTGGGGCTGAACGAGCGGCCTCCCCCGACTCCGGAAAAAGAAAGAGTCCAAGGTTTTTGTTACCCTTTCTCCGTGACATGTTGTTGCGAAAGTTGTTGCGTGGTAGAGACGGGTCGTGGTTTTGGAGGTTCAGGTGATGGAAAATACACCTGACCTCTTACCTTATGGGTTCACATACTGACCATAAGATGTCGCCATTGCGGTTTCAACCGTATCACCAGATGCGGTTAAAAGCGCAATGCCGACTTTGGTATCATGTTTCTGGTGCATAACATTTTTTTTTTTTTTTAATAAATAAACAAGCGACGCTTAGCCTGGCGGGGGGGGAGAAAAGCCTGGCAGCCCGCCAGGCCTATAAAGCACTGGGGGAAACCCTGTCAATTATATAATTACACTATCTTCAAAGTCAGTAGTGCTTAGCATGTTGTTATTTAGTTAGTTTGATTGTCAACAATACATTTTTATATGTAGGAAATCAAATCTCCGTTCTCTCTCCCTGTAAACACAATTAAGTTTCTGTTCATTATTTATTTATGTGTTGTTTCCAGGGATTGTCTGTCGCTCTGTTTCCTAAACAGTGGCACCAGTTTTATTGCAGGCTTCGCTATCTTCTCCATCCTGGGCTTCATGTCCTACGAGCAGAACATACCTATCTCAGAGGTGGCTGAATCTGGTTGGTGGATTGTTTCCTTTGCCGTATGGTCACTGCGTTTAGACAGCCTTGTTTTTCATTCTGTAATTCCAATTCTACTGCCTTCTGTCTTGTATATTCTGTGTCTTCGATTGAGGGCTTCTTTTAATGTAATTTTCATGGTGTGGTTTTAAAGCATTACCATGAGTAGGAATAAGCAATAATGTGAATTTTAACGAGAAAACAACATTTGACCTCTAACCCAGGTCCAGGTTTGGCCTTCATAGCATATCCCAGAGCTGTGGCCATGATGCCCTTCTCCCCCCTGTGGGCCTGCTTCTTCTTTATTATGATCGCCTTTCTGGGCCTGGACAGTCAAGTGAGATCTCATGCAACTTTACAACTACACAAACACACACACAACGGCTATATACTGTAAGATAAAGCAAGCATACACTAACATTGAGACATACAGAAACATGTGAACACACCACTCATGTGTTTAATTTCTCTCCTGATCAGTTTGTCTGTGTGGAGAGCCTGGTGACGGCCATGGTGGACATGTATCCTTCCACCTTCCGCCGGAAATACCGCAGGGAGCTCTTCATCCTGGCAGTGTCCGTGGTGTCCTTCCTCTTGGGCCTCATCATGCTGACGGAGGTTAGTGCCACTGTAGATATCAGAAACTAAGCACATAATCTGTATGTTTTGAATCACAGAACTTCCATTATTGAATGTCTTTTTCCTTGTGATGTCAAACAAGCATATTGAAATTATAATTATCAGTTATAATAGAAAAAGTTTAAAGAGGATAATGAAGGTGGAACTGTAAAAGTAGGTTGATTTAAGCATTTAAGTGACCACATTCTTTTTTTCAACGCTGACATATCAGTAATCTAAATTAAGTTTAAAGGGAACCTGCGCATTTTTCATACTACGAATTTCAGATTTCAGATAGATTTTTTGGGGGGATTCTCTAAATAGCAAAATTTTGTTTTTGTTAAAATTCTTTACTAGCTGTGTGCTTTCATTGAGTTGTACTTTAAAGAATCACATTCAAGAACATTGGCTTTCATACAATGCAGAGTGTCAGCTGTTGCATTATATATGCTTATGTTTGTCCCCAACAGGGAGGAATGTACATCTTCCAGCTGTTTGACTACTACGCAGCCAGTGGGATGTGTCTTCTCTTCGTTGCTGTTTTTGAGACTCTTTGCATTGCTTGGATTTATGGTGAGTGCATTACCCGTGCTATGCAGGGCGACTAAATGGGCCATTAAAAGACAAAAGCTTTTGTCTCACCATGCACCATTCATGCTCAACCATTGCTCTTTCAACCAGCCAATAACACATTTGAAAAAGGTTCTCTTTTGATGGGAGGCTGAGGCTGATGGAAGGGTGTGTTTTATCTATTTTGTTTGTTTTTCATGCTTAAAAGAATCAAAATAAATGATAATAAATCATTAGTTGAGCTTAAAATCTAAATAAATGAGCCTAATTTAGGTACCAGACAGTAATTTGTCTCACTGATGTTAAATAAATCTTCATTGTGTTTCCCTCATCCCTCCTTCATTGCAGGTGCTGACCGTTTCTATGACAACATAGAGGACATGATTGGTTATCGTCCGAGTCCCGTCATCAAGTACTGCTGGCTTTACTTCACACCTGCCACTTGCTTTGTGAGTTTGACCCGAATCCTCATTCTCTCAAGCTCTACTTCTCCAACTTTTGCACTATTGAAAGAAGAGCAGCCTCTGGTGGCCAGTGTGGATGAAACATGACCATAAATAAATAATAGGCCTGCTGATTAGAAAGTTAGTTAGTGGTTAATGTTACTGTTGAAATAACAATATTAATAATAACATGAAATTATATAGCGCCTTTCAATCAAAAACATGAGTTTTTATTTTCATTTCTAACCAAACAGTAAAACTATGCAGTGAAGAACATTACTTTTTTCAGGGCAGTGCAATTTCAACAGTATATCAAAAACAAACAACTTCGTCAATAAATCGTAAAAAATATTTCAAATTGATTTTAATTGTAATTGATGTTTGGACAACCCCAAAGGATCCTGACCCCTAGTTTGCGAAACACTGAATTAAAACATATTACAAATCCAAACAATTAAATATTCCTTTTTTTCTCTGAACTCAGGGAACCTTTGCGTTTGCATTGATCAAGTACTCCCCTCTGAAGTACAACAATGTCTACATATACCCCTGGTGGGGGAATGGTGTGGGCTGGATCCTGGCCCTGACCTCCATGCTGTGTATCCCTCTCTGGGCAGCAGGGAAGCTGTACTACACCCCTGGAACATTGAGAGAGGTACGCTCATCTTAAACTGTTCTTTGTAGGAGAAAATGTCTCCCTCTGTTTCATTGCTTTAATCTTTTGCACATGTTATGCCTCAGACAGTATTTCTGTTGATTCACTGAGCTTAAAAAGCTTGTTTCCTGTTTTTTTTCCTACCATAGGTGGAATAAAATTGGCTTTCACCAATTTCCTTACCTAATACTAAGAGGTCAAAAAAAAATTAATAATTAGGCAAGAAAGTTATTAAAATTAAAGATTGTTAAAGCATTTTCATTTAAATTCCCCACACTAAAGCCCCTGTAACACCTAGTGATTACATTGGTCGATACCGATTGTGGGGCAACATTTGCATAATACACACATAGCAGCTAGTCTTGCAATACCTAACAAAATCAGGTAAAGTGGGAGAGGAAGTTGACTTTACATACACCAGCTGCAACAGGTTGACCAATCATAGCAAAGTGGACAGGTTGGCCAATCTGAGCAGACTTTATCAGGAAGAGGGCCTTAAAGAGACAGGAGTCACTATGTTGTTTACTATATAGACTAGCGTCACAGCACAAACTGAGATAAAGAAGTTTATCTCTACATTAAAAGATGACAATTCAATGTGTTTTTATGTAAAAGTATTTTAAAAAAGTGTCAAATAAACATTTTAAATTTATAGTGGGATTTCATTGTTGTTGTACATTGAAATCCTCATTACCGCCGTAAGTAGTGTCCAAAAGCGTTTTTTGTGAAAACGGGAGCTGCAGCATTGGACATTAGGAGTAAAGTGATGTGTTTTCTGAACATTATAGCAGTTAAACCTTTAAGTATTGACACAAATTAAAATATCCTAATCTGTCATATTCTCATATCACATATAGTTACCTGCAGTCTCACTTTCGCCTTCATTTGCTATCTGTATCTCTCCTCTCACTGTGTTCACAGCGCCTGGCTATCTTGACCACTCCTTCTACTGAGTTACCAAAGACGAAGCAAGAGCAAGCGAAGCTGCTCGCCGTCTTTGCAGCAGATGGCGGGAGCCTCCATCAGAAGGCACCTCCTAGTAAGGATGGTTATTTCCCTGTTGAGGAAAAAGAGTCCCACTGTTAAAGGCCAGAGTGTTGAAATCAGAGCTGGATGTGGAGCTCAAAGGTCGCTTCTTAACTTTGACACTCCCTTCCCATCTCTCTGGAATACAAAGTCCAGACAAAATGACGTAACATGAGCAGGCGCCAAGTTCAAGACTCAGCTCACCTGTAACTGCTGACATGCTGCTAGAGGTTTTCTCCTTTCTATGTTGCCTTCAACGTACCATATCCAAACTCTTACTTAATGATTTACAGTACATTCTCTTAAGGAGCACTGGTTATCATCTCATTGGCCACTGGCAGAGTCACATGTACATTTGAAAAGTATGGCCATGTGTTGATTACATCGGATCATGTCTGCTTTCTAAGGAAGCATTGTATTTTTCAAATTGATTCTTGAATCTAACAGCTGTCTGCTGCAGATGGAGAACAGGTGTCAGATATGTGCACGGATCATAGACAACGACTTGAATAAAATCTTTGTGTGTTTAAATACAGTTCTGTTCAACTCTGTATTCATTTCAATCAAAGTTACTGCTCTGTTTTACTGTACAGTAGAGAGTTATCATCTCAGGATGTAAGACTTTCCAATGAAGCATCCTAAAAACATACTAATAACCAATTCTTCAGAATGCAAGAAATTTAAACATTTAATTTACATTAACTGACCTCTACTCATCTCAGTTAAGGGTTTGTGTTGACATTTTCTATTAATGTTACTTTGTTAACTGATTCATGTAGGCTTTTTTTTTGCTTTACTGGAATTTGTGGAGATGCATGTATATTTTGCATTGTTTTTGTTGGGCTTCTGATTATTAAAATGATTATAATTCTGTAGTTTTTTGCCTAATCACTAATGCTTTGTTTCGTATGAAATTAAAATGTGTAAAAGTGCCTGCAGGAGACGTCTGTTCCACTTGGAGAATATGGACAAGGAAGTCTGTAACGTTTGAGGGAATTTATTCCAAATGAAAATATCTCTCAACCTCTTTTCTTCTGTAAACAATATTGAACTCCATGTGTGTTTATTTAGTTGTGATAATGGAATGAATATCTGGTAATTGATTACTATTCGGTTTATGGTATAAAACTTGTATATGCTAAAAATTATTTTTAATGACTGAACTGAACTTTTAGTTAAAATTTGCTTTGAAATATATGTTAATATGTTAAGTGTGATACAATTTTCTTTTAAGTACATAAATGATCATTCACATAACAGAAAATTGCATCTTTGCTGTGTTTTTTGATGATTATACAATAAATACTGGTATTCTACATTTCAGTGACACCATCCTCATTTAGAAAAACATTATCCTTTCAAATGGAAGCATACTATTGATATTTGAAACCTCCTCTGGTACTTGTATGTATGTAAGATGATGATTATCTTCCAAAATGATTTGATTTACATGATTTTCTTAGTTTCAATGAACAAAGTTGAAACATGTACAACACAACAAAGAAATATTTCTTGTGAGCAGTTTTTGTGTAGATGAATAACAGTACTATATTCCATTTAATACAAGGTCATTAACATATTACCAGTTTTAATCAAAAAAAAAAAAAGAAAGTCACACCAGAGGAGGAACGAACAATAAAAGAGCTAATGATCAACACAAGCATCGTAATCACACCGGCAGATAGAGGCAGTGCCACAGTCATTATGGATAGAACCAAATATATATATATATACAAAGCCCTACGCCAACTACAGGATAAAACCTATTACATAACCTTACAGCAACCAATGTACTAAAAAAACGCCAATATGATCGTCGAGAGCCTTGACATCCTGTATGCCTTTTAATTGAATAAATAAGTGAATGAGGTTTGTGACGACAAGACATATATTATGAACTTATTAATATCTTTTTGATACAATGGTGGGGTCAAAAGGGAAAATGGAAACAAATTGGGCAGAGGATTGTGATGTGAATGTGCATGTGTCACTAGGGTCAACATTTGATGCGAAAAATAAGGAAAACATTTTTTACATTTTTATTGAATAATAACTTTTCCACAGTGCTGGGTTACAGGAGGTTTCTTTTTTTTGGGAACAAAAGCGCAATAAAGTCCCAAGTCCACAAAATGTGAGGGAGGGGGGGGGAAGCTCCATTGCGGCTGGCTCACGAGGCTTTGATCGCCACCACATATGTCATCAAGGGGTATGGTTTGTCAGTGCATATTGGACCCCAAAGTAAGTGAAACCAGTTATGTTAAGGTGGTTATACTGTTACTCGTCGTGTTTGCTCATTAATAGTCAGGTCAATTTAACTGAGATAGAAAAAAATAGATGTTTAAGTGGGATAAACAGATGATGTTTAATAGTTTAAGTGATTGTACTTGGCTCGGTAGGTGAGGCTAATTATTTCAATGTTGCCCCAGTGACTCTGCTTTGGACAACACTCGAAAGTAATTTGGCGTGTGTACTTTAGTATTGAATTGTTAAGAGATTCACTTGTGGTCACACTGCATAACCCAACAAGTTGGTTCATCAGTTGTATTATTCACACAATCTTAAGCCTCTATAGAGACCAACAAAAATTGCCATTGCCGACTATATTTCAGGTCGCCAAGGCGGGAATGGGTTAAAGTTTTCAACTAGCAATAATCACGCCTCGGTTTGACCTCATAGGCTACGATACTGCCACTGCGAAGGGATAAAGAGGCTGATTTGCAGAGGGATGGTATAAAACATCTGCACAACCCTGTGCTAGGGTTTGTCAGTGCATATTGGACCCCAAAGTAAGTGAAACCAGTTATGTTGAGGTGGTTGAACTGTTACTCGTCGTGTTTGCTCACTAATAGTCAGGTCAATTTAACTGAGATAGAAAAAAATAGATGTTTAAGTGGGATAAACAGATGATGTTTAATACTTTAAGTGATTGTACTTAGTTCGGTAGGTGGGGCTAATTATTTCAATGTCGCCCCAGTGACTATGGTTTGGACAACATTCGAAAGTAATTTGGCGCGTGTACTTTAGTATTGAATTGTTAAGAGATTGGGTCACACAGCATAACCCAACAACTTGGTTCATCAGTTGTATTATTCACACAATCTTAAGCCTCTAGAGAGACCAACAAAAATTGCCATTGCCGACTATATTTCAGGTCGTCAAGGCGGGAATTGGTTAAAGTTTTCAACTAGCAATAATCACGCCTCGGTTTGACCTCATAGGCTACGATACTGCCACTGTGAAGGGATAAAGAGGCTGATTTGCAGAGGGATGGTATAAAACATCTGCACAACCCTGTGCTAGGGTTTGTCAGTGCATATTGGACCCCAAAGTAAGTGAAACCAGTTATGTTGAGGTGGTTATACTGTTACTCGTCGTGTTTACTCATTAATAGTCAGGTCAATTTAACTGAGACAGAAAAAAATTGATGTATAAGTGGGATAAACAGATGATGTTTAATATTTTAAGTGATTGTACTTAGTTCGGTAGGTGAGGCTAATTATTTCAATGTCGCCCCAGTGACTCTGCTTTGGACAAGAGCGGAAAGTAATTTGTCGTATGTACTTTAGTATGTAATTGTTAAGAGATTCACTTGTGGTCACACTGCATAACCCAACAAGTTGGTTCATCAGTTGTATTATTCACACAATCTTAAGCCTCTAGAGAGACCAACAAAAATTGCCATTGCCGACTATATTTCAGGTCGTCAAGGCGGGAATTGGTTAAAGTTTTCAACTAGCAATAATCACGCCTCGGATTCACCTCATAGGCTACGATACTGCCACTGCGAAGGGATAAAGAGGCTGATTTGCAGAGGGATGGTATAAAACATCTGCACAACCCTGTGCTAGGGTTTGTCAGTGCATATTGGACCCCAAAGTAAGTGAAACCAGTTATGTTGAGGTGGTTATACTGTTACTCGTCGTGTTTGCTCACTAATAGTCAGGTCAATTTAACTGAGATAGAAAAAAATAGATGTTTAAGTGGGATAAACAGATGATGTTTAATACTTTAAGTGATTGTACTTAGTTCGGTAGGTGGGGCTAATTATTTCAATGTCGCCCCAGTGACTCTGCTTTGGACAACAGCGGAAAGTAATTTGTCGTATGTACTTTAGTATGGAATTGTTAAGAGATTCACTTGTGGTCACACTGCATAACCCAACAAGTTGGTTCATCAGTTGTATTATTCACACAATCTTAAGCCTCTAGAGAGACCAACAAAAATTGCCATTGCCGACTATATTTCAGGTCGTCAAGGCGGGAATTGGTTAAAGTTTTCAACTAGCAATAATCACGCCTCGGTTTGACCTCATAGGCTACGATACTGCCACTGCGAAGGGATAAAGAGGCTGATTTGCAGAGGGATGGTATAAAACATCTGCACAACCCTTTGCTAGGGTTTGTCAGTGCATATTGGACCCCAAAGTAAGTGAAACCAGTTATGTTGAGGTGGTTATACTGTTACTCGTCGTGTTTGCTCATTAATAGTCAGGTCAATTTAACTGAGATAGAAAAAAATAGATGTTTAAGTGGGATAAACAGATGATGTTTAATATTTTAAGTGATTGTACTTAGTTCGGTAGGTGGGGCTAATTATTTCAATGTCGCCCCAGTGACTATGGTTTGGGCAACACTCGAAAGTAATTTGGCATGTGTACTTTAGTATTGAATTGTTAAGAGATTCTCTTGTGGTCACACTGCATAACCCAACAAGTTGGTTCATCAGTTGTATTATTCACACAATCTTAAGCCTCTATAGAGACCAACAAAAATTGCCATTGCCGACTGTATTTCAGGTCGTCAAGGCGGGAATTGGTTAAAGTTTTCAACTAGCAATAATCACGCCTCGGTTTGACCTCATAGGCTACGATACTGCCACTGCGAAGGGATAAAGAGGCTGATTTGCAGAGGGATGGTATAAAACATCTGCACAACCCTGTGCTAGGGTTTGTCAGTGCATATTGGACCCCAAAGTAAGTGAAACCAGTTATGTTGAGGTGGTTATACTGTTACTCGTCGTGTTTGCTCACTAATAGTCAGGTCAATTTAACTGAGATAGAAAAAAATAGATGTGTAAGTGGGATAAACAGATGATGTTTAATACTTTAAGTGATTGTACTTAGTTCGGTAGGTGGGGCTAATTATTTCAATGTCGCCCCAGTGACTCTGCTTTGGACAAGAGCGGAAAGTAATTTGTCGTATGTACTTTAGTATGTAATTGTTAAGAGATTCACTTGTGGTCACACTGCATAACCCAACAAGTTGGTTCATCAGTTGTATTATTCACACAATCTTAAGCCTCTAGAGAGACCAACAAAAATTGCCATTGCCGACTATATTTCAGGTCGTCAAGGCGGGAATTGGTTAAAGTTTTCAACTAGCAATAATCACGCCTCGGATTCACCTCATAGGCTACGATACTGCCACTGCGAAGGGATAAAGAGGCTGATTTGCAGAGGGATGGTATAAAACATCTGCACAACCCTGTGCTAGGGTTTGTCAGTGCATATTGGACCCCAAAGTAAGTGAAACCAGTTATGTTGAGGTGGTTATACTGTTACTCGTCGTGTTTGCTCACTAATAGTCAGGTCAATTTAACTGAGATAGAAAAAAATAGATGTTTAAGTGGGATAAACAGATGATGTTTAATACTTTAAGTGATTGTACTTAGTTCGGTAGGTGGGGCTAATTATTTCAATGTCGCCCCAGTGACTCTGCTTTGGACAACAGCGGAAAGTAATTTGTCGTATGTACTTTAGTATGGAATTGTTAAGAGATTCACTTGTGGTCACACTGCATAACCCAACAAGTTGGTTCATCAGTTGTATTATTCACACAATCTTAAGCCTCTAGAGAGACCAACAAAAATTGCCATTGCCGACTATATTTCAGGTCGTCAAGGCGGGAATTGGTTAAAGTTTTCAACTAGCAATAATCACGCCTCGGTTTGACCTCATAGGCTACGATACTGCCACTGCGAAGGGATAAAGAGGCTGATTTGCAGAGGGATGGTATAAAACATCTGCACAACCCTTTGCTAGGGTTTGTCAGTGCATATTGGACCCCAAAGTAAGTGAAACCAGTTATGTTGAGGTGGTTATACTGTTACTCGTCGTGTTTGCTCATTAATAGTCAGGTCAATTTAACTGAGATAGAAAAAAATAGATGTTTAAGTGGGATAAACAGATGATGTTTAATATTTTAAGTGATTGTACTTAGTTCGGTAGGTGGGGCTAATTATTTCAATGTCGCCCCAGTGACTATGGTTTGGGCAACACTCGAAAGTAATTTGGCATGTGTACTTTAGTATTGAATTGTTAAGAGATTCTCTTGTGGTCACACTGCATAACCCAACAAGTTGGTTCATCATTTGTATTATTCACACAATCTTAAGCCTCTATAGAGACCAACAAAAATTGCCATTGCCGACTATATTTCAGGTCGTCAAGGCGGGAATTGGTTAAAGTTTTCAACTAGCAATAATCACGCCTCGGTTTGACCTCATAGGCTACGATACTGCCACTGCGAAGGGATAAAGAGGCTGATTTGCAGAGGGATGGTATAAAACATCTGCACAACCCTGTGCTAGGGTTTGTCAGTGCATATTGGACCCCAAAGTAAGTGAAACCAGTTATGTTGAGGTGGTTGAACTGTTACTCGTCGTGTTTGCTCACTAATAGTCAGGTCAATTTAACTGAGATAGAAAAAAATAGATGTTTAAGTGGGATAAACAGATGATGTTTAATACTTTAAGTGATTGTACTTAGTTCGGTAGGTGGGGCTAATTATTTCAATGTCGCCCCAGTGACTCTGCTTTGGACAAGAGCGGAAAGTAATTTGTCGTATGTACTTTAGTATTGTATTGTTAAGAGATTCACTGGTGGTCACACAGCATAACCCAACAAGTTGGTTCATCAGTTGTATTATTCACACAATCTTAAGCCTCTAGAGAGACCAACAAAAATTGCCATTGCCGACTGTATTTCAGGTCGTCAAGGCGGGAATTGGTTAAAGTTTTCAACTAGCAATAATCACGCCTCGGTTTGACCTCATAGGCTACGATACTGCCACTGCGAAGGGATAAAGAGGCTGATTTGCAGAGGGATGGTATAAAACATCTGCACAACCCTGTGCTAGGGTTTGTCAGTGCATATTGGACCCCAAAGTAAGTGAAACCAGTTATGTTGAGGTGGTTATACTGTTACTCGTCGTGTTTGCTCATTAATAGTCAGGTCAATTTAACTGAGATAGAAAAAAATAGATGTTTAAGTGGGATAAACAGATGATGTTTAATATTTTAAGTGATTGTACTTAGTTCGGTAGGTGGGGCTAATTATTTCAATGTCGCCCCAGTGACTATGGTTTGGGCAACACTCGAAAGTAATTTGGCATGTGTACTTTAGTATTGAATTGTTAAGAGATTCTCTTGTGGTCATACTGCATAACCCAACAAGTTGGTTCATCAGTTGTATTATTCACACAATCTTAAGCCTCTATAGAGACCAACAAAAATTGCCATTGCCGACTATATTTCAGGTCGTCAAGGCGGGAATTGGTTAAAGTTTTCAACTAGCAATAATCACGCCTCGGTTTGACCTCATAGGCTACGATACTGCCACTGCGAAGGGATAAAGAGGCTGATTTGCAGAGGGATGGTATAAAACATCTGCACAACCCTGTGCTAGGGTTTGTCAGTGCATATTGGACCCCAAAGTAAGTGAAACCAGTTATGTTGAGGTGGTTATACTGTTACTCGTCGTGTTTGCTCACTAATAGTCAGGTCAATTTAACTGAGATAGGAAAAAATAGATGTTTAAGTGGGATAAACAGATGATGTTTAATACTTTAAGTGATTGTACTTAGTTCGGTAGGTGGGGCTAATTATTTCAATGTCGCCCCAGTGACTCTGCTTTGGACAACAGCGGAAAGTAATTTGTCGTATGTACTTTAGTATGGAATTGTTAAGAGATTCACTTGTGGTCACACTGCATAACCCAACAAGTTGGTTCATCAGTTGTATTATTCACACAATCTTAAGCCTCTAGAGAGACCAACAAAAATTGCCATTGCCGACTATATTTCAGGTCGTCAAGGCGGGAATTGGTTAAAGTTTTCAACTAGCAATAATCACGCCTCGGTTTGACCTCATAGGCTACGATACTGCCACTGCGAAGGGATAAAGAGGCTGATTTGCAGAGGGATGGTATAAAACATCTGCACAACCCTTTGCTAGGGTTTGTCAGTGCATATTGGACCCCAAAGTAAGTGAAACCAGTTATGTTGAGGTGGTTATACTGTTACTCGTCGTGTTTGCTCATTAATAGTCAGGTCAATTTAACTGAGATAGAAAAAAACAGATGTTTAAGTGGGATAAACAGATGATGTTTAATATTTTAAGTGATTGTACTTAGTTCGGTAGGTGGGGCTAATTATTTCAATGTCGACCCAGTGACTATGGTTTGGGCAACACTCGAAAGTAATTTGGCATGTGTACTTTAGTATTGAATTGTTAAGAGATTCTCTTGTGGTCACACTGCATAACCCAACAAGTTGGTTCATCAGTTGTATTATTCACAGAATCTTAAGCCTCTATAGAGACCAACAAAAATTGCCATTGCCGACTATATTTCAGGTCGTCAAGGCGGGAATTGGTTAAAGTTTTCAACTAGCAATAATCACGCCTCGGTTTGACCTCATAGGCTACGATACTGCCACTGCGAAGGGATAAAGAGGCTGATTTGCAGAGGGATGGTATAAAACATCTGCACAACCCTGTGCTAGGGTTTGTCAGTGCATATTGGACCCCAAAGTAAGTGAAACCAGTTATGTTGAGGTGGTTATACTGTTACTCGTCGTGTTTGCTCACTAATAGTCAGGTCAATTTAACTGAGATAGAAAAAAATAGATGTTTAAGTGGGATAAACAGATGATGTTTAATACTTTAAGTGATTGTACTTAGTTCGGTAGGTGGGGCTAATTATTTCAATGTCGCCCCAGTGACTCTGCTTTGGACAACAGCGGAAAGTAATTTGTCGTATGTACTTTAGTATTGTATTGTTAAGAGATTCGGTCACACAGCATAACCCAACAAGTTGGTTCATCAGTTGTATTATTCACACACTCTTAAGCCTCTATAGAGACCAACAAAAATTGCCATTGCCGACTATATTTCAGGTCGTCAAGGCGGGAATTGGTTAAAGTTTTCAACTAGCAATAATCACGCCTCGGTTTGACCTCATAGGCTACGATACTGCCACTGCGAAGGGATAAAGAGGCTGATTTGCAGAGGGATGGTATAAAACATCTGCACAACCCTGTGCTAGGGTTTGTCAGTGCATATTGGACCCCAAAGTAAGTGAAACCAGTTATGTTGAGGTGGTTATACTGTTACTCGTCGTGTTTGCTCACTAATAGTCAGGTCAATTTAACTGAGATAGAAAAAAATAGATGTTTAAGTGGGATAAACAGATGATGTTTAATACTTTAAGTGATTGTACTTAGTTCGGTAGGTGGGGCTAATTATTTCAATGTCGCCCCAGTGACTCTGCTTTGGACAACAGCGGAAAGTAATTTGTCGTATGTACTTTAGTATGTAATTGTTAAGAGATTCACTTGTGGTCATACTGCATAACCCAACAAGTTGGTTCATCAGTTGTATTATTCACACAATCTTAAGCCTCTATAGAGACCAACAAAAATTGCCATTGCCGACTATATTTCAGGTCGTCAAGGCGGGAATTGGTTAAAGTTTTCAACTAGCAATAATCACGCCTCGGTTTGACCTCATAGGCTACGATACTGCCACTGCGAAGGGATAAAGAGGCTGATTTGCAGAGGGATGGTATAAAACATCTGCACAACCCTGTGCTAGGGTTTGTCAGTGCATATTGGACCCCAAAGTAAGTGAAACCAGTTATGTTGAGGTGGTTATACTGTTACTCGTCGTGTTTGCTCACTAATAGTCAGGTCAATTTAACTGAGATAGGAAAAAATAGATGTTTAAGTGGGATAAACAGATGATGTTTAATACTTTAAGTGATTGTACTTAGTTCGGTAGGTGGGGCTAATTATTTCAATGTCGCCCCAGTGACTCTGCTTTGGACAACAGCGGAAAGTAATTTGTCGTATGTACTTTAGTATGGAATTGTTAAGAGATTCACTTGTGGTCACACTGCATAACCCAACAAGTTGGTTCATCAGTTGTATTATTCACACAATCTTAAGCCTCTAGAGAGACCAACAAAAATTGCCATTGCCGACTATATTTCAGGTCGTCAAGGCGGGAATTGGTTAAAGTTTTCAACTAGCAATAATCACGCCTCGGTTTGACCTCATAGGCTACGATACTGCCACTGCGAAGGGATAAAGAGGCTGATTTGCAGAGGGATGGTATAAAACATCTGCACAACCCTGTGCTAGGGTTTGTCAGTGCATATTGGACCCCAAAGTAAGTGAAACCAGTTATGTTGAGGTGGTTATACTCGTCGTGTTTGCTCACTAATAGTCAGGTCAATTTAACTGAGATAGGAAAAAATAGATGTTTAAGTGGGATAAACAGATGATGTTTAATACTTTAAGTGATTGTACTTAGTTCGGTAGGTGGGACTAATTATTTCAATGTCGCCCCAGTGACTCTGCTTTGGACAACAGCGGAAAGTAATTTGTCGTATGTACTTTAGTATTGTATTGTTAAGAGATTCGGTCACACAGCATAACCCAACAAGTTGGTTAATCAGTTGTATTATTCACACACTCTTAAGCCTCTAGAGAGACCAACAAAAATTGCCATTGCCGACTGTATTTCAGGTCGTCAAGGCGGGAATTGGTTAAAGTTTTCAACTAGCAATAATCACGCCTCGGTTTGACCTCATAGGCTACGATACTGCCACTGCGAAGGGATAAAGAGGCTGATTTGCAGAGGGATGGTATAAAACATCTGCACAACCCTTTGCTAGGGTTTGTCAGTGCATATTGGACCCCAAAGTAAGTGAAACCAGTTATGTTGAGGTGGTTATACTGTTACTCGTCGTGTTTGCTCACTAATAGTCAGGTCAATTTAACTGAGATAGGAAAAAATAGATGTTTAAGTGGGATAAACAGATGATGTTTAATACTTTAAGTGATTGTACTTAGTTCGGTAGGTGGGGCTAATTATTTCAATGTCGCCCCAGTGACTCTGCTTTGGACAACAGCGGAAAGTAATTTGTCGTATGTACTTTAGTATGGAATTGTTAAGAGATTCACTTGTGGTCACACTGCATAACCCAACAAGTTGGTTCATCAGTTGTATTATTCACACAATCTTAAGCCTCTAGAGAGACCAACAAAAATTGCCATTGCCGACTATATTTCAGGTCGTCAAGGCGGGAATTGGTTAAAGTTTTCAACTAGCAATAATCACGCCTCGGTTTGACCTCATAGGCTACGATACTGCCACTGCGAAGGGATAAAGAGGCTGATTTGCAGAGGGATGGTATAAAACATCTGCACAACCCTTTGCTAGGGTTTGTCAGTGCATATTGGACCCCAAAGTAAGTGAAACCAGTTATGTTGAGGTGGTTATACTGTTACTCGTCGTGTTTGCTCATTAATAGTCAGGTCAATTTAACTGAGATAGAAAAAAATAGATGTTTAAGTGGGATAAACAGATGATGTTTAATATTTTAAGTGATTGTACTTAGTTCGGTAGGTGGGGCTAATTATTTCAATGTCGCCCCAGTGACTATGGTTTGGGCAACACTCGAAAGTAATTTGGCATGTGTACTTTAGTATTGAATTGTTAAGAGATTCTCTTGTGGTCACACTGCATAACCCAACAAGTTGGTTCATCAGTTGTATTATTCACACAATCTTAAGCCTCTATAGAGACCAACAAAAATTGCCATTGCCGACTATATTTCAGGTCGTCAAGGCGGGAATTGGTTAAAGTTTTCAACTAGCAATAATCACGCCTCGGTTTGACCTCATAGGCTACGATACTGCCACTGCGAAGGGATAAAGAGGCTGATTTGCAGAGGGATGGTATAAAACATCTGCACAACCCTGTGCTAGGGTTTGTCAGTGCATATTGGACCCCAAAGTAAGTGAAACCAGTTATGTTGAGGTGGTTATACTGTTACTCGTCGTGTTTGCTCACTAATAGTCAGGTCAATTTAACTGAGATAGAAAAAAATAGATGTTTAAGTGGGATAAACAGATGATGTTTAATACTTTAAGTGATTGTACTTAGTTCGGTAGGTGGGGCTAATTATTTCAATGTCGCCCCAGTGACTCTGCTTTGGACAACAGCGGAAAGTAATTTGTCGTATGTACTTTAGTATTGTATTGTTAAGAGATTCGGTCACACAGCATAACCCAACAAGTTGGTTCATCAGTTGTATTATTCACACACTCTTAAGCCTCTATAGAGACCAACAAAAATTGCCATTGCCGACTATATTTCAGGTCGTCAAGGCGGGAATTGGTTAAAGTTTTCAACTAGCAATAATCACGCCTCGGTTTGACCTCATAGGCTACGATACTGCCACTGCGAAGGGATAAAGAGGCTGATTTGCAGAGGGATGGTATAAAACATCTGCACAACCCTGTGCTAGGGTTTGTCAGTGCATATTGGACCCCAAAGTAAGTGAAACCAGTTATGTTGAGGTGGTTATACTGTTACTCGTCGTGTTTGCTCACTAATAGTCAGGTCAATTTAACTGAGATAGAAAAAAATAGATGTTTAAGTGGGATAAACAGATGATGTTTAATACTTTAAGTGATTGTACTTAGTTCGGTAGGTGGGGCTAATTATTTCAATGTCGCCCCAGTGACTCTGCTTTGGACAACAGCGGAAAGTAATTTGTCGTATGTACTTTAGTATGTAATTGTTAAGAGATTCACTTGTGGTCATACTGCATAACCCAACAAGTTGGTTCATCAGTTGTATTATTCACACAATCTTAAGCCTCTATAGAGACCAACAAAAATTGCCATTGCCGACTATATTTCAGGTCGTCAAGGCGGGAATTGGTTAAAGTTTTCAACTAGCAATAATCACGCCTCGGTTTGACCTCATAGGCTACGATACTGCCACTGCGAAGGGATAAAGAGGCTGATTTGCAGAGGGATGGTATAAAACATCTGCACAACCCTGTGCTAGGGTTTGTCAGTGCATATTGGACCCCAAAGTAAGTGAAACCAGTTATGTTGAGGTGGTTATACTGTTACTCGTCGTGTTTGCTCACTAATAGTCAGGTCAATTTAACTGAGATAGGAAAAAATAGATGTTTAAGTGGGATAAACAGATGATGTTTAATACTTTAAGTGATTGTACTTAGTTCGGTAGGTGGGGCTAATTATTTCAATGTCGCCCCAGTGACTCTGCTTTGGACAACAGCGGAAAGTAATTTGTCGTATGTACTTTAGTATGGAATTGTTAAGAGATTCACTTGTGGTCACACTGCATAACCCAACAAGTTGGTTCATCAGTTGTATTATTCACACAATCTTAAGCCTCTAGAGAGACCAACAAAAATTGCCATTGCCGACTATATTTCAGGTCGTCAAGGCGGGAATTGGTTAAAGTTTTCAACTAGCAATAATCACGCCTCGGTTTGACCTCATAGGCTACGATACTGCCACTGCGAAGGGATAAAGAGGCTGATTTGCAGAGGGATGGTATAAAACATCTGCACAACCCTGTGCTAGGGTTTGTCAGTGCATATTGGACCCCAAAGTAAGTGAAACCAGTTATGTTGAGGTGGTTATACTCGTCGTGTTTGCTCACTAATAGTCAGGTCAATTTAACTGAGATAGGAAAAAATAGATGTTTAAGTGGGATAAACAGATGATGTTTAATACTTTAAGTGATTGTACTTAGTTCGGTAGGTGGGACTAATTATTTCAATGTCGCCCCAGTGACTCTGCTTTGGACAACAGCGGAAAGTAATTTGTCGTATGTACTTTAGTATTGTATTGTTAAGAGATTCGGTCACACAGCATAACCCAACAAGTTGGTTAATCAGTTGTATTATTCACACACTCTTAAGCCTCTAGAGAGACCAACAAAAATTGCCATTGCCGACTGTATTTCAGGTCGTCAAGGCGGGAATTGGTTAAAGTTTTCAACTAGCAATAATCACGCCTCGGTTTGACCTCATAGGCTACGATACTGCCACTGCGAAGGGATAAAGAGGCTGATTTGCAGAGGGATGGTATAAAACATCTGCACAACCCTTTGCTAGGGTTTGTCAGTGCATATTGGACCCCAAAGTAAGTGAAACCAGTTATGTTGAGGTGGTTATACTGTTACTCGTCGTGTTTGCTCACTAATAGTCAGGTCAATTTAACTGAGATAGGAAAAAATAGATGTTTAAGTGGGATAAACAGATGATGTTTAATACTTTAAGTGATTGTACTTAGTTCGGTAGGTGGGGCTAATTATTTCAATGTCGCCCCAGTGACTCTGCTTTGGACAACAGCGGAAAGTAATTTGTCGTATGTACTTTAGTATGGAATTGTTAAGAGATTCACTTGTGGTCACACTGCATAACCCAACAAGTTGGTTCATCAGTTGTATTATTCACACAATCTTAAGCCTCTAGAGAGACCAACAAAAATTGCCATTGCCGACTATATTTCAGGTCGTCAAGGCGGGAATTGGTTAAAGTTTTCAACTAGCAATAATCACGCCTCGGTTTGACCTCATAGGCTACGATACTGCCACTGCGAAGGGATAAAGAGGCTGATTTGCAGAGGGATGGTATAAAACATCTGCACAACCCTGTGCTAGGGTTTGTCAGTGCATATTGGACCCCAAAGTAAGTGAAACCAGTTATGTTGAGGTGGTTATACTCGTCGTGTTTGCTCACTAATAGTCAGGTCAATTTAACTGAGATAGGAAAAAATAGATGTTTAAGTGGGATAAACAGATGATGTTTAATACTTTAAGTGATTGTACTTAGTTCGGTAGGTGGGACTAATTATTTCAATGTCGCCCCAGTGACTCTGCTTTGGACAACAGCGGAAAGTAATTTGTCGTATGTACTTTAGTATTGTATTGTTAAGAGATTCGGTCACACAGCATAACCCAACAAGTTGGTTAATCAGTTGTATTATTCACACACTCTTAAGCCTCTAGAGAGACCAACAAAAATTGCCATTGCCGACTGTATTTCAGGTCGTCAAGGCGGGAATTGGTTAAAGTTTTCAACTAGCAATAATCACGCCTCGGTTTGACCTCATAGGCTACGATACTGCCACTGCGAAGGGATAAAGAGGCTGATTTGCAGAGGGATGGTATAAAACATCTGCACAACCCTTTGCTAGGGTTTGTCAGTGCATATTGGACCCCAAAGTAAGTGAAACCAGTTATGTTGAGGTGGTTATACTGTTACTCGTCGTGTTTGCTCACTAATAGTCAGGTCAATTTAACTGAGATAGGAAAAAATAGATGTTTAAGTGGGATAAACAGATGATGTTTAATACTTTAAGTGATTGTACTTAGTTCGGTAGGTGGGGCTAATTATTTCAATGTCGCCCCAGTGACTCTGCTTTGGACAACAGCGGAAAGTAATTTGTCGTATGTACTTTAGTATGTAATTGTTAAGAGATTCACTTGTGGTCACACTGCATAACCCAACAAGTTGGTTCATCAGTTGTATTATTCACACAATCTTAAGCCTCTAGAGAGACCAACAAAAATTGCCATTGCCGACTATATTTCAGGTCGTCAAGACGGGAATTGGTTAAAGTTTTCAACTAGCAATAATCACGCCTCGGTTTGACCTCATAGGCTACGATACTGCCACTGCGAAGGGATAAAGAGGCTGATTTGCAGAGGGATGGTATAAAACATCTGCACAACCCTGTGCTAGGGTTTGTCAGTGCATATTGGACCCCAAAGTAAGTGAAACCAGTTATGTTGAGGTGGTTGAACTGTTACTCGTCGTGTTTGCTCACTAATAGTCAGGTCAATTTAACTTAGATAGAAAAAAATAGATGTTTAAGTGGGATAAACAGATGATGTTTAATACTTTAAGTGATTGTACTTAGTTCGGTAGGTGGGGCTAATTATTTCAATGTCGCCCCAGTGACTCTGCTTTGGACAAGAGCGGAAAGTAATTTGTCGTATGTACTTTAGTATTGTATTGTTAAGAGATTCACTGGTGGTCACACAGCATAACCCAACAAGTTGGTTCATCAGTTGTATTATTCACACAATCTTAAGCCTCTAGAGAGACCAACAAAAATTGCCATTGCCGACTATATTTCAGGTCGTCAAGGCAGGAATTGGTTAAAGTTTTCAACTAGCAATAATCACGCCTCGGTTTGACCTCATAGGCTACGATACTGCCACTGCGAAGGGATAAAGAGGCTGATTTGCAGAGGGATGGTATAAAACATCTGCACAACCCTGTGCTAGGGTTTGTCAGTGCATATTGGACCCCAAAGTAAGTGAAACCAGTTATGTTGAGGTGGTTGAACTGTTACTCGTCGTGTTTGCTCACTAATAGTCAGGTCAATTTAACTTAGATAGAAAAAAATAGATGTTTAAGTGGGATAAACAGATGATGTTTAATACTTTAAGTGATTGTACTTAGTTCGGTAGGTGGGGCTAATTATTTCAATGTCGCCCCAGTGACTCTGCTTTGGACAAGAGCGGAAAGTAATTTGTCGTATGTACTTTAGTATTGTATTGTTAAGAGATTCACTGGTGGTCACACAGCATAACCCAACAAGTTGGTTCATCAGTTGTATTATTCACACAATCTTAAGCCTCTAGAGAGACCAACAAAAATTGCCATTGCCGACTGTATTTCAGGTCGTCAAGGCGGGAATTGGTTAAAGTTTTCAACTAGCAATAATCACGCCTCGGTTTGACCTCATAGGCTACGATACTGCCACTGCGAAGGGATAAAGAGGCTGATTTGCAGAGGGATGGTATAAAACATCTGCACAACCCTTTGCTAGGGTTTGTCAGTGCATATTGGACCCCAAAGTAAGTGAAACCAGTTATGTTGAGGTGGTTATACTGTTACTCGTCGTGTTTGCTCACTAATAGTCAGGTCAATTTAACTGAGATAGGAAAAAATAGATGTTTAAGTGGGATAAACAGATGATGTTTAATACTTTAAGTGATTGTACTTAGTTCGGTAGGTGGGGCTAATTATTTCAATGTCGCCCCAGTGACTCTGCTTTGGACAACAGCGGAAAGTAATTTGTCGTATGTACTTTAGTATTGTATTGTTAAGAGATCCGGTCACACAGCATAACCCAACAAGTTGGTTCATCAGTTGTATTATTCACACACTCTTAAGCCTCTATAGAGACCAACAAAAATTGCCATTGCCGACTATATTTCAGGTCGTCAAGGCGGGAATTGGTTAAAGTTTTCAACTAGCAATAATCACGCCTCGGTTTGACCTCATAGGCTACGATACTGCCACTGCGAAGGGATAAAGAGGCTGATTTGCAGAGGGATGGTATAAAACATCTGCACAACCCTGTGCTAGGGTTTGTCAGTGCATATTGGACCCCAAAGTAAGTGAAACCAGTTATGTTGAGGTGGTTATACTGTTACTCGTCGTGTTTGCTCACTAATAGTCAGGTCAATTTAACTGAGATAGAAAAAAATAGATGTTTAAGTGGGATAAACAGATGATGTTTAATACTTTAAGTGATTGTACTTAGTTCGGTAGGTGGGGCTAATTATTTCAATGTCGCCCCAGTGACTCTGCTTTGGACAACAGCGGAAAGTAATTTGTCGTATGTACTTTAGTATGTAATTGTTAAGAGATTCACTTGTGGTCACACTGCATAACCCAACAAGTTGGTTCATCAGTTGTATTATTCACACAATCTTAAGCCTCTAGAGAGACCAACAAAAATTGCCATTGCCGACTATATTTCAGGTCGTCAAGACGGGAATTGGTTAAAGTTTTCAACTAGCAATAATCACGCCTCGGTTTGACCTCATAGGCTACGATACTGCCACTGCGAAGGGATAAAGAGGCTGATTTGCAGAGGGATGGTATAAAACATCTGCACAACCCTGTGCTAGGGTTTGTCAGTGCATATTGGACCCCAAAGTAAGTGAAACCAGTTATGTTGAGGTGGTTGAACTGTTACTCGTCGTGTTTGCTCACTAATAGTCAGGTCAATTTAACTTAGATAGAAAAAAATAGATGTTTAAGTGGGATAAACAGATGATGTTTAATACTTTAAGTGATTGTACTTAGTTCGGTAGGTGGGGCTAATTATTTCAATGTCGCCCCAGTGACTCTGCTTTGGACAAGAGCGGAAAGTAATTTGTCGTATGTACTTTAGTATTGTATTGTTAAGAGATTCACTGGTGGTCACACAGCATAACCCAACAAGTTGGTTCATCAGTTGTATTATTCACACAATCTTAAGCCTCTAGAGAGACCAACAAAAATTGCCATTGCCGACTATATTTCAGGTCGTCAAGGCAGGAATTGGTTAAAGTTTTCAACTAGCAATAATCACGCCTCGGTTTGACCTCATAGGCTACGATACTGCCACTGCGAAGGGATAAAGAGGCTGATTTGCAGAGGGATGGTATAAAACATCTGCACAACCCTGTGCTAGGGTTTGTCAGTGCATATTGGACCCCAAAGTAAGTGAAACCAGTTATGTTGAGGTGGTTGAACTGTTACTCGTCGTGTTTGCTCACTAATAGTCAGGTCAATTTAACTTAGATAGAAAAAAATAGATGTTTAAGTGGGATAAACAGATGATGTTTAATACTTTAAGTGATTGTACTTAGTTCGGTAGGTGGGGCTAATTATTTCAATGTCGCCCCAGTGACTCTGCTTTGGACAAGAGCGGAAAGTAATTTGTCGTATGTACTTTAGTATTGTATTGTTAAGAGATTCACTGGTGGTCACACAGCATAACCCAACAAGTTGGTTCATCAGTTGTATTATTCACACAATCTTAAGCCTCTAGAGAGACCAACAAAAATTGCCATTGCCGACTGTATTTCAGGTCGTCAAGGCGGGAATTGGTTAAAGTTTTCAACTAGCAATAATCACGCCTCGGTTTGACCTCATAGGCTACGATACTGCCACTGCGAAGGGATAAAGAGGCTGATTTGCAGAGGGATGGTATAAAACATCTGCACAACCCTTTGCTAGGGTTTGTCAGTGCATATTGGACCCCAAAGTAAGTGAAACCAGTTATGTTGAGGTGGTTATACTGTTACTCGTCGTGTTTGCTCATTAATAGTCAGGTCAATTTAACTGAGATAGAAAAAAACAGATGTTTAAGTGGGATAAACAGATGATGTTTAATATTTTAAGTGATTGTACTTAGTTCGGTAGGTGGGGCTAATTATTTCAATGTCGACCCAGTGACTATGGTTTGGGCAACACTCGAAAGTAATTTGGCATGTGTACTTTAGTATTGAATTGTTAAGAGATTCTCTTGTGGTCACACTGCATAACCCAACAAGTTGGTTCATCAGTTGTATTATTCACAGAATCTTAAGCCTCTATAGAGACCAACAAAAATTGCCATTGCCGACTATATTTCAGGTCGTCAAGGCGGGAATTGGTTAAAGTTTTCAACTAGCAATAATCACGCCTCGGTTTGACCTCATAGGCTACGATACTGCCACTGCGAAGGGATAAAGAGGCTGATTTGCAGAGGGATGGTATAAAACATCTGCACAACCCTGTGCTAGGGTTTGTCAGTGCATATTGGACCCCAAAGTAAGTGAAACCAGTTATGTTGAGGTGGTTATACTGTTACTCGTCGTGTTTGCTCACTAATAGTCAGGTCAATTTAACTGAGATAGAAAAAAATAGATGTTTAAGTGGGATAAACAGATGATGTTTAATACTTTAAGTGATTGTACTTAGTTCGGTAGGTGGGGCTAATTATTTCAATGTCGCCCCAGTGACTCTGCTTTGGACAACAGCGGAAAGTAATTTGTCGTATGTACTTTAGTATTGTATTGTTAAGAGATTCGGTCACACAGCATAACCCAACAAGTTGGTTCATCAGTTGTATTATTCACACACTCTTAAGCCTCTATAGAGACCAACAAAAATTGCCATTGCCGACTATATTTCAGGTCGTCAAGGCGGGAATTGGTTAAAGTTTTCAACTAGCAATAATCACGCCTCGGTTTGACCTCATAGGCTACGATACTGCCACTGCGAAGGGATAAAGAGGCTGATTTGCAGAGGGATGGTATAAAACATCTGCACAACCCTGTGCTAGGGTTTGTCAGTGCATATTGGACCCCAAAGTAAGTGAAACCAGTTATGTTGAGGTGGTTATACTGTTACTCGTCGTGTTTGCTCACTAATAGTCAGGTCAATTTAACTGAGATAGAAAAAAATAGATGTTTAAGTGGGATAAACAGATGATGTTTAATACTTTAAGTGATTGTACTTAGTTCGGTAGGTGGGGCTAATTATTTCAATGTCGCCCCAGTGACTCTGCTTTGGACAACAGCGGAAAGTAATTTGTCGTATGTACTTTAGTATGTAATTGTTAAGAGATTCACTTGTGGTCACACTGCATAACCCAACAAGTTGGTTCATCAGTTGTATTATTCACACAATCTTAAGCCTCTAGAGAGACCAACAAAAATTGCCATTGCCGACTATATTTCAGGTCGTCAAGACGGGAATTGGTTAAAGTTTTCAACTAGCAATAATCACGCCTCGGTTTGACCTCATAGGCTACGATACTGCCACTGCGAAGGGATAAAGAGGCTGATTTGCAGAGGGATGGTATAAAACATCTGCACAACCCTGTGCTAGGGTTTGTCAGTGCATATTGGACCCCAAAGTAAGTGAAACCAGTTATGTTGAGGTGGTTGAACTGTTACTCGTCGTGTTTGCTCACTAATAGTCAGGTCAATTTAACTTAGATAGAAAAAAATAGATGTTTAAGTGGGATAAACAGATGATGTTTAATACTTTAAGTGATTGTACTTAGTTCGGTAGGTGGGGCTAATTATTTCAATGTCGCCCCAGTGACTCTGCTTTGGACAAGAGCGGAAAGTAATTTGTCGTATGTACTTTAGTATTGTATTGTTAAGAGATTCACTGGTGGTCACACAGCATAACCCAACAAGTTGGTTCATCAGTTGTATTATTCACACAATCTTAAGCCTCTAGAGAGACCAACAAAAATTGCCATTGCCGACTGTATTTCAGGTCGTCAAGGCGGGAATTGGTTAAAGTTTTCAACTAGCAATAATCACGCCTCGGTTTGACCTCATAGGCTACGATACTGCCACTGCGAAGGGATAAAGAGGCTGATTTGCAGAGGGATGGTATAAAACATCTGCACAACCCTTTGCTAGGGTTTGTCAGTGCATATTGGACCCCAAAGTAAGTGAAACCAGTTATGTTGAGGTGGTTATACTGTTACTCGTCGTGTTTGCTCATTAATAGTCAGGTCAATTTAACTGAGATAGAAAAAAACAGATGTTTAAGTGGGATAAACAGATGATGTTTAATATTTTAAGTGATTGTACTTAGTTCGGTAGGTGGGGCTAATTATTTCAATGTCGACCCAGTGACTATGGTTTGGGCAACACTCGAAAGTAATTTGGCATGTGTACTTTAGTATTGAATTGTTAAGAGATTCTCTTGTGGTCACACTGCATAACCCAACAAGTTGGTTCATCAGTTGTATTATTCACAGAATCTTAAGCCTCTATAGAGACCAACAAAAATTGCCATTGCCGACTATATTTCAGGTCGTCAAGGCGGGAATTGGTTAAAGTTTTCAACTAGCAATAATCACGCCTCGGTTTGACCTCATAGGCTACGATACTGCCACTGCGAAGGGATAAAGAGGCTGATTTGCAGAGGGATGGTATAAAACATTTGCACAACCCTGTGCTAGGGTTTGTCAGTGCATATTGGACCCCAAAGTAAGTGAAACCAGTTATGTTGAGGTGGTTATACTGTTACTCGTCGTGTTTGCTCACTAATAGTCAGGTCAATTTAACTGAGATAGAAAAAAATAGATGTTTAAGTGGGATAAACAGATGATGTTTAATACTTTAAGTGATTGTACTTAGTTCGGTAGGTGGGGCTAATTATTTCAATGTCGCCCCAGTGACTCTGCTTTGGACAACAGCGGAAAGTAATTTGTCGTATGTACTTTAGTATTGTATTGTTAAGAGATTCGGTCACACAGCATAACCCAACAAGTTGGTTCATCAGTTGTATTATTCACACACTCTTAAGCCTCTATAGAGACCAACAAAAATTGCCATTGCCGACTATATTTCAGGTCGTCAAGGCGGGAATTGGTTAAAGTTTTCAACTAGCAATAATCACGCCTCGGTTTGACCTCATAGGCTACGATACTGCCACTGCGAAGGGATAAAGAGGCTGATTTGCAGAGGGATGGTATAAAACATCTGCACAACCCTGTGCTAGGGTTTGTCAGTGCATATTGGACCCCAAAGTAAGTGAAACCAGTTATGTTGAGGTGGTTATACTGTTACTCGTCGTGTTTGCTCACTAATAGTCAGGTCAATTTAACTGAGATAGAAAAAAATAGATGTTTAAGTGGGATAAACAGATGATGTTTAATACTTTAAGTGATTGTACTTAGTTCGGTAGGTGGGGCTAATTATTTCAATGTCGCCCCAGTGACTCTGCTTTGGACAACAGCGGAAAGTAATTTGTCGTATGTACTTTAGTATGTAATTGTTAAGAGATTCACTTGTGGTCACACTGCATAACCCAACAAGTTGGTTCATCAGTTGTATTATTCACACAATCTTAAGCCTCTAGAGAGACCAACAAAAATTGCCATTGCCGACTATATTTCAGGTCGTCAAGACGGGAATTGGTTAAAGTTTTCAACTAGCAATAATCACGCCTCGGTTTGACCTCATAGGCTACGATACTGCCACTGCGAAGGGATAAAGAGGCTGATTTGCAGAGGGATGGTATAAAACATCTGCACAACCCTGTGCTAGGGTTTGTCAGTGCATATTGGACCCCAAAGTAAGTGAAACCAGTTATGTTGAGGTGGTTGAACTGTTACTCGTCGTGTTTGCTCACTAATAGTCAGGTCAATTTAACTTAGATAGAAAAAAATAGATGTTTAAGTGGGATAAACAGATGATGTTTAATACTTTAAGTGATTGTACTTAGTTCGGTAGGTGGGGCTAATTATTTCAATGTCGCCCCAGTGACTCTGCTTTGGACAAGAGCGGAAAGTAATTTGTCGTATGTACTTTAGTATTGTATTGTTAAGAGATTCACTGGTGGTCACACAGCATAACCCAACAAGTTGGTTCATCAGTTGTATTATTCACACAATCTTAAGCCTCTAGAGAGACCAACAAAAATTGCCATTGCCGACTATATTTCAGGTCGTCAAGGCAGGAATTGGTTAAAGTTTTCAACTAGCAATAATCACGCCTCGGTTTGACCTCATAGGCTACGATACTGCCACTGCGAAGGGATAAAGAGGCTGATTTGCAGAGGGATGGTATAAAACATCTGCACAACCCTGTGCTAGGGTTTGTCAGTGCATATTGGACCCCAAAGTAAGTGAAACCAGTTATGTTGAGGTGGTTGAACTGTTACTCGTCGTGTTTGCTCACTAATAGTCAGGTCAATTTAACTTAGATAGAAAAAAATAGATGTTTAAGTGGGATAAACAGATGATGTTTAATACTTTAAGTGATTGTACTTAGTTCGGTAGGTGGGGCTAATTATTTCAATGTTGCCCCAGTGACTCTGCTTTGGACAAGAGCGGAAAGTAATTTGTCGTATGTACTTTAGTATTGTATTGTTAAGAGATTCGGTCACACAGCATAACCCAACAAGTTGGTTCATCAGTTGTATTATTCACACACTCTTAAGCCTCTATAGAGACCAACAAAAATTGCCATTGCCGACTATATTTCAGGTCGTCAAGGCGGGAATTGGTTAAAGTTTTCAACTAGCAATAATCACGCCTCGGTTTGACCTCATAGGCTACGATACTGCCACTGCGAAGGGATAAAGAGGCTGATTTGCAGAGGGATGGTATAAAACATCTGCACAACCCTGTGCTAGGGTTTGTCAGTGCATATTGGACCCCAAAGTAAGTGAAACCAGTTATGTTGAGGTGGTTATACTGTTACTCGTCGTGTTTGCTCACTAATAGTCAGGTCAATTTAACTGAGATAGAAAAAAATAGATGTTTAAGTGGGATAAACAGATGATGTTTAATACTTTAAGTGATTGTACTTAGTTCGGTAGGTGGGGCTAATTATTTCAATGTCGCCCCAGTGACTCTGCTTTGGACAACAGCGGAAAGTAATTTGTCGTATGTACTTTAGTATGTAATTGTTAAGAGATTCACTTGTGGTCATACTGCATAACCCAACAAGTTGGTTCATCAGTTGTATTATTCACACAATCTTAAGCCTCTATAGAGACCAACAAAAATTGCCATTGCCGACTATATTTCAGGTCGTCAAGGCGGGAATTGGTTAAAGTTTTCAACTAGCAATAATCACGCCTCGGTTTGACCTCATAGGCTACGATACTGCCACTGCGAAGGGATAAAGAGGCTGATTTGCAGAGGGATGGTATAAAACATCTGCACAACCCTGTGCTAGGGTTTGTCAGTGCATATTGGACCCCAAAGTAAGTGAAACCAGTTATGTTGAGGTGGTTATACTGTTACTCGTCGTGTTTGCTCACTAATAGTCAGGTCAATTTAACTGAGATAGGAAAAAATAGATGTTTAAGTGGGATAAACAGATGATGTTTAATACTTTAAGTGATTGTACTTAGTTCGGTAGGTGGGGCTAATTATTTCAATGTCGCCCCAGTGACTCTGCTTTGGACAACAGCGGAAAGTAATTTGTCGTATGTACTTTAGTATGGAATTGTTAAGAGATTCACTTGTGGTCACACTGCATAACCCAACAAGTTGGTTCATCAGTTGTATTATTCACACAATCTTAAGCCTCTAGAGAGACCAACAAAAATTGCCATTGCCGACTATATTTCAGGTCGTCAAGGCGGGAATTGGTTAAAGTTTTCAACTAGCAATAATCACGCCTCGGTTTGACCTCATAGGCTACGATACTGCCACTGCGAAGGGATAAAGAGGCTGATTTGCAGAGGGATGGTATAAAACATCTGCACAACCCTGTGCTAGGGTTTGTCAGTGCATATTGGACCCCAAAGTAAGTGAAACCAGTTATGTTGAGGTGGTTATACTCGTCGTGTTTGCTCACTAATAGTCAGGTCAATTTAACTGAGATAGGAAAAAATAGATGTTTAAGTGGGATAAACAGATGATGTTTAATACTTTAAGTGATTGTACTTAGTTCGGTAGGTGGGACTAATTATTTCAATGTCGCCCCAGTGACTCTGCTTTGGACAACAGCGGAAAGTAATTTGTCGTATGTACTTTAGTATTGTATTGTTAAGAGATTCGGTCACACAGCATAACCCAACAAGTTGGTTAATCAGTTGTATTATTCACACACTCTTAAGCCTCTAGAGAGACCAACAAAAATTGCCATTGCCGACTGTATTTCAGGTCGTCAAGGCGGGAATTGGTTAAAGTTTTCAACTAGCAATAATCACGCCTCGGTTTGACCTCATAGGCTACGATACTGCCACTGCGAAGGGATAAAGAGGCTGATTTGCAGAGGGATGGTATAAAACATCTGCACAACCCTTTGCTAGGGTTTGTCAGTGCATATTGGACCCCAAAGTAAGTGAAACCAGTTATGTTGAGGTGGTTATACTGTTACTCGTCGTGTTTGCTCACTAATAGTCAGGTCAATTTAACTGAGATAGGAAAAAATAGATGTTTAAGTGGGATAAACAGATGATGTTTAATACTTTAAGTGATTGTACTTAGTTCGGTAGGTGGGGCTAATTATTTCAATGTCGCCCCAGTGACTCTGCTTTGGACAACAGCGGAAAGTAATTTGTCGTATGTACTTTAGTATGGAATTGTTAAGAGATTCACTTGTGGTCACACTGCATAACCCAACAAGTTGGTTCATCAGTTGAATTATTCACACAATCTTAAGCCTCTAGAGAGACCAACAAAAATTGCCATTGCCGACTATATTTCAGGTCGTCAAGGCGGGAATTGGTTAAAGTTTTCAACTAGCAATAATCACGCCTCGGTTTGACCTCATAGGCTACGATACTGCCACTGCGAAGGGATAAAGAGGCTGATTTGCAGAGGGATGGTATAAAACATCTGCACAACCCTTTGCTAGGGTTTGTCAGTGCATATTGGACCCCAAAGTAAGTGAAACCAGTTATGTTGAGGTGGTTATACTGTTACTCGTCGTGTTTGCTCATTAATAGTCAGGTCAATTTAACTGAGATAGAAAAAAATAGATGTTTAAGTGGGATAAACAGATGATGTTTAATATTTTAAGTGATTGTACTTAGTTCGGTAGGTGGGGCTAATTATTTCAATGTCGCCCCAGTGACTATGGTTTGGGCAACACTCGAAAGTAATTTGGCATGTGTACTTTAGTATTGAATTGTTAAGAGATTCTCTTGTGGTCACACTGCATAACCCAACAAGTTGGTTCATCAGTTGTATTATTCACACAATCTTAAGCCTCTATAGAGACCAACAAAAATTGCCATTGCCGACTATATTTCAGGTCGTCAAGGCGGGAATTGGTTAAAGTTTTCAACTAGCAATAATCACGCCTCGGTTTGACCTCATAGGCTACGATACTGCCACTGCGAAGGGATAAAGAGGCTGATTTGCAGAGGGATGGTATAAAACATCTGCACAACCCTGTGCTAGGGTTTGTCAGTGCATATTGGACCCCAAAGTAAGTGAAACCAGTTATGTTGAGGTGGTTATACTGTTACTCGTCATGTTTGCTCACTAATAGTCAGGTCAATTTAACTGAGATAGAAAAAAATAGATGTTTAAGTGGGATAAACAGATGATGTTTAATACTTTAAGTGATTGTACTTAGTTCGGTAGGTGGGGCTAATTATTTCAATGTCGCCCCAGTGACTCTGCTTTGGACAACAGCGGAAAGTAATTTGTCGTATGTACTTTAGTATTGTATTGTTAAGAGATCCGGTCACACAGCATAACCCAACAAGTTGGTTCATCAGTTGTATTATTCACACACTCTTAAGCCTCTATAGAGACCAACAAAAATTGCCATTGCCGACTATATTTCAGGTCGTCAAGGCGGGAATTGGTTAAAGTTTTCAACTAGCAATAATCACGCCTCGGTTTGACCTCATAGGCTACGATACTGCCACTGCGAAGGGATAAAGAGGCTGATTTGCAGAGGGATGGTATAAAACATCTGCACAACCCTGTGCTAGGGTTTGTCAGTGCATATTGGACCCCAAAGTAAGTGAAACCAGTTATGTTGAGGTGGTTATACTGTTACTCGTCGTGTTTGCTCACTAATAGTCAGGTCAATTTAACTGAGATAGAAAAAAATAGATGTTTAAGTGGGATAAACAGATGATGTTTAATACTTTAAGTGATTGTACTTAGTTCGGTAGGTGGGGCTAATTATTTCAATGTCGCCCCAGTGACTCTGCTTTGGACAACAGCGGAAAGTAATTTGTCGTATGTACTTTAGTATGTAATTGTTAAGAGATTCACTTGTGGTCACACTGCATAACCCAACAAGTTGGTTCATCAGTTGTATTATTCACACAATCTTAAGCCTCTAGAGAGACCAACAAAAATTGCCATTGCCGACTATATTTCAGGTCGTCAAGACGGGAATTGGTTAAAGTTTTCAACTAGCAATAATCACGCCTCGGTTTGACCTCATAGGCTACGATACTGCCACTGCGAAGGGATAAAGAGGCTGATTTGCAGAGGGATGGTATAAAACATCTGCACAACCCTGTGCTAGGGTTTGTCAGTGCATATTGGACCCCAAAGTAAGTGAAACCAGTTATGTTGAGGTGGTTGAACTGTTACTCGTCGTGTTTGCTCACTAATAGTCAGGTCAATTTAACTTAGATAGAAAAAAATAGATGTTTAAGTGGGATAAACAGATGATGTTTAATACTTTAAGTGATTGTACTTAGTTCGGTAGGTGGGGCTAATTATTTCAATGTCGCCCCAGTGACTCTGCTTTGGACAAGAGCGGAAAGTAATTTGTCGTATGTACTTTAGTATTGTATTGTTAAGAGATTCACTGGTGGTCACACAGCATAACCCAACAAGTTGGTTCATCAGTTGTATTATTCACACAATCTTAAGCCTCTAGAGAGACCAACAAAAATTGCCATTGCCGACTATATTTCAGGTCGTCAAGGCAGGAATTGGTTAAAGTTTTCAACTAGCAATAATCACGCCTCGGTTTGACCTCATAGGCTACGATACTGCCACTGCGAAGGGATAAAGAGGCTGATTTGCAGAGGGATGGTATAAAACATCTGCACAACCCTGTGCTAGGGTTTGTCAGTGCATATTGGACCCCAAAGTAAGTGAAACCAGTTATGTTGAGGTGGTTGAACTGTTACTCGTCGTGTTTGCTCACTAATAGTCAGGTCAATTTAACTTAGATAGAAAAAAATAGATGTTTAAGTGGGATAAACAGATGATGTTTAATACTTTAAGTGATTGTACTTAGTTCGGTAGGTGGGGCTAATTATTTCAATGTCGCCCCAGTGACTCTGCTTTGGACAAGAGCGGAAAGTAATTTGTCGTATGTACTTTAGTATTGTATTGTTAAGAGATTCACTGGTGGTCACACAGCATAACCCAACAAGTTGGTTCATCAGTTGTATTATTCACACAATCTTAAGCCTCTAGAGAGACCAACAAAAATTGCCATTGCCGACTGTATTTCAGGTCGTCAAGGCGGGAATTGGTTAAAGTTTTCAACTAGCAATAATCACGCCTCGGTTTGACCTCATAGGCTACGATACTGCCACTGCGAAGGGATAAAGAGGCTGATTTGCAGAGGGATGGTATAAAACATCTGCACAACCCTTTGCTAGGGTTTGTCAGTGCATATTGGACCCCAAAGTAAGTGAAACCAGTTATGTTGAGGTGGTTATACTGTTACTCGTCGTGTTTGCTCACTAATAGTCAGGTCAATTTAACTGAGATAGGAAAAAATAGATGTTTAAGTGGGATAAACAGATGATGTTTAATACTTTAAGTGATTGTACTTAGTTCGGTAGGTGGGGCTAATTATTTCAATGTCGCCCCAGTGACTCTGCTTTGGACAACAGCGGAAAGTAATTTGTCGTATGTACTTTAGTATTGTATTGTTAAGAGATCCGGTCACACAGCATAACCCAACAAGTTGGTTCATCAGTTGTATTATTCACACACTCTTAAGCCTCTATAGAGACCAACAAAAATTGCCATTGCCGACTATATTTCAGGTCGTCAAGGCGGGAATTGGTTAAAGTTTTCAACTAGCAATAATCACGCCTCGGTTTGACCTCATAGGCTACGATACTGCCACTGCGAAGGGATAAAGAGGCTGATTTGCAGAGGGATGGTATAAAACATCTGCACAACCCTGTGCTAGGGTTTGTCAGTGCATATTGGACCCCAAAGTAAGTGAAACCAGTTATGTTGAGGTGGTTATACTGTTACTCGTCGTGTTTGCTCACTAATAGTCAGGTCAATTTAACTGAGATAGAAAAAAATAGATGTTTAAGTGGGATAAACAGATGATGTTTAATACTTTAAGTGATTGTACTTAGTTCGGTAGGTGGGGCTAATTATTTCAATGTCGCCCCAGTGACTCTGCTTTGGACAACAGCGGAAAGTAATTTGTCGTATGTACTTTAGTATGTAATTGTTAAGAGATTCACTTGTGGTCACACTGCATAACCCAACAAGTTGGTTCATCAGTTGTATTATTCACACAATCTTAAGCCTCTAGAGAGACCAACAAAAATTGCCATTGCCGACTATATTTCAGGTCGTCAAGACGGGAATTGGTTAAAGTTTTCAACTAGCAATAATCACGCCTCGGTTTGACCTCATAGGCTACGATACTGCCACTGCGAAGGGATAAAGAGGCTGATTTGCAGAGGGATGGTATAAAACATCTGCACAACCCTGTGCTAGGGTTTGTCAGTGCATATTGGACCCCAAAGTAAGTGAAACCAGTTATGTTGAGGTGGTTGAACTGTTACTCGTCGTGTTTGCTCACTAATAGTCAGGTCAATTTAACTTAGATAGAAAAAAATAGATGTTTAAGTGGGATAAACAGATGATGTTTAATACTTTAAGTGATTGTACTTAGTTCGGTAGGTGGGGCTAATTATTTCAATGTCGCCCCAGTGACTCTGCTTTGGACAAGAGCGGAAAGTAATTTGTCGTATGTACTTTAGTATTGTATTGTTAAGAGATTCACTGGTGGTCACACAGCATAACCCAACAAGTTGGTTCATCAGTTGTATTATTCACACAATCTTAAGCCTCTAGAGAGACCAACAAAAATTGCCATTGCCGACTATATTTCAGGTCGTCAAGGCAGGAATTGGTTAAAGTTTTCAACTAGCAATAATCACGCCTCGGTTTGACCTCATAGGCTACGATACTGCCACTGCGAAGGGATAAAGAGGCTGATTTGCAGAGGGATGGTATAAAACATCTGCACAACCCTGTGCTAGGGTTTGTCAGTGCATATTGGACCCCAAAGTAAGTGAAACCAGTTATGTTGAGGTGGTTGAACTGTTACTCGTCGTGTTTGCTCACTAATAGTCAGGTCAATTTAACTTAGATAGAAAAAAATAGATGTTTAAGTGGGATAAACAGATGATGTTTAATACTTTAAGTGATTGTACTTAGTTCGGTAGGTGGGGCTAATTATTTCAATGTCGCCCCAGTGACTCTGCTTTGGACAAGAGCGGAAAGTAATTTGTCGTATGTACTTTAGTATTGTATTGTTAAGAGATTCACTGGTGGTCACACAGCATAACCCAACAAGTTGGTTCATCAGTTGTATTATTCACACAATCTTAAGCCTCTAGAGAGACCAACAAAAATTGCCATTGCCGACTGTATTTCAGGTCGTCAAGGCGGGAATTGGTTAAAGTTTTCAACTAGCAATAATCACGCCTCGGTTTGACCTCATAGGCTACGATACTGCCACTGCGAAGGGATAAAGAGGCTGATTTGCAGAGGGATGGTATAAAACATCTGCACAACCCTTTGCTAGGGTTTGTCAGTGCATATTGGACCCCAAAGTAAGTGAAACCAGTTATGTTGAGGTGGTTATACTGTTACTCGTCGTGTTTGCTCATTAATAGTCAGGTCAATTTAACTGAGATAGAAAAAAACAGATGTTTAAGTGGGATAAACAGATGATGTTTAATATTTTAAGTGATTGTACTTAGTTCGGTAGGTGGGGCTAATTATTTCAATGTCGACCCAGTGACTATGGTTTGGGCAACACTCGAAAGTAATTTGGCATGTGTACTTTAGTATTGAATTGTTAAGAGATTCTCTTGTGGTCACACTGCATAACCCAACAAGTTGGTTCATCAGTTGTATTATTCACAGAATCTTAAGCCTCTATAGAGACCAACAAAAATTGCCATTGCCGACTATATTTCAGGTCGTCAAGGCGGGAATTGGTTAAAGTTTTCAACTAGCAATAATCACGCCTCGGTTTGACCTCATAGGCTACGATACTGCCACTGCGAAGGGATAAAGAGGCTGATTTGCAGAGGGATGGTATAAAACATCTGCACAACCCTGTGCTAGGGTTTGTCAGTGCATATTGGACCCCAAAGTAAGTGAAACCAGTTATGTTGAGGTGGTTATACTGTTACTCGTCGTGTTTGCTCACTAATAGTCAGGTCAATTTAACTGAGATAGAAAAAAATAGATGTTTAAGTGGGATAAACAGATGATGTTTAATACTTTAAGTGATTGTACTTAGTTCGGTAGGTGGGGCTAATTATTTCAATGTCGCCCCAGTGACTCTGCTTTGGACAACAGCGGAAAGTAATTTGTCGTATGTACTTTAGTATTGTATTGTTAAGAGATTCGGTCACACAGCATAACCCAACAAGTTGGTTCATCAGTTGTATTATTCACACACTCTTAAGCCTCTATAGAGACCAACAAAAATTGCCATTGCCGACTATATTTCAGGTCGTCAAGGCGGGAATTGGTTAAAGTTTTCAACTAGCAATAATCACGCCTCGGTTTGACCTCATAGGCTACGATACTGCCACTGCGAAGGGATAAAGAGGCTGATTTGCAGAGGGATGGTATAAAACATCTGCACAACCCTGTGCTAGGGTTTGTCAGTGCATATTGGACCCCAAAGTAAGTGAAACCAGTTATGTTGAGGTGGTTATACTGTTACTCGTCGTGTTTGCTCACTAATAGTCAGGTCAATTTAACTGAGATAGAAAAAAATAGATGTTTAAGTGGGATAAACAGATGATGTTTAATACTTTAAGTGATTGTACTTAGTTCGGTAGGTGGGGCTAATTATTTCAATGTCGCCCCAGTGACTCTGCTTTGGACAACAGCGGAAAGTAATTTGTCGTATGTACTTTAGTATGTAATTGTTAAGAGATTCACTTGTGGTCACACTGCATAACCCAACAAGTTGGTTCATCAGTTGTATTATTCACACAATCTTAAGCCTCTAGAGAGACCAACAAAAATTGCCATTGCCGACTATATTTCAGGTCGTCAAGACGGGAATTGGTTAAAGTTTTCAACTAGCAATAATCACGCCTCGGTTTGACCTCATAGGCTACGATACTGCCACTGCGAAGGGATAAAGAGGCTGATTTGCAGAGGGATGGTATAAAACATCTGCACAACCCTGTGCTAGGGTTTGTCAGTGCATATTGGACCCCAAAGTAAGTGAAACCAGTTATGTTGAGGTGGTTGAACTGTTACTCGTCGTGTTTGCTCACTAATAGTCAGGTCAATTTAACTTAGATAGAAAAAAATAGATGTTTAAGTGGGATAAACAGATGATGTTTAATACTTTAAGTGATTGTACTTAGTTCGGTAGGTGGGGCTAATTATTTCAATGTCGCCCCAGTGACTCTGCTTTGGACAAGAGCGGAAAGTAATTTGTCGTATGTACTTTAGTATTGTATTGTTAAGAGATTCACTGGTGGTCACACAGCATAACCCAACAAGTTGGTTCATCAGTTGTATTATTCACACAATCTTAAGCCTCTAGAGAGACCAACAAAAATTGCCATTGCCGACTATATTTCAGGTCGTCAAGGCAGGAATTGGTTAAAGTTTTCAACTAGCAATAATCACGCCTCGGTTTGACCTCATAGGCTACGATACTGCCACTGCGAAGGGATAAAGAGGCTGATTTGCAGAGGGATGGTATAAAACATCTGCACAACCCTGTGCTAGGGTTTGTCAGTGCATATTGGACCCCAAAGTAAGTGAAACCAGTTATGTTGAGGTGGTTGAACTGTTACTCGTCGTGTTTGCTCACTAATAGTCAGGTCAATTTAACTTAGATAGAAAAAAATAGATGTTTAAGTGGGATAAACAGATGATGTTTAATACTTTAAGTGATTGTACTTAGTTCGGTAGGTGGGGCTAATTATTTCAATGTCGCCCCAGTGACTCTGCTTTGGACAAGAGCGGAAAGTAATTTGTCGTATGTACTTTAGTATTGTATTGTTAAGAGATTCACTGGTGGTCACACAGCATAACCCAACAAGTTGGTTCATCAGTTGTATTATTCACACACTCTTAAGCCTCTATAGAGACCAACAAAAATTGCCATTGCCGACTATATTTCAGGTCGTCAAGGCGGGAATTGGTTAAAGTTTTCAACTAGCAATAATCACGCCTCGGTTTGACCTCATAGGCTACGATACTGCCACTGCGAAGGGATAAAGAGGCTGATTTGCAGAGGGATGGTATAAAACATCTGCACAACCCTTTGCTAGGGTTTGTCAGTGCATATTGGACCCCAAAGTAAGTGAAACCAGTTATGTTGAGGTGGTTATACTGTTACTCGTCGTGTTTGCTCATTAATAGTCAGGTCAATTTAACTGAGATAGAAAAAAACAGATGTTTAAGTGGGATAAACAGATGATGTTTAATATTTTAAGTGATTGTACTTAGTTCGGTAGGTGGGGCTAATTATTTCAATGTCGACCCAGTGACTATGGTTTGGGCAACACTCGAAAGTAATTTGGCATGTGTACTTTAGTATTGAATTGTTAAGAGATTCTCTTGTGGTCACACTGCATAACCCAACAAGTTGGTTCATCAGTTGTATTATTCACAGAATCTTAAGCCTCTATAGAGACCAACAAAAATTGCCATTGCCGACTATATTTCAGGTCGTCAAGGCGGGAATTGGTTAAAGTTTTCAACTAGCAATAATCACGCCTCGGTTTGACCTCATAGGCTACGATACTGCCACTGCGAAGGGATAAAGAGGCTGATTTGCAGAGGGATGGTATAAAACATCTGCACAACCCTGTGCTAGGGTTTGTCAGTGCATATTGGACCCCAAAGTAAGTGAAACCAGTTATGTTGAGGTGGTTATACTGTTACTCGTCGTGTTTGCTCACTAATAGTCAGGTCAATTTAACTGAGATAGAAAAAAATAGATGTTTAAGTGGGATAAACAGATGATGTTTAATACTTTAAGTGATTGTACTTAGTTCGGTAGGTGGGGCTAATTATTTCAATGTCGCCCCAGTGACTCTGCTTTGGACAACAGCGGAAAGTAATTTGTCGTATGTACTTTAGTATTGTATTGTTAAGAGATTCGGTCACACAGCATAACCCAACAAGTTGGTTCATCAGTTGTATTATTCACACACTCTTAAGCCTCTATAGAGACCAACAAAAATTGCCATTGCCGACTATATTTCAGGTCGTCAAGGCGGGAATTGGTTAAAGTTTTCAACTAGCAATAATCACGCCTCGGTTTGACCTCATAGGCTACGATACTGCCACTGCGAAGGGATAAAGAGGCTGATTTGCAGAGGGATGGTATAAAACATCTGCACAACCCTGTGCTAGGGTTTGTCAGTGCATATTGGACCCCAAAGTAAGTGAAACCAGTTATGTTGAGGTGGTTATACTGTTACTCGTCGTGTTTGCTCACTAATAGTCAGGTCAATTTAACTGAGATAGAAAAAAATAGATGTTTAAGTGGGATAAACAGATGATGTTTAATACTTTAAGTGATTGTACTTAGTTCGGTAGGTGGGGCTAATTATTTCAATGTCGCCCCAGTGACTCTGCTTTGGACAACAGCGGAAAGTAATTTGTCGTATGTACTTTAGTATGTAATTGTTAAGAGATTCACTTGTGGTCACACTGCATAACCCAACAAGTTGGTTCATCAGTTGTATTATTCACACAATCTTAAGCCTCTAGAGAGACCAACAAAAATTGCCATTGCCGACTATATTTCAGGTCGTCAAGACGGGAATTGGTTAAAGTTTTCAACTAGCAATAATCACGCCTCGGTTTGACCTCATAGGCTACGATACTGCCACTGCGAAGGGATAAAGAGGCTGATTTGCAGAGGGATGGTATAAAACATCTGCACAACCCTGTGCTAGGGTTTGTCAGTGCATATTGGACCCCAAAGTAAGTGAAACCAGTTATGTTGAGGTGGTTGAACTGTTACTCGTCGTGTTTGCTCACTAATAGTCAGGTCAATTTAACTTAGATAGAAAAAAATAGATGTTTAAGTGGGATAAACAGATGATGTTTAATACTTTAAGTGATTGTACTTAGTTCGGTAGGTGGGGCTAATTATTTCAATGTCGCCCCAGTGACTCTGCTTTGGACAAGAGCGGAAAGTAATTTGTCGTATGTACTTTAGTATTGTATTGTTAAGAGATTCACTGGTGGTCACACAGCATAACCCAACAAGTTGGTTCATCAGTTGTATTATTCACACAATCTTAAGCCTCTAGAGAGACCAACAAAAATTGCCATTGCCGACTATATTTCAGGTCGTCAAGGCAGGAATTGGTTAAAGTTTTCAACTAGCAATAATCACGCCTCGGTTTGACCTCATAGGCTACGATACTGCCACTGCGAAGGGATAAAGAGGCTGATTTGCAGAGGGATGGTATAAAACATCTGCACAACCCTGTGCTAGGGTTTGTCAGTGCATATTGGACCCCAAAGTAAGTGAAACCAGTTATGTTGAGGTGGTTGAACTGTTACTCGTCGTGTTTGCTCACTAATAGTCAGGTCAATTTAACTTAGATAGAAAAAAATAGATGTTTAAGTGGGATAAACAGATGATGTTTAATACTTTAAGTGATTGTACTTAGTTCGGTAGGTGGGGCTAATTATTTCAATGTCGCCCCAGTGACTCTGCTTTGGACAAGAGCGGAAAGTAATTTGTCGTATGTACTTTAGTATTGTATTGTTAAGAGATTCACTGGTGGTCACACAGCATAACCCAACAAGTTGGTTCATCAGTTGTATTATTCACACACTCTTAAGCCTCTATAGAGACCAACAAAAATTGCCATTGCCGACTATATTTCAGGTCGTCAAGGCGGGAATTGGTTAAAGTTTTCAACTAGCAATAATCACGCCTCGGTTTGACCTCATAGGCTACGATACTGCCACTGCGAAGGGATAAAGAGGCTGATTTGCAGAGGGATGGTATAAAACATCTGCACAACCCTTTGCTAGGGTTTGTCAGTGCATATTGGACCCCAAAGTAAGTGAAACCAGTTATGTTGAGGTGGTTATACTGTTACTCGTCGTGTTTGCTCATTAATAGTCAGGTCAATTTAACTGAGATAGAAAAAAACAGATGTTTAAGTGGGATAAACAGATGATGTTTAATATTTTAAGTGATTGTACTTAGTTCGGTAGGTGGGGCTAATTATTTCAATGTCGACCCAGTGACTATGGTTTGGGCAACACTCGAAAGTAATTTGGCATGTGTACTTTAGTATTGAATTGTTAAGAGATTCTCTTGTGGTCACACTGCATAACCCAACAAGTTGGTTCATCAGTTGTATTATTCACAGAATCTTAAGCCTCTATAGAGACCAACAAAAATTGCCATTGCCGACTATATTTCAGGTCGTCAAGGCGGGAATTGGTTAAAGTTTTCAACTAGCAATAATCACGCCTCGGTTTGACCTCATAGGCTACGATACTGCCACTGCGAAGGGATAAAGAGGCTGATTTGCAGAGGGATGGTATAAAACATCTGCACAACCCTGTGCTAGGGTTTGTCAGTGCATATTGGACCCCAAAGTAAGTGAAACCAGTTATGTTGAGGTGGTTATACTGTTACTCGTCGTGTTTGCTCACTAATAGTCAGGTCAATTTAACTGAGATAGAAAAAAATAGATGTTTAAGTGGGATAAACAGATGATGTTTAATACTTTAAGTGATTGTACTTAGTTCGGTAGGTGGGGCTAATTATTTCAATGTCGCCCCAGTGACTCTGCTTTGGACAACAGCGGAAAGTAATTTGTCGTATGTACTTTAGTATTGTATTGTTAAGAGATTCGGTCACACAGCATAACCCAACAAGTTGGTTCATCAGTTGTATTATTCACACACTCTTAAGCCTCTATAGAGACCAACAAAAATTGCCATTGCCGACTATATTTCAGGTCGTCAAGGCGGGAATTGGTTAAAGTTTTCAACTAGCAATAATCACGCCTCGGTTTGACCTCATAGGCTACGATACTGCCACTGCGAAGGGATAAAGAGGCTGATTTGCAGAGGGATGGTATAAAACATCTGCACAACCCTGTGCTAGGGTTTGTCAGTGCATATTGGACCCCAAAGTAAGTGAAACCAGTTATGTTGAGGTGGTTATACTGTTACTCGTCGTGTTTGCTCACTAATAGTCAGGTCAATTTAACTGAGATAGAAAAAAATAGATGTTTAAGTGGGATAAACAGATGATGTTTAATACTTTAAGTGATTGTACTTAGTTCGGTAGGTGGGGCTAATTATTTCAATGTCGCCCCAGTGACTCTGCTTTGGACAACAGCGGAAAGTAATTTGTCGTATGTACTTTAGTATGTAATTGTTAAGAGATTCACTTGTGGTCATACTGCATAACCCAACAAGTTGGTTCATCAGTTGTATTATTCACACAATCTTAAGCCTCTATAGAGACCAACAAAAATTGCCATTGCCGACTATATTTCAGGTCGTCAAGGCGGGAATTGGTTAAAGTTTTCAACTAGCAATAATCACGCCTCGGTTTGACCTCATAGGCTACGATACTGCCACTGCGAAGGGATAAAGAGGCTGATTTGCAGAGGGATGGTATAAAACATCTGCACAACCCTGTGCTAGGGTTTGTCAGTGCATATTGGACCCCAAAGTAAGTGAAACCAGTTATGTTGAGGTGGTTATACTGTTACTCGTCGTGTTTGCTCACTAATAGTCAGGTCAATTTAACTGAGATAGGAAAAAATAGATGTTTAAGTGGGATAAACAGATGATGTTTAATACTTTAAGTGATTGTACTTAGTTCGGTAGGTGGGGCTAATTATTTCAATGTCGCCCCAGTGACTCTGCTTTGGACAACAGCGGAAAGTAATTTGTCGTATGTACTTTAGTATGGAATTGTTAAGAGATTCACTTGTGGTCACACTGCATAACCCAACAAGTTGGTTCATCAGTTGTATTATTCACACAATCTTAAGCCTCTAGAGAGACCAACAAAAATTGCCATTGCCGACTATATTTCAGGTCGTCAAGGCGGGAATTGGTTAAAGTTTTCAACTAGCAATAATCACGCCTCGGTTTGACCTCATAGGCTACGATACTGCCACTGCGAAGGGATAAAGAGGCTGATTTGCAGAGGGATGGTATAAAACATCTGCACAACCCTGTGCTAGGGTTTGTCAGTGCATATTGGACCCCAAAGTAAGTGAAACCAGTTATGTTGAGGTGGTTATACTCGTCGTGTTTGCTCACTAATAGTCAGGTCAATTTAACTGAGATAGGAAAAAATAGATGTTTAAGTGGGATAAACAGATGATGTTTAATACTTTAAGTGATTGTACTTAGTTCGGTAGGTGGGACTAATTATTTCAATGTCGCCCCAGTGACTCTGCTTTGGACAACAGCGGAAAGTAATTTGTCGTATGTACTTTAGTATTGTATTGTTAAGAGATTCGGTCACACAGCATAACCCAACAAGTTGGTTAATCAGTTGTATTATTCACACACTCTTAAGCCTCTAGAGAGACCAACAAAAATTGCCATTGCCGACTGTATTTCAGGTCGTCAAGGCGGGAATTGGTTAAAGTTTTCAACTAGCAATAATCACGCCTCGGTTTGACCTCATAGGCTACGATACTGCCACTGCGAAGGGATAAAGAGGCTGATTTGCAGAGGGATGGTATAAAACATCTGCACAACCCTTTGCTAGGGTTTGTCAGTGCATATTGGACCCCAAAGTAAGTGAAACCAGTTATGTTGAGGTGGTTATACTGTTACTCGTCGTGTTTGCTCACTAATAGTCAGGTCAATTTAACTGAGATAGGAAAAAATAGATGTTTAAGTGGGATAAACAGATGATGTTTAATACTTTAAGTGATTGTACTTAGTTCGGTAGGTGGGGCTAATTATTTCAATGTCGCCCCAGTGACTCTGCTTTGGACAACAGCGGAAAGTAATTTGTCGTATGTACTTTAGTATTGTATTGTTAAGAGATTCGGTCACACAGCATAACCCAACAAGTTGGTTCATCAGTTGTATTATTCACACACTCTTAAGCCTCTATAGAGACCAACAAAAATTGCCATTGCCGACTATATTTCAGGTCGTCAAGGCGGGAATTGGTTAAAGTTTTCAACTAGCAATAATCACGCCTCGGTTTGACCTCATAGGCTACGATACTGCCACTGCGAAGGGATAAAGAGGCTGATTTGCAGAGGGATGGTATAAAACATCTGCACAACCCTGTGCTAGGGTTTGTCAGTGCATATTGGACCCCAAAGTAAGTGAAACCAGTTATGTTGAGGTGGTTATACTGTTACTCGTCGTGTTTGCTCACTAATAGTCAGGTCAATTTAACTGAGATAGAAAAAAATAGATGTTTAAGTGGGATAAACAGATGATGTTTAATACTTTAAGTGATTGTACTTAGTTCGGTAGGTGGGGCTAATTATTTCAATGTCGCCCCAGTGACTCTGCTTTGGACAACAGCGGAAAGTAATTTGTCGTATGTACTTTAGTATGTAATTGTTAAGAGATTCACTTGTGGTCACACTGCATAACCCAACAAGTTGGTTCATCAGTTGTATTATTCACACAATCTTAAGCCTCTAGAGAGACCAACAAAAATTGCCATTGCCGACTATATTTCAGGTCGTCAAGACGGGAATTGGTTAAAGTTTTCAACTAGCAATAATCACGCCTCGGTTTGACCTCATAGGCTACGATACTGCCACTGCGAAGGGATAAAGAGGCTGATTTGCAGAGGGATGGTATAAAACATCTGCACAACCCTGTGCTAGGGTTTGTCAGTGCATATTGGACCCCAAAGTAAGTGAAACCAGTTATGTTGAGGTGGTTGAACTGTTACTCGTCGTGTTTGCTCACTAATAGTCAGGTCAATTTAACTTAGAAAGAAAAAAATAGATGTTTAAGTGGGATAAACAGATGATGTTTAATACTTTAAGTGATTGTACTTAGTTCGGTAGGTGGGGCTAATTATTTCAATGTCGCCCCAGTGACTCTGCTTTGGACAAGAGCGGAAAGTAATTTGTCGTATGTACTTTAGTATTGTATTGTTAAGAGATTCACTGGTGGTCACACAGCATAACCCAACAAGTTGGTTCATCAGTTGTATTATTCACACAATCTTAAGCCTCTAGAGAGACCAACAAAAATTGCCATTGCCGACTATATTTCAGGTCGTCAAGGCAGGAATTGGTTAAAGTTTTCAACTAGCAATAATCACGCCTCGGTTTGACCTCATAGGCTACGATACTGCCACTGCGAAGGGATAAAGAGGCTGATTTGCAGAGGGATGGTATAAAACATCTGCACAACCCTGTGCTAGGGTTTGTCAGTGCATATTGGACCCCAAAGTAAGTGAAACCAGTTATGTTGAGGTGGTTGAACTGTTACTCGTCGTGTTTGCTCACTAATAGTCAGGTCAATTTAACTTAGATAGAAAAAAATAGATGTTTAAGTGGGATAAACAGATGATGTTTAATACTTTAAGTGATTGTACTTAGTTCGGTAGGTGGGGCTAATTATTTCAATGTCGCCCCAGTGACTCTGCTTTGGACAAGAGCGGAAAGTAATTTGTCGTATGTACTTTAGTATTGTATTGTTAAGAGATTCACTGGTGGTCACACAGCATAACCCAACAAGTTGGTTCATCAGTTGTATTATTCACACACTCTTAAGCCTCTATAGAGACCAACAAAAATTGCCATTGCCGACTATATTTCAGGTCGTCAAGGCGGGAATTGGTTAAAGTTTTCAACTAGCAATAATCACGCCTCGGTTTGACCTCATAGGCTACGATACTGCCACTGCGAAGGGATAAAGAGGCTGATTTGCAGAGGGATGGTATAAAACATCTGCACAACCCTGTGCTAGGGTTTGTCAGTGCATATTGGACCCCAAAGTAAGTGAAACCAGTTATGTTGAGGTGGTTATACTGTTACTCGTCGTGTTTGCTCACTAATAGTCAGGTCAATTTAACTGAGATAGAAAAAAATAGATGTTTAAGTGGGATAAACAGATGATGTTTAATACTTTAAGTGATTGTACTTAGTTCGGTAGGTGGGGCTAATTATTTCAATGTCGCCCCAGTGACTCTGCTTTGGACAACAGCGGAAAGTAATTTGTCGTATGTACTTTAGTATGTAATTGTTAAGAGATTCACTTGTGGTCATACTGCATAACCCAACAAGTTGGTTCATCAGTTGTATTATTCACACAATCTTAAGCCTCTATAGAGACCAACAAAAATTGCCATTGCCGACTATATTTCAGGTCGTCAAGGCGGGAATTGGTTAAAGTTTTCAACTAGCAATAATCACGCCTCGGTTTGACCTCATAGGCTACGATACTGCCACTGCGAAGGGATAAAGAGGCTGATTTGCAGAGGGATGGTATAAAACATCTGCACAACCCTGTGCTAGGGTTTGTCAGTGCATATTGGACCCCAAAGTAAGTGAAACCAGTTATGTTGAGGTGGTTATACTGTTACTCGTCGTGTTTGCTCACTAATAGTCAGGTCAATTTAACTGAGATAGGAAAAAATAGATGTTTAAGTGGGATAAACAGATGATGTTTAATACTTTAAGTGATTGTACTTAGTTCGGTAGGTGGGGCTAATTATTTCAATGTCGCCCCAGTGACTCTGCTTTGGACAACAGCGGAAAGTAATTTGTCGTATGTACTTTAGTATGGAATTGTTAAGAGATTCACTTGTGGTCACACTGCATAACCCAACAAGTTGGTTCATCAGTTGTATTATTCACACAATCTTAAGCCTCTAGAGAGACCAACAAAAATTGCCATTGCCGACTATATTTCAGGTCGTCAAGGCGGGAATTGGTTAAAGTTTTCAACTAGCAATAATCACGCCTCGGTTTGACCTCATAGGCTACGATACTGCCACTGCGAAGGGATAAAGAGGCTGATTTGCAGAGGGATGGTATAAAACATCTGCACAACCCTTTGCTAGGGTTTGTCAGTGCATATTGGACCCCAAAGTAAGTGAAACCAGTTATGTTGAGGTGGTTATACTGTTACTCGTCGTGTTTGCTCATTAATAGTCAGGTCAATTTAACTGAGATAGAAAAAAACAGATGTTTAAGTGGGATAAACAGATGATGTTTAATATTTTAAGTGATTGTACTTAGTTCGGTAGGTGGGGCTAATTATTTCAATGTCGACCCAGTGACTATGGTTTGGGCAACACTCGAAAGTAATTTGGCATGTGTACTTTAGTATTGAATTGTTAAGAGATTCTCTTGTGGTCACACTGCATAACCCAACAAGTTGGTTCATCAGTTGTATTATTCACAGAATCTTAAGCCTCTATAGAGACCAACAAAAATTGCCATTGCCGACTATATTTCAGGTCGTCAAGGCGGGAATTGGTTAAAGTTTTCAACTAGCAATAATCACGCCTCGGTTTGACCTCATAGGCTACGATACTGCCACTGCGAAGGGATAAAGAGGCTGATTTGCAGAGGGATGGTATAAAACATCTGCACAACCCTGTGCTAGGGTTTGTCAGTGCATATTGGACCCCAAAGTAAGTGAAACCAGTTATGTTGAGGTGGTTATACTGTTACTCGTCGTGTTTGCTCACTAATAGTCAGGTCAATTTAACTGAGATAGAAAAAAATAGATGTTTAAGTGGGATAAACAGATGATGTTTAATACTTTAAGTGATTGTACTTAGTTCGGTAGGTGGGGCTAATTATTTCAATGTCGCCCCAGTGACTCTGCTTTGGACAACAGCGGAAAGTAATTTGTCGTATGTACTTTAGTATTGTATTGTTAAGAGATTCGGTCACACAGCATAACCCAACAAGTTGGTTCATCAGTTGTATTATTCACACACTCTTAAGCCTCTATAGAGACCAACAAAAATTGCCATTGCCGACTATATTTCAGGTCGTCAAGGCGGGAATTGGTTAAAGTTTTCAACTAGCAATAATCACGCCTCGGTTTGACCTCATAGGCTACGATACTGCCACTGCGAAGGGATAAAGAGGCTGATTTGCAGAGGGATGGTATAAAACATCTGCACAACCCTGTGCTAGGGTTTGTCAGTGCATATTGGACCCCAAAGTAAGTGAAACCAGTTATGTTGAGGTGGTTATACTGTTACTCGTCGTGTTTGCTCACTAATAGTCAGGTCAATTTAACTGAGATAGAAAAAAATAGATGTTTAAGTGGGATAAACAGATGATGTTTAATACTTTAAGTGATTGTACTTAGTTCGGTAGGTGGGGCTAATTATTTCAATGTCGCCACAGTGACTCTGCTTTGGACAACAGCGGAAAGTAATTTGTCGTATGTACTTTAGTATGTAATTGTTAAGAGATTCACTTGTGGTCATACTGCATAACCCAACAAGTTGGTTCATCAGTTGTATTATTCACACAATCTTAAGCCTCTATAGAGACCAACAAAAATTGCCATTGCCGACTATATTTCAGGTCGTCAAGGCGGGAATTGGTTAAAGTTTTCAACTAGCAATAATCACGCCTCGGTTTGACCTCATAGGCTACGATACTGCCACTGCGAAGGGATAAAGAGGCTGATTTGCAGAGGGATGGTATAAAACATCTGCACAACCCTGTGCTAGGGTTTGTCAGTGCATATTGGACCCCAAAGTAAGTGAAACCAGTTATGTTGAGGTGGTTATACTGTTACTCGTCGTGTTTGCTCACTAATAGTCAGGTCAATTTAACTGAGATAGGAAAAAATAGATGTTTAAGTGGGATAAACAGATGATGTTTAATACTTTAAGTGATTGTACTTAGTTCGGTAGGTGGGGCTAATTATTTCAATGTCGCCCCAGTGACTCTGCTTTGGACAACAGCGGAAAGTAATTTGTCGTATGTACTTTAGTATGGAATTGTTAAGAGATTCACTTGTGGTCACACTGCATAACCCAACAAGTTGGTTCATCAGTTGTATTATTCACACAATCTTAAGCCTCTAGAGAGACCAACAAAAATTGCCATTGCCGACTATATTTCAGGTCGTCAAGGCGGGAATTGGTTAAAGTTTTCAACTAGCAATAATCACGCCTCGGTTTGACCTCATAGGCTACGATACTGCCACTGCGAAGGGATAAAGAGGCTGATTTGCAGAGGGATGGTATAAAACATCTGCACAACCCTGTGCTAGGGTTTGTCAGTGCATATTGGACCCCAAAGTAAGTGAAACCAGTTATGTTGAGGTGGTTATACTCGTCGTGTTTGCTCACTAATAGTCAGGTCAATTTAACTGAGATAGGAAAAAATAGATGTTTAAGTGGGATAAACAGATGATGTTTAATACTTTAAGTGATTGTACTTAGTTCGGTAGGTGGGACTAATTATTTCAATGTCGCCCCAGTGACTCTGCTTTGGACAACAGCGGAAAGTAATTTGTCGTATGTACTTTAGTATTGTATTGTTAAGAGATTCGGTCACACAGCATAACCCAACAAGTTGGTTAATCAGTTGTATTATTCACACACTCTTAAGCCTCTAGAGAGACCAACAAAAATTGCCATTGCCGACTGTATTTCAGGTCGTCAAGGCGGGAATTGGTTAAAGTTTTCAACTAGCAATAATCACGCCTCGGTTTGACCTCATAGGCTACGATACTGCCACTGCGAAGGGATAAAGAGGCTGATTTGCAGAGGGATGGTATAAAACATCTGCACAACCCTTTGCTAGGGTTTGTCAGTGCATATTGGACCCCAAAGTAAGTGAAACCAGTTATGTTGAGGTGGTTATACTGTTACTCGTCGTGTTTGCTCACTAATAGTCAGGTCAATTTAACTGAGATAGGAAAAAATAGATGTTTAAGTGGGATAAACAGATGATGTTTAATACTTTAAGTGATTGTACTTAGTTCGGTAGGTGGGGCTAATTATTTCAATGTCGCCCCAGTGACTCTGCTTTGGACAACAGCGGAAAGTAATTTGTCGTATGTACTTTAGTATGGAATTGTTAAGAGATTCACTTGTGGTCACACTGCATAACCCAACAAGTTGGTTCATCAGTTGTATTATTCACACAATCTTAAGCCTCTAGAGAGACCAACAAAAATTGCCATTGCCGACTATATTTCAGGTCGTCAAGGCGGGAATTGGTTAAAGTTTTCAACTAGCAATAATCACGCCTCGGTTTGACCTCATAGGCTACGATACTGCCACTGCGAAGGGATAAAGAGGCTGATTTGCAGAGGGATGGTATAAAACATCTGCACAACCCTTTGCTAGGGTTTGTCAGTGCATATTGGACCCCAAAGTAAGTGAAACCAGTTATGTTGAGGTGGTTATACTGTTACTCGTCGTGTTTGCTCATTAATAGTCAGGTCAATTTAACTGAGATAGAAAAAAATAGATGTTTAAGTGGGATAAACAGATGATGTTTAATATTTTAAGTGATTGTACTTAGTTCGGTAGGTGGGGCTAATTATTTCAATGTCGCCCCAGTGACTATGGTTTGGGCAACACTCGAAAGTAATTTGGCATGTGTACTTTAGTATTGAATTGTTAAGAGATTCTCTTGTGGTCACACTGCATAACCCAACAAGTTGGTTCATCAGTTGTATTATTCACACAATCTTAAGCCTCTATAGAGACCAACAAAAATTGCCATTGCCGACTATATTTCAGGTCGTCAAGGCGGGAATTGGTTAAAGTTTTCAACTAGCAATAATCACGCCTCGGTTTGACCTCATAGGCTACGATACTGCCACTGCGAAGGGATAAAGAGGCTGATTTGCAGAGGGATGGTATAAAACATCTGCACAACCCTGTGCTAGGGTTTGTCAGTGCATATTGGACCCCAAAGTAAGTGAAACCAGTTATGTTGAGGTGGTTATACTGTTACTCGTCGTGTTTGCTCACTAATAGTCAGGTCAATTTAACTGAGATAGAAAAAAATAGATGTTTAAGTGGGATAAACAGATGATGTTTAATACTTTAAGTGATTGTACTTAGTTCGGTAGGTGGGGCTAATTATTTCAATGTCGCCCCAGTGACTCTGCTTTGGACAACAGCGGAAAGTAATTTATCGTATGTACTTTAGTATTGTATTGTTAAGAGATTCGGTCACACAGCATAACCCAACAAGTTGGTTCATCAGTTGTATTATTCACACACTCTTAAGCCTCTATAGAGACCAACAAAAATTGCCATTGCCGACTATATTTCAGGTCGTCAAGGCGGGAATTGGTTAAAGTTTTCAACTAGCAATAATCACGCCTCGGTTTGACCTCATAGGCTACGATACTGCCACTGCGAAGGGATAAAGAGGCTGATTTGCAGAGGGATGGTATAAAACATCTGCACAACCCTGTGCTAGGGTTTGTCAGTGCATATTGGACCCCAAAGTAAGTGAAACCAGTTATGTTGAGGTGGTTATACTGTTACTCGTCGTGTTTGCTCACTAATAGTCAGGTCAATTTAACTGAGATAGAAAAAAATAGATGTTTAAGTGGGATAAACAGATGATGTTTAATACTTTAAGTGATTGTACTTAGTTCGGTAGGTGGGGCTAATTATTTCAATGTCGCCCCAGTGACTCTGCTTTGGACAACAGCGGAAAGTAATTTGTCGTATGTACTTTAGTATGGAATTGTTAAGAGATTCACTTGTGGTCACACTGCATAACCCAACAAGTTGGTTCATCAGTTGTATTATTCACACAATCTTAAGCCTCTAGAGAGACCAACAAAAATTGCCATTGCCGACTATATTTCAGGTCGTCAAGGCGGGAATTGGTTAAAGTTTTCAACTAGCAATAATCACGCCTCGGTTTGACCTCATAGGCTACGATACTGCCACTGCGAAGGGATAAAGAGGCTGATTTGCAGAGGGATGGTATAAAACATCTGCACAACCCTGTGCTAGGGTTTGTCAGTGCATATTGGACCCCAAAGTAAGTGAAACCAGTTATGTTGAGGTGGTTATACTCGTCGTGTTTGCTCACTAATAGTCAGGTCAATTTAACTGAGATAGGAAAAAATAGATGTTTAAGTGGGATAAACAGATGATGTTTAATACTTTAAGTGATTGTACTTAGTTCGGTAGGTGGGACTAATTATTTCAATGTCGCCCCAGTGACTCTGCTTTGGACAACAGCGGAAAGTAATTTGTCGTATGTACTTTAGTATTGTATTGTTAAGAGATTCGGTCACACAGCATAACCCAACAAGTTGGTTAATCAGTTGTATTATTCACACACTCTTAAGCCTCTAGAGAGACCAACAAAAATTGCCATTGCCGACTGTATTTCAGGTCGTCAAGGCGGGAATTGGTTAAAGTTTTCAACTAGCAATAATCACGCCTCGGTTTGACCTCATAGGCTACGATACTGCCACTGCGAAGGGATAAAGAGGCTGATTTGCAGAGGGATGGTATAAAACATCTGCACAACCCTTTGCTAGGGTTTGTCAGTGCATATTGGACCCCAAAGTAAGTGAAACCAGTTATGTTGAGGTGGTTATACTGTTACTCGTCGTGTTTGCTCACTAATAGTCAGGTCAATTTAACTGAGATAGGAAAAAATAGATGTTTAAGTGGGATAAACAGATGATGTTTAATACTTTAAGTGATTGTACTTAGTTCGGTAGGTGGGGCTAATTATTTCAATGTCGCCCCAGTGACTCTGCTTTGGACAACAGCGGAAAGTAATTTGTCGTATGTACTTTAGTATGGAATTGTTAAGAGATTCACTTGTGGTCACACTGCATAACCCAACAAGTTGGTTCATCAGTTGTATTATTCACACAATCTTAAGCCTCTAGAGAGACCAACAAAAATTGCCATTGCCGACTATATTTCAGGTCGTCAAGGCGGGAATTGGTTAAAGTTTTCAACTAGCAATAATCACGCCTCGGTTTGACCTCATAGGCTACGATACTGCCACTGCGAAGGGATAAAGAGGCTGATTTGCAGAGGGATGGTATAAAACATCTGCACAACCCTGTGCTAGGGTTTGTCAGTGCATATTGGACCCCAAAGTAAGTGAAACCAGTTATGTTGAGGTGGTTATACTGTTACTCGTCGTGTTTGCTCACTAATAGTCAGGTCAATTTAACTGAGATAGGAAAAAATAGATGTTTAAGTGGGATAAACAGATGATGTTTAATACTTTAAGTGATTGTACTTAGTTCGGTAGGTGGGGCTAATTATTTCAATGTCGCCCCAGTGACTCTGCTTTGGACAACAGCGGAAAGTAATTTGTCGTATGTACTTTAGTATGGAATTGTTAAGAGATTCACTTGTGGTCACACTGCATAACCCAACAAGTTGGTTCATCAGTTGTATTATTCACACAATCTTAAGCCTCTAGAGAGACCAACAAAAATTGCCATTGCCGACTATATTTCAGGTCGTCAAGGCGGGAATTGGTTAAAGTTTTCAACTAGCAATAATCACGCCTCGGTTTGACCTCATAGGCTACGATACTGCCACTGCGAAGGGATAAAGAGGCTGATTTGCAGAGGGATGGTATAAAACATCTGCACAACCCTGTGCTAGGGTTTGTCAGTGCATATTGGACCCCAAAGTAAGTGAAACCAGTTATGTTGAGGTGGTTATACTCGTCGTGTTTGCTCACTAATAGTCAGGTCAATTTAACTGAGATAGGAAAAAATAGATGTTTAAGTGGGATAAACAGATGATGTTTAATACTTTAAGTGATTGTACTTAGTTCGGTAGGTGGGACTAATTATTTCAATGTCGCCCCAGTGACTCTGCTTTGGACAACAGCGGAAAGTAATTTGTCGTATGTACTTTAGTATTGTATTGTTAAGAGATTCGGTCACACAGCATAACCCAACAAGTTGGTTAATCAGTTGTATTATTCACACACTCTTAAGCCTCTAGAGAGACCAACAAAAATTGCCATTGCCGACTGTATTTCAGGTCGTCAAGGCGGGAATTGGTTAAAGTTTTCAACTAGCAATAATCACGCCTCGGTTTGACCTCATAGGCTACGATACTGCCACTGCGAAGGGATAAAGAGGCTGATTTGCAGAGGGATGGTATAAAACATCTGCACAACCCTTTGCTAGGGTTTGTCAGTGCATATTGGACCCCAAAGTAAGTGAAACCAGTTATGTTGAGGTGGTTATACTGTTACTCGTCGTGTTTGCTCACTAATAGTCAGGTCAATTTAACTGAGATAGGAAAAAATAGATGTTTAAGTGGGATAAACAGATGATGTTTAATACTTTAAGTGATTGTACTTAGTTCGGTAGGTGGGGCTAATTATTTCAATGTCGCCCCAGTGACTCTGCTTTGGACAACAGCGGAAAGTAATTTGTCGTATGTACTTTAGTATGGAATTGTTAAGAGATTCACTTGTGGTCACACTGCATAACCCAACAAGTTGGTTCATCAGTTGTATTATTCACACAATCTTAAGCCTCTAGAGAGACCAACAAAAATTGCCATTGCCGACTATATTTCAGGTCGTCAAGGCGGGAATTGGTTAAAGTTTTCAACTAGCAATAATCACGCCTCGGTTTGACCTCATAGGCTACGATACTGCCACTGCGAAGGGATAAAGAGGCTGATTTGCAGAGGGATGGTATAAAACATCTGCACAACCCTGTGCTAGGGTTTGTCAGTGCATATTGGACCCCAAAGTAAGTGAAACCAGTTATGTTGAGGTGGTTATACTGTTACTCGTCGTGTTTGCTCACTAATAGTCAGGTCAATTTAACTGAGATAGGAAAAAATAGATGTTTAAGTGGGATAAACAGATGATGTTTAATACTTTAAGTGATTGTACTTAGTTCGGTAGGTGGGGCTAATTATTTCAATGTCGCCCCAGTGACTCTGCTTTGGACAACAGCGGAAAGTAATTTGTCGTATGTACTTTAGTATGGAATTGTTAAGAGATTCACTTGTGGTCACACTGCATAACCCAACAAGTTGGTTCATCAGTTGTATTATTCACACAATCTTAAGCCTCTAGAGAGACCAACAAAAATTGCCATTGCCGACTATATTTCAGGTCGTCAAGGCGGGAATTGGTTAAAGTTTTCAACTAGCAATAATCACGCCTCGGTTTGACCTCATAGGCTACGATACTGCCACTGCGAAGGGATAAAGAGGCTGATTTGCAGAGGGATGGTATAAAACATCTGCACAACCCTGTGCTAGGGTTTGTCAGTGCATATTGGACCCCAAAGTAAGTGAAACCAGTTATGTTGAGGTGGTTATACTCGTCGTGTTTGCTCACTAATAGTCAGGTCAATTTAACTGAGATAGGAAAAAATAGATGTTTAAGTGGGATAAACAGATGATGTTTAATACTTTAAGTGATTGTACTTAGTTCGGTAGGTGGGACTAATTATTTCAATGTCGCCCCAGTGACTCTGCTTTGGACAACAGCGGAAAGTAATTTGTCGTATGTACTTTAGTATTGTATTGTTAAGAGATTCGGTCACACAGCATAACCCAACAAGTTGGTTAATCAGTTGTATTATTCACACACTCTTAAGCCTCTAGAGAGACCAACAAAAATTGCCATTGCCGACTGTATTTCAGGTCGTCAAGGCGGGAATTGGTTAAAGTTTTCAACTAGCAATAATCACGCCTCGGTTTGACCTCATAGGCTACGATACTGCCACTGCGAAGGGATAAAGAGGCTGATTTGCAGAGGGATGGTATAAAACATCTGCACAACCCTTTGCTAGGGTTTGTCAGTGCATATTGGACCCCAAAGTAAGTGAAACCAGTTATGTTGAGGTGGTTATACTGTTACTCGTCGTGTTTGCTCACTAATAGTCAGGTCAATTTAACTGAGATAGGAAAAAATAGATGTTTAAGTGGGATAAACAGATGATGTTTAATACTTTAAGTGATTGTACTTAGTTCGGTAGGTGGGGCTAATTATTTCAATGTCGCCCCAGTGACTCTGCTTTGGACAACAGCGGAAAGTAATTTGTCGTATGTACTTTAGTATGGAATTGTTAAGAGATTCACTTGTGGTCACACTGCATAACCCAACAAGTTGGTTCATCAGTTGTATTATTCACACAATCTTAAGCCTCTAGAGAGACCAACAAAAATTGCCATTGCCGACTATATTTCAGGTCGTCAAGGCGGGAATTGGTTAAAGTTTTCAACTAGCAATAATCACGCCTCGGTTTGACCTCATAGGCTACGATACTGCCACTGCGAAGGGATAAAGAGGCTGATTTGCAGAGGGATGGTATAAAACATCTGCACAACCCTTTGCTAGGGTTTGTCAGTGCATATTGGACCCCAAAGTAAGTGAAACCAGTTATGTTGAGGTGGTTATACTGTTACTCGTCGTGTTTGCTCATTAATAGTCAGGTCAATTTAACTGAGATAGAAAAAAATAGATGTTTAAGTGGGATAAACAGATGATGTTTAATATTTTAAGTGATTGTACTTAGTTCGGTAGGTGGGGCTAATTATTTCAATGTCGCCCCAGTGACTATGGTTTGGGCAACACTCGAAAGTAATTTGGCATGTGTACTTTAGTATTGAATTGTTAAGAGATTCTCTTGTGGTCACACTGCATAACCCAACAAGTTGGTTCATCAGTTGTATTATTCACACAATCTTAAGCCTCTATAGAGACCAACAAAAATTGCCATTGCCGACTATATTTCAGGTCGTCAAGGCGGGAATTGGTTAAAGTTTTCAACTAGCAATAATCACGCCTCGGTTTGACCTCATAGGCTACGATACTGCCACTGCGAAGGGATAAAGAGGCTGATTTGCAGAGGGATGGTATAAAACATCTGCACAACCCTGTGCTAGGGTTTGTCAGTGCATATTGGACCCCAAAGTAAGTGAAACCAGTTATGTTGAGGTGGTTATACTGTTACTCGTCGTGTTTGCTCACTAATAGTCAGGTCAATTTAACTGAGATAGAAAAAAATAGATGTTTAAGTGGGATAAACAGATGATGTTTAATACTTTAAGTGATTGTACTTAGTTCGGTAGGTGGGGCTAATTATTTCAATGTCGCCCCAGTGACTCTGCTTTGGACAACAGCGGAAAGTAATTTATCGTATGTACTTTAGTATTGTATTGTTAAGAGATTCGGTCACACAGCATAACCCAACAAGTTGGTTCATCAGTTGTATTATTCACACACTCTTAAGCCTCTATAGAGACCAACAAAAATTGCCATTGCCGACTATATTTCAGGTCGTCAAGGCGGGAATTGGTTAAAGTTTTCAACTAGCAATAATCACGCCTCGGTTTGACCTCATAGGCTACGATACTGCCACTGCGAAGGGATAAAGAGGCTGATTTGCAGAGGGATGGTATAAAACATCTGCACAACCCTGTGCTAGGGTTTGTCAGTGCATATTGGACCCCAAAGTAAGTGAAACCAGTTATGTTGAGGTGGTTATACTGTTACTCGTCGTGTTTGCTCACTAATAGTCAGGTCAATTTAACTGAGATAGAAAAAAATAGATGTTTAAGTGGGATAAACAGATGATGTTTAATACTTTAAGTGATTGTACTTAGTTCGGTAGGTGGGGCTAATTATTTCAATGTCGCCCCAGTGACTCTGCTTTGGACAACAGCGGAAAGTAATTTGTCGTATGTACTTTAGTATGGAATTGTTAAGAGATTCACTTGTGGTCACACTGCATAACCCAACAAGTTGGTTCATCAGTTGTATTATTCACACAATCTTAAGCCTCTAGAGAGACCAACAAAAATTGCCATTGCCGACTATATTTCAGGTCGTCAAGGCGGGAATTGGTTAAAGTTTTCAACTAGCAATAATCACGCCTCGGTTTGACCTCATAGGCTACGATACTGCCACTGCGAAGGGATAAAGAGGCTGATTTGCAGAGGGATGGTATAAAACATCTGCACAACCCTGTGCTAGGGTTTGTCAGTGCATATTGGACCCCAAAGTAAGTGAAACCAGTTATGTTGAGGTGGTTATACTCGTCGTGTTTGCTCACTAATAGTCAGGTCAATTTAACTGAGATAGGAAAAAATAGATGTTTAAGTGGGATAAACAGATGATGTTTAATACTTTAAGTGATTGTACTTAGTTCGGTAGGTGGGACTAATTATTTCAATGTCGCCCCAGTGACTCTGCTTTGGACAACAGCGGAAAGTAATTTGTCGTATGTACTTTAGTATTGTATTGTTAAGAGATTCGGTCACACAGCATAACCCAACAAGTTGGTTAATCAGTTGTATTATTCACACACTCTTAAGCCTCTAGAGAGACCAACAAAAATTGCCATTGCCGACTGTATTTCAGGTCGTCAAGGCGGGAATTGGTTAAAGTTTTCAACTAGCAATAATCACGCCTCGGTTTGACCTCATAGGCTACGATACTGCCACTGCGAAGGGATAAAGAGGCTGATTTGCAGAGGGATGGTATAAAACATCTGCACAACCCTTTGCTAGGGTTTGTCAGTGCATATTGGACCCCAAAGTAAGTGAAACCAGTTATGTTGAGGTGGTTATACTGTTACTCGTCGTGTTTGCTCACTAATAGTCAGGTCAATTTAACTGAGATAGGAAAAAATAGATGTTTAAGTGGGATAAACAGATGATATTTAATACTTTAAGTGATTGTACTTAGTTCGGTAGGTGGGGCTAATTATTTCAATGTCGCCCCAGTGACTCTGCTTTGGACAACAGCGGAAAGTAATTTGTCGTATGTACTTTAGTATGGAATTGTTAAGAGATTCACTTGTGGTCACACTGCATAACCCAACAAGTTGGTTCATCAGTTGTATTATTCACACAATCTTAAGCCTCTAGAGAGACCAACAAAAATTGCCATTGCCGACTATATTTCAGGTCGTCAAGGCGGGAATTGGTTAAAGTTTTCAACTAGCAATAATCACGCCTCGGTTTGACCTCATAGGCTACGATACTGCCACTGCGAAGGGATAAAGAGGCTGATTTGCAGAGGGATGGTATAAAACATCTGCACAACCCTTTGCTAGGGTTTGTCAGTGCATATTGGACCCCAAAGTAAGTGAAACCAGTTATGTTGAGGTGGTTATACTGTTACTCGTCGTGTTTGCTCATTAATAGTCAGGTCAATTTAACTGAGATAGAAAAAAATAGATGTTTAAGTGGGATAAACAGATGATGTTTAATATTTTAAGTGATTGTACTTAGTTCGGTAGGTGGGGCTAATTATTTCAATGTCGCCCCAGTGACTATGGTTTGGGCAACACTCGAAAGTAATTTGGCATGTGTACTTTAGTATTGAATTGTTAAGAGATTCTCTTGTGGTCACACTGCATAACCCAACAAGTTGGTTCATCAGTTGTATTATTCACACAATCTTAAGCCTCTATAGAGACCAACAAAAATTGCCATTGCCGACTATATTTCAGGTCGTCAAGGCGGGAATTGGTTAAAGTTTTCAACTAGCAATAATCACGCCTCGGTTTGACCTCATAGGCTACGATACTGCCACTGCGAAGGGATAAAGAGGCTGATTTGCAGAGGGATGGTATAAAACATCTGCACAACCCTGTGCTAGGGTTTGTCAGTGCATATTGGACCCCAAAGTAAGTGAAACCAGTTATGTTGAGGTGGTTATACTCGTCGTGTTTGCTCACTAATAGTCAGGTCAATTTAACTGAGATAGGAAAAAATAGATGTTTAAGTGGGATAAACAGATGATGTTTAATACTTTAAGTGATTGTACTTAGTTCGGTAGGTGGGGCTAATTATTTCAATGTCGCCCCAGTGACTCTGCTTTGGACAACAGCGGAAAGTAATTTGTCGTATGTACTTTAGTATTGTATTGTTAAGAGATTCACTGGTGGTCACACAGCATAACCCAACAAGTTGGTTCATCAGTTGTATTATTCACACAATCTTAAGCCTCTAGAGAGACCAACAAAAATTGCCATTGCCGACTATATTTCAGGTCGTCAAGGCAGGAATTGGTTAAAGTTTTCAACTAGCAATAATCACGCCTCGGTTTGACCTCATAGGCTACGATACTGCCACTGCGAAGGGATAAAGAGGCTGATTTGCAGAGGGATGGTATAAAACATCTGCACAACCCTGTGCTAGGGTTTGTCAGTGCATATTGGACCCCAAAGTAAGTGAAACCAGTTATGTTGAGGTGGTTATACTCGTCGTGTTTGCTCACTAATAGTCAGGTCAATTTAACTGAGATAGGAAAAAATAGATGTTTAAGTGGGATAAACAGATGATGTTTAATACTTTAAGTGATTGTACTTAGTTCGGTAGGTGGGGCTAATTATTTCAATGTCGCCCCAGTGACTCTGCTTTGGACAAGAGCGGAAAGTAATTTGTCGTATGTACTTTAGTATTGTATTGTTAAGAGATTCACTGGTGGTCACACAGCATAACCCAACAAGTTGGTTCATCAGTTGTATTATTCACACAATCTTAAGCCTCTAGAGAGACCAACAAAAATTGCCATTGCCGACTATATTTCAGGTCGTCAAGGCAGGAATTGGTTAAAGTTTTCAACTAGCAATAATCACGCCTCGGTTTGACCTCATAGGCTACGATACTGCCACTGCGAAGGGATAAAGAGGCTGATTTGCAGAGGGATGGTATAAAACATCTGCACAACCCTGTGCTAGGGTTTGTCAGTGCATATTGGACCCCAAAGTAAGTGAAACCAGTTATGTTGAGGTGGTTATACTGTTACTCGTCGTGTTTGCTCACTAATAGTCAGGTCAATTTAACTGAGATAGGAAAAAATAGATGTTTAAGTGGGATAAACAGATGATGTTTAATACTTTAAGTGATTGTACTTAGTTCGGTAGGTGGGGCTAATTATTTCAATGTCGCCCCAGTGACTCTGCTTTGGACAACAGCGGAAAGTAATTTGTCGTATGTACTTTAGTATGGAATTGTTAAGAGATTCACTTGTGGTCACACTGCATAACCCAACAAGTTGGTTCATCAGTTGTATTATTCACACAATCTTAAGCCTCTAGAGAGACCAACAAAAATTGCCATTGCCGACTATATTTCAGGTCGTCAAGGCGGGAATTGGTTAAAGTTTTCAACTAGCAATAATCACGCCTCGGTTTGACCTCATAGGCTACGATACTGCCACTGCGAAGGGATAAAGAGGCTGATTTGCAGAGGGATGGTATAAAACATCTGCACAACCCTGTGCTAGGGTTTGTCAGTGCATATTGGACCCCAAAGTAAGTGAAACCAGTTATGTTGAGGTGGTTATACTCGTCGTGTTTGCTCACTAATAGTCAGGTCAATTTAACTGAGATAGGAAAAAATAGATGTTTAAGTGGGATAAACAGATGATGTTTAATACTTTAAGTGATTGTACTTAGTTCGGTAGGTGGGGCTAATTATTTCAATGTCGCCCCAGTGACTCTGCTTTGGACAACAGCGGAAAGTAATTTGTCGTATGTACTTTAGTATGGAATTGTTAAGAGATTCACTTGTGGTCACACTGCATAACCCAACAAGTTGGTTCATCAGTTGTATTATTCACACAATCTTAAGCCTCTAGAGAGACCAACAAAAATTGCCATTGCCGACTATATTTCAGGTCGTCAAGGCGGGAATTGGTTAAAGTTTTCAACTAGCAATAATCACGCCTCGGTTTGACCTCATAGGCTACGATACTGCCACTGCGAAGGGATAAAGAGGCTGATTTGCAGAGGGATGGTATAAAACATCTGCACAACCCTGTGCTAGGGTTTGTCAGTGCATATTGGACCCCAAAGTAAGTGAAACCAGTTATGTTGAGGTGGTTATACTCGTCGTGTTTGCTCACTAATAGTCAGGTCAATTTAACTGAGATAGGAAAAAATAGATGTTTAAGTGGGATAAACAGATGATGTTTAATACTTTAAGTGATTGTACTTAGTTCGGTAGGTGGGACTAATTATTTCAATGTCGCCCCAGTGACTCTGCTTTGGACAACAGCGGAAAGTAATTTGTCGTATGTACTTTAGTATTGTATTGTTAAGAGATTCGGTCACACAGCATAACCCAACAAGTTGGTTAATCAGTTGTATTATTCACACACTCTTAAGCCTCTAGAGAGACCAACAAAAATTGCCATTGCCGACTGTATTTCAGGTCGTCAAGGCGGGAATTGGTTAAAGTTTTCAACTAGCAATAATCACGCCTCGGTTTGACCTCATAGGCTACGATACTGCCACTGCGAAGGGATAAAGAGGCTGATTTGCAGAGGGATGGTATAAAACATCTGCACAACCCTTTGCTAGGGTTTGTCAGTGCATATTGGACCCCAAAGTAAGTGAAACCAGTTATGTTGAGGTGGTTATACTGTTACTCGTCGTGTTTGCTCATTAATAGTCAGGTCAATTTAACTGAGATAGAAAAAAATAGATGTTTAAGTGGGATAAACAGATGATGTTTAATATTTTAAGTGATTGTACTTAGTTCGGTAGGTGGGGCTAATTATTTCAATGTCGCCCCAGTGACTATGGTTTGGGCAACACTCGAAAGTAATTTGGCATGTGTACTTTAGTATTGAATTGTTAAGAGATTCACTTGTGGTTATACTGCATAACCCAACAAGTTGGTTCATCAGTTGTATTATTCACACACTCTTAAGCCTCTATAGAGACCAACAAAAATTGCCATTGCCGACTATATTTCAGGTCGTCAAGGCGGGAATTGGTTAAAGTTTTCAACTAGCAATAATCACGCCTCGGTTTGACCTCATAGGCTACGATACTGCCACTGCGAAGGGATAAAGAGGCTGATTTGCAGAGGGATGGTATAAAACATCTGCACAACCCTGTGCTAGGGTTTGTCAGTGCATATTGGACCCCAAAGTAAGTGAAACCAGTTATGTTGAGGTGGTTATACTGTTACTCGTCGTGTTTGCTCACTAATAGTCAGGTCAATTTAACTGAGATAGGAAAAAATAGATGTTTAAGTGGGATAAACAGATGATGTTTAATACTTTAAGTGATTGTACTTAGTTCGGTAGGTGGGGCTAATTATTTCAATGTCGCCCCAGTGACTCTGCTTTGGACAACAGCGGAAAGTAATTTGTCGTATGTACTTTAGTATGGAATTGTTAAGAGATTCACTTGTGGTCACACTGCATAACCCAACAAGTTGGTTCATCAGTTGTATTATTCACACAATCTTAAGCCTCTAGAGAGACCAACAAAAATTGCCATTGCCGACTATATTTCAGGTCGTCAAGGCGGGAATTGGTTAAAGTTTTCAACTAGCAATAATCACGCCTCGGTTTGACCTCATAGGCTACGATACTGCCACTGCGAAGGGATAAAGAGGCTGATTTGCAGAGGGATGGTATAAAACATCTGCACAACCCTGTGCTAGGGTTTGTCAGTGCATATTGGACCCCAAAGTAAGTGAAACCAGTTATGTTGAGGTGGTTATACTCGTCGTGTTTGCTCACTAATAGTCAGGTCAATTTAACTGAGATAGGAAAAAATAGATGTTTAAGTGGGATAAACAGATGATGTTTAATACTTTAAGTGATTGTACTTAGTTCGGTAGGTGGGACTAATTATTTCAATGTCGCCCCAGTGACTCTGCTTTGGACAACAGCAGAAAGTAATTTGTCGTATGTACTTTAGTATTGTATTGTTAAGAGATTCGGTCACACAGCATAACCCAACAAGTTGGTTAATCAGTTGTATTATTCACACACTCTTAAGCCTCTAGAGAGACCAACAAAAATTGCCATTGCCGACTGTATTTCAGGTCGTCAAGGCGGGAATTGGTTAAAGTTTTCAACTAGCAATAATCACGCCTCGGTTTGACCTCATAGGCTACGATACTGCCACTGCGAAGGGATAAAGAGGCTGATTTGCAGAGGGATGGTATAAAACATCTGCACAACCCTTTGCTAGGGTTTGTCAGTGCATATTGGACCCCAAAGTAAGTGAAACCAGTTATGTTGAGGTGGTTATACTGTTACTCGTCGTGTTTGCTCACTAATAGTCAGGTCAATTTAACTGAGATAGGAAAAAATAGATGTTTAAGTGGGATAAACAGATGATGTTTAATACTTTAAGTGATTGTACTTAGTTCGGTAGGTGGGGCTAATTATTTCAATGTCGCCCCAGTGACTCTGCTTTGGACAACAGCGGAAAGTAATTTGTCGTATGTACTTTAGTATGGAATTGTTAAGAGATTCACTTGTGGTCACACTGCATAACCCAACAAGTTGGTTCATCAGTTGTATTATTCACACAATCTTAAGCCTCTAGAGAGACCAACAAAAATTGCCATTGCCGACTATATTTCAGGTCGTCAAGGCGGGAATTGGTTAAAGTTTTCAACTAGCAATAATCACGCCTCGGTTTGACCTCATAGGCTACGATACTGCCACTGCGAAGGGATAAAGAGGCTGATTTGCAGAGGGATGGTATAAAACATCTGCACAACCCTTTGCTAGGGTTTGTCAGTGCATATTGGACCCCAAAGTAAGTGAAACCAGTTATGTTGAGGTGGTTATACTGTTACTCGTCGTGTTTGCTCATTAATAGTCAGGTCAATTTAACTGAGATAGAAAAAAATAGATGTTTAAGTGGGATAAACAGATGATGTTTAATATTTTAAGTGATTGTACTTAGTTCGGTAGGTGGGGCTAATTATTTCAATGTCGCCCCAGTGACTATGGTTTGGGCAACACTCGAAAGTAATTTGGCATGTGTACTTTAGTATTGAATTGTTAAGAGATTCTCTTGTGGTCACACTGCATAACCCAACAAGTTGGTTCATCAGTTGTATTATTCACACAATCTTAAGCCTCTAGAGAGACCAACAAAACTTGCCATTGCCGACTATATTTCAGGTCGTCAAGGCAGGAATTGGTTAAAGTTTTCAACTAGCAATAATCACGCCTCGGTTTGACCTCATAGGCTACGATACTGCCACTGCGAAGGGATAAAGAGGCTGATTTGCAGAGGGATGGTATAAAACATCTGCACAACCCTGTGCTAGGGTTTGTCAGTGCATATTGGACCCCAAAGTAAGTGAAACCAGTTATGTTGAGGTGGTTGAACTGTTACTCGTCGTGTTTGCTCACTAATAGTCAGGTCAATTTAACTTAGATAGAAAAAAATAGATGTTTAAGTGGGATAAACAGATGATGTTTAATACTTTAAGTGATTGTACTTAGTTCGGTAGGTGGGGCTAATTATTTCAATGTCGCCCCAGTGACTCTGCTTTGGACAAGAGCGGAAAGTAATTTGTCGTATGTACTTTAGTATTGTATTGTTAAGAGATTCACTGGTGGTCACACAGCATAACCCAACAAGTTGGTTCATCAGTTGTATTATTCACACAATCTTAAGCCTCTAGAGAGACCAACAAAAATTGCCATTGCCGACTGTATTTCAGGTCGTCAAGGCGGGAATTGGTTAAAGTTTTCAACTAGCAATAATCACGCCTCGGTTTGACCTCATAGGCTACGATACTGCCACTGCGAAGGGATAAAGAGGCTGATTTGCAGAGGGATGGTATAAAACATCTGCACAACCCTTTGCTAGGGTTTGTCAGTGCATATTGGACCCCAAAGTAAGTGAAACCAGTTATGTTGAGGTGGTTATACTGTTACTCGTCGTGTTTGCTCATTAATAGTCAGGTCAATTTAACTGAGATAGAAAAAAATAGATGTTTAAGTGGGATAAACAGATGATGTTTAATACTTTAAGTGATTGTACTTAGTTCGGTAGGTGGGGCTAATTATTTCAATGTCGCCCCAGTGACTCTGCTTTGGACAAGAGCGGAAAGTAATTTGTCGTATGTACTTTAGTATTGTATTGTTAAGAGATTCACTGGTGGTCACACAGCATATCCCAACAAGTTGGTTCATCAGTTGTATTATTCACACAATCTTAAGCCTCTAGAGAGACCAACAAAAATTGCCATTGCCGACTGTATTTCAGGTCGTCAAGGCGGGAATTGGTTAAAGTTTTCAACTAGCAATAATCACGCCTCGGTTTGACCTCATAGGCTACGATACTGCCACTGCGAAGGGATAAAGAGGCTGATTTGCAGAGGGATGGTATAAAACATCTGCACAACCCTGTGCTAGGGTTTGTCAGTGCATATTGGACCCCAAAGTAAGTGAAACCAGTTATGTTGAGGTGGTTATACTGTTACTCGTCGTGTTTGCTCATTAATAGTCAGGTCAATTTAACTGAGATAGAAAAAAATAGATGTTTAAGTGGGATAAACAGATGTTTAATATTTTAAGTGATTGTACTTAGTTCGGTAGGTGGGGCTAATTATTTCAATGTCGCCCCAGTGACTCTGCTTTGGACAACAGCGGAAAGTAATTTGTCGTATGTACTTTAGTATTGTATTGTTAAGAGATTCGGTCACACAGCATAACCCAACAAGTTGGTTCATCAGTTGTATTATTCACACAATCTTAAGCCTCTAGAGAGACCAACAAAAATTGCCATTGCCGACTATATTTCAGGTCGTCAAGGCGGGAATTGGTTAAAGTTTTCAACTAGCAATAATCACGCCTCGGTTTGACCTCATAGGCTACGATACTGCCACTGCGAAGGGATAAAGAGGCTGATTTGCAGAGGGATGGTATAAAACATCTGCACAACCCTGTGCTAGGGTTTGTCAGTGCATATTGGACCCCAAAGTAAGTGAAACCAGTTATGTTGAGGTGGTTATACTGTTACTCGTCGTGTTTGCTCATTAATAGTCAGGTCAATTTAACTGAGATAGAAAAAAATAGATGTTTAAGTGGGATAAACAGATGATGTTTAATACTTTAAGTGATTGTACTTAGTTCGGTAGGTGGGGCTAATTATTTCAATGTCGCCCCAGTGACTCTGCTTTGGACAAGAGCGGAAAGTAATTTGTCGTATGTACTTTAGTATTGTATTGTTAAGAGATTCACTGGTGGTCACACAGCATAACCCAACAAGTTGGTTCATCAGTTGTATTATTCACACAATCTTAAGCCTCTAGAGAAACCAACAAAAATTGCCATTGCCGACTGTATTTCAGGTCGTCAAGGCGGGAATTGGTTAAAATTTTCAACTAGCAATAATCACGCCTCGGTTTGACCTCATAGGCTACGATACTGCCACTGCGAAGGGATAAAGAGGCTGATTTGCAGAGGGATGGTATAAAACATCTGCACAACCCTTTGCTAGGGTTTGTCAGTGCATATTGGACCCCAAAGTAAGTGAAACCAGTTATGTTGAGGTGGTTATACTGTTACTCGTCGTGTTTGCTCATTAATAGTCAGGTCAATTTAACTGAGATAGAAAAAAATAGATGTTTAAGTGGGATAAACAGATGATGTTTAATATTTTAAGTGATTGTACTTAGTTCGGTAGGTGGGGCTAATTATTTCAATGTCGCCCCAGTGACTATGGTTTGGGCAACACTCGAAAGTAATTTGGCATGTGTACTTTAGTATTGAATTGTTAAGAGATTCTCTTGTGGTCACACTGCGTAACCCAACAAGTTGGTTCATCAGTTGTATTATTCACACAATCTTAAGCCTCTATAGAGACCAACAAAAATTGCCATTGCCGACTATATTTCAGGTCGTCAAGGCAGGAATTGGTTAAAGTTTTCAACTAGCAATAATCACGCCTCGGTTTGACCTCATAGGCTACGATACTGCCACTGCGAAGGGATAAAGAGGCTGATTTGCAGAGGGATGGTATAAAACATCTGCACAACCCTGTGCTAGGGTTTGTCAGTGCATATTGGACCCCAAAGTAAGTGAAACCTGTTATGTTGAGGTGGTTGAACTGTTACTCGTCGTGTTTGCTCACTAATAGTCAGGTCAATTTAACTGAGATAGAAAAAAATAGATGTTTAAGTGGGATAAACAGATGATGTTTAATACTTTAAGTGATTGTACTTAGTTCGGTAGGTGGGGCTAATTATTTCAATGTCGCCCCAGTGACTCTGCTTTGGACAAGAGCGGAAAGTAATTTGTCGCATGTACTTTAGTATTGTATTGTTAAGAGATTCACTGGTGGTCACACAGCATAACCCAACAAGTTGGTTCATCAGTTGTATTATTCACACAATCTTAAGCCTCTAGAGAGACCAACAAAAATTGCCATTGCCGACTATATTTCAGGTCGTCAAGGCGGGAATTGGTTAAAGTTTTCAACTAGCAATAATCACGCCTCGGTTTGACCTCATAGGCTACGATACTGCCACTGCGAAGGGATAGGGAGGCTGATTTGCAGAGGGATGGTATGAAACATCTGCACAACCCTTTGCTAGGGTTTGTCAGTGCATATTGGACCCCAAAGTAAGTGAAACCAGTTATGTTGAGGTGGTTATACTGTTACTCGTCGTGTTTGCTCACTAATAGTCAGGTCAATTTAACTGAGATAGAAAAAAATAGATGTTTAAGTGGGATAAACAGATGATGTTTAATACTTTAAGTGATTGTACTTAGTTCGGTAGGTGGGGCTAATTATTTCAATGTCGCCCCAGTGACTCTGCTTTGGACAAGAGCGGAAAGTAATTTGTCGTATGTACTTTAGTATTGTATTGTTAAGAGATTCACTGGTGGTCACACAGCATAACCCAACAAGTTGGTTCATCAGTTGTATTATTCACACAATCTTAAGCCTCTAGAGAGACCAACAAAAATTGCCATTGCCGACTATATTTCAGGTCGTCAAGGCGGGAATTGGTTAAAGTTTTCAACTAGCAATAATCACGCCTCGGTTTGACCTCATAGGCTACGATACTGCCACTGCGAAGGGATAAAGAGGCTGATTTGCAGAGGGATGGTATAAAACATCTGCACAACCCTTTGCTAGGGTTTGTCAGTGCATATTGGACCCCAAAGTAAGTGAAACCAGTTATGTTAAGGTGGTTATACTGTTACTCGTCGTGTTTGCTCATTAATAGTCAGGTCAATTTAACTGAGATAGAAAAAAATAGATGTTTAAGTGGGATAAACAGATGATGTTTAATATTTTAAGTGATTGTACTTAGTTCGGTAGGTGGGGCTAATTATTTCAATGTCGCCCCAGTGACTATGGTTTGGGCAACACTCGAAAGTAATTTGGCATGTGTACTTTAGTATTGAATTGTTAAGAGATTCTCTTGTGGTCACACTGCATAACCCAACAAGTTGGTTCATCAGTTGTATTATTCACACAATCTTAAGCCTCTAGAGAGACCAACAAAAATTGCCATTGCCGACTATATTTCAGGTCGTCAAGGCGGGAATTGGTTAAAGTTTTCAACTAGCAATAATCACGCCTCGGTTTGACCTCATAGGCTACGATACTGCCACTGCGAAGGGATAGGGAGGCTGATTTGCAGAGGGATGGTATGAAACATCTGCACAACCCTTTGCTAGGGTTTGTCAGTGCATATTGGACCCCAAAGTAAGTGAAACCAGTTATGTTGAGGTGGTTATACTGTTACTCGTCGTGTTTGCTCACTAATAGTCAGGTCAATTTAACTGAGATAGAAAAAAATAGATGTTTAAGTGGGATAAACAGATGATGTTTAATACTTTAAGTGATTGTACTTAGTTCGGTAGGTGGGGCTAATTATTTCAATGTCGCCCCAGTGACTCTGCTTTGGACAAGAGCGGAAAGTAATTTGTCGTATGTACTTTAGTATTGTATTGTTAAGAGATTCACTGGTGGTCACACAGCATAACCCAACAAGTTGGTTCATCAGTTGTATTATTCACACAATCTTAAGCCTCTAGAGAGACCAACAAAAATTGCCATTGCCGACTATATTTCAGGTCGTCAAGGCGGGAATTGGTTAAAGTTTTCAACTAGCAATAATCACGCCTCGGTTTGACCTCATAGGCTACGATACTGCCACTGCGAAGGGATAAAGAGGCTGATTTGCAGAGGGATGGTATAAAACATCTGCACAACCCTTTGCTAGGGTTTGTCAGTGCATATTGGACCCCAAAGTAAGTGAAACCAGTTATGTTAAGGTGGTTATACTGTTACTCGTCGTGTTTGCTCATTAATAGTCAGGTCAATTTAACTGAGATAGAAAAAAATAGATGTTTAAGTGGGATAAACAGATGATGTTTAATATTTTAAGTGATTGTACTTAGTTCGGTAGGTGGGGCTAATTATTTCAATGTCGCCCCAGTGACTATGGTTTGGGCAACACTCGAAAGTAATTTGGCATGTGTACTTTAGTATTGAATTGTTAAGAGATTCTCTTGTGGTCACACTGCATAACCCAACAAGTTGGTTCATCAGTTGTATTATTCACACAATCTTAAGCCTCTATAGAGACCAACAAAAATTGCCATTGCCGACTATATTTCAGGTCGTCAAGGCGGGAATTGGTTAAAGTTTTCAACTAGCAATAATCACGCCTCGGTTTGACCTCATAGGCTACGATACTGCCACTGCGAAGGGATAGGGAGGCTGATTTGCAGAGGGATGGTATAAAACATCTGCACAACCCTTTGCTAGGGTTTGTCAGTGCATATTGGACCCCAAAGTAAGTGAAACCAGTTATGTTGAGGTGGTTATACTGTTACTCGTCGTGTTTGCTCACTAATAGTCAGGTCAATTTAACTGAGATAGAAAAAAATAGATGTTTAAGTGGGATAAACAGATGATGTTTAATACTTTAAGTGATTGTACTTAGTTCGGTAGGTGGGGCTAATTATTTCAATGTCGCCCCAGTGACTCTGCTTTGGACAACAGCGGAAAGTAATTTGTCGTATGCACTTTAGTATTGTATTGTTAAGAGATTCACTGGTGGTCACACAGCATAACCCAACAAGTTGGTTCATCAGTTGTATTATTCACACAATCTTAAGCCTCTAGAGAGACCAACAAAAATTGCCATTGCCGACTATATTTCAGGTCGTCAAGGCGGGAATTGGTTAAAGTTTTCAACTAGCAATAATCACGCCTCGGTTTGACCTCATAGGCTACGATACTGCCACTGCGAAGGGATAAAGAGGCTGATTTGCAGAGGGATGGTATAAAACATCTGCACAACCCTTTGCTAGGGTTTGTCAGTGCATATTGGACCCCAAAGTAAGTGAAACCAGTTATGTTAAGGTGGTTATACTGTTACTCGTCGTGTTTGCTCATTAATAGTCAGGTCAATTTAACTGAGATAGAAAAAAATAGATGTTTAAGTGGGATAAACAGATGATGTTTAATATTTTAAGTGATTGTACTTAGTTCGGTAGGTGGGGCTAATTATTTCAATGTCGCCCCAGTGACTATGGTTTGGGCAACACTCGAAAGTAATTTGGCATGTGTACTTTAGTATTGAATTGTTAAGAGATTCTCTTGTGGTCACACTGCATAACCCAACAAGTTGGTTCATCAGTTGTATTATTCACACAATCTTAAGCCTCTATAGAGACCAACAAAAATTGCCATTGCCGACTATATTTCAGGTCGTCAAGGCGGGAATTGGTTAAAGTTTTCAACTAGCAATAATCACGCCTCGGTTTGACCTCATAGGCTACGATACTGCCACTGCGAAGGGATAGGGAGGCTGATTTGCAGAGGGATGGTATAAAACATCTGCACAACCCTTTGCTAGGGTTTGTCAGTGCATATTGGACCCCAAAGTAAGTGAAACCAGTTATGTTGAGGTGGTTATACTGTTACTCGTCGTGTTTGCTCACTAATAGTCAGGTCAATTTAACTGAGATAGAAAAAAATAGATGTTTAAGTGGGATAAACAGATGATGTTTAATACTTTAAGTGATTGTACTTAGTTCGGTAGGTGGGGCTAATTATTTCAATGTCGCCCCAGTGACTCTGCTTTGGACAACAGCGGAAAGTAATTTGTCGTATGCACTTTAGTATTGTATTGTTAAGAGATTCACTGGTGGTCACACAGCATAACCCAACAAGTTGGTTCATCAGTTGTATTATTCACACAATCTTAAGCCTCTAGAGAGACCAACAAAAATTGCCATTGCCGACTATATTTCAGGTCGTCAAGGCGGGAATTGGTTAAAGTTTTCAACTAGCAATAATCACGCCTCGGTTTGACCTCATAGGCTACGATACTGCCACTGCGAAGGGATAAAGAGGCTGATTTGCAGAGGGATGGTATAAAACATCTGCACAACCCTGTGCTAGGGTTTGTCAGTGCATATTGGACCCCAAAGTAAGTGAAACCAGTTATGTTGAGGTGGTTGAACTGTTACTCGTCGTGTTTGCTCACTAATACTCAGGTCAATTTAACTTAGATAGAAAAAAATAGATGTTTAAGTGGGATAAACAGATGATGTTTAATACTTTAAGTGATTGTACTTAGTTCGGTAGGTGGGGCTAATTATTTCAATGTCGCCCCAGTGACTCTGCTTTGGACAACAGCGGAAAGTAATTTGTCGTATGTACTTTAGTATTGTATTGTTAAGAGATTCGGTCACACAGCATAACCCAACAAGTTGGTTCATCAGTTGTATTATTCACACAATCTTAAGCCTCTAGAGAGACCAACAAAAATTGCCATTGCCGACTATATTTCAGGTCGTCAAGGCGGGAATTGGTTAAAGTTTTCAACTAGCAATAATCACGCCTCGGTTTGACCTCATAGGCTACGATACTGCCACTGCGAAGGGATAGGGAGGCTGATTTGCAGAGGGATGGTATGAAACATCTGCACAACCCTTTGCTAGGGTTTGTCAGTGCATATTGGACCCCAAAGTAAGTGAAACCAGTTATGTTGAGGTGGTTATACTGTTACTCGTCGTGTTTGCTCACTAATAGTCAGGTCAATTTAACTGAGATAGAAAAAAATAGATGTTTAAGTGGGATAAACAGATGATGTTTAATACTTTAAGTGATTGTACTTAGTTCGGTAGGTGGGGCTAATTATTTCAATGTCGCCCCAGTGACTCTGCTTTGGACAAGAGCGGAAAGTAATTTGTCGTATGTACTTTAGTATTGTATTGTTAAGAGATTCACTGGTGGTCACACAGCATAACCCAACAAGTTGGTTCATCAGTTGTATTATTCACACAATCTTAAGCCTCTAGAGAGACCAACAAAAATTGCCATTGCTGACTATGTTTCAGGTCGTCAAGGCAGGAATTGGTTAAAGTTTTCAACTAGCAATAATCACGCCTCGGGTTGACCTCATAGGCTACGATACTGCCACTGCGAAGGGATAGGGAGGCTGATTTGCAGAGGGATGGTATAAAACATCTGCACAACCCTTTGCTAGGGTTTGTCAGTGCATATTGGACCCCAAAGTAAGTGAAACCAGTTATGTTAAGGTGGTTATACTGTTACTCGTCGTGTTTGCTCATTAATAGTCAGGTCAATTTAACTGAGATAGAAAAAAACAGATGTTTAAGTGGGATAAACAGATGATGTTTAATATTTTAAGTGATTGTACTTAGTTCGGTAGGTGGGGCTAATTATTTCAATGTCGCCCCAGTGACTATGGTTTGGGCAACACTCGAAAGTAATTTGGCATGTGTACTTTAGTATTGAATTGTTAAGAGATTCTCTTGTGGTCACACTGCATAACCCAACAAGTTGGTTCATCAGTTGTATTATTCACAGAATCTTAAGCCTCTATAGAGACCAACAAAAATTGCCATTGCCGACTATATTTCAGGTCGTCAAGGCGGGAATTGGTTAAAGTTTTCAACTAGCAATAATCACGCCTCGGTTTGACCTCATAGGCTACGATACTGCCACTGCGAAGGGATAAAGAGGCTGATTTGCAGAGGGATGGTATAAAACATCTGCACAACCCTGTGCTAGGGTTTGTCAGTGCATATTGGACCCCAAAGTAAGTGAAACCAGTTATGTTGAGGTGGTTATACTGTTACTCGTCGTGTTTGCTCACTAATAGTCAGGTCAATTTAACTGAGATAGAAAAAAATAGATGTTTAAGTGGGATAAACAGATGATGTTTAATACTTTAAGTGATTGTACTTAGTTCGGTAGGTGGGGCTAATTATTTCAATGTCGCCCCAGTGACTCTGCTTTGGACAAGAGCGGAAAGTAATTTGTCGTATGTACTTTAGTATTGTATTGTTAAGAGATTCACTGGTGGTCACACAGCATAACCCAACAAGTTGGTTCATCAGTTGTATTATTCACACAATCTTAAGCCTCTAGAGAGACCAACAAAAATTGCCATTGCCGACTGTATTTCAGGTCGTCAAGGCGGGAATTGGTTAAAATTTTCAACTAGCAATAATCACGCCTCGGTTTGACCTCATAGGCTACGATACTGCCACTGCGAAGGGATAAAGAGGCTGATTTGCAGAGGGATGGTATAAAACATCTGCACAACCCTTTGCTAGGGTTTGTCAGTGCATATTGGACCCCAAAGTAAGTGAAACCAGTTATGTTGAGGTGGTTATACTGTTACTCGTCGTGTTTGCTCATTAATAGTCAGGTCAATTTAACTGAGATAGAAAAAAATAGATGTTTAAGTGGGATAAACAGATGATGTTTAATATTTTAAGTGATTGTACTTAGTTCGGTAGGTGGGGCTAATTATTTCAATGTCGCCCCAGTGACTATGGTTTGGGCAACACTCGAAAGTAATTTGGCATGTGTACTTTAGTATTGAATTGTTAAGAGATTCTCTTGTGGTCACACTGCGTAACCCAACAAGTTGGTTCATCAGTTGTATTATTCACACAATCTTAAGCCTCTATAGAGACCAACAAAAATTGCCATTGCCGACTATATTTCAGGTCGTCAAGGCAGGAATTGGTTAAAGTTTTCAACTAGCAATAATCACGCCTCGGTTTGACCTCATAGGCTACGATACTGCCACTGCGAAGGGATAAAGAGGCTGATTTGCAGAGGGATGGTATAAAACATCTGCACAACCCTGTGCTAGGGTTTGTCAGTGCATATTGGACCCCAAAGTAAGTGAAACCAGTTATGTTGAGGTGGTTGAACTGTTACTCGTCGTGTTTGCTCACTAATAGTCAGGTCAATTTAACTGAGATAGAAAAAAATAGATGTTTAAGTGGGATAAACAGATGATGTTTAATACTTTAAGTGATTGTACTTAGTTCGGTAGGTGGGGCTAATTATTTCAATGTCGCCCCAGTGACTCTGCTTTGGACAAGAGCGGAAAGTAATTTGTCGTATGTACTTTAGTATTGTATTGTTAAGAGATTCACTGGTGGTCACACAGCATAACCCAACAAGTTGGTTCATCAGTTGTATTATTCACACAATCTTAAGCCTCTAGAGAGACCAACAAAAATTGCCATTGCCGACTGTATTTCAGGTCGTCAAGGCCGGAATTGGTTAAAGTTTTCAACTAGCAATAATCACGCCTCGGATTCACCTCATAGGCTACGATACTGCCACTGCGAAGGGATAGGGAGGCTGATTTGCAGAGGGATGGTATGAAACATCTGCACAACCCTTTGCTAGGGTTTGTCAGTGCATATTGGACCCCAAAGTAAGTGAAACCAGTTATGTTGAGGTGGTTATACTGTTACTCGTCGTGTTTGCTCACTAATAGTCAGGTCAATTTAACTGAGATAGAAAAAAATAGATGTTTAAGTGGGATAAACAGATGATGTTTAATACTTTAAGTGATTGTACTTAGTTCGGTAGGTGGGGCTAATTATTTCAATGTCGCCCCAGTGACTCTGCTTTGGACAAGAGCGGAAAGTAATTTGTCGTATGTACTTTAGTATTGTATTGTTAAGAGATTCACTGGTGGTCACACAGCATAACCCAACAAGTTGGTTCATCAGTTGTATTATTCACACAATCTTAAGCCTCTAGAGAGACCAACAAAAATTGCCATTGCTGACTATGTTTCAGGTCGTCAAGGCAGGAATTGGTTAAAGTTTTCAACTAGCAATAATCACGCCTCGGGTTGACCTCATAGGCTACGATACTGCCACTGCGAAGGGATAGGGAGGCTGATTTGCAGAGGGATGGTATAAAACATCTGCACAACCCTTTGCTAGGGTTTGTCAGTGCATATTGGACCCCAAAGTAAGTGAAACCAGTTATGTTAAGGTGGTTATACTGTTACTCGTCGTGTTTGCTCATTAATAGTCAGGTCAATTTAACTGAGATAGAAAAAAACAGATGTTTAAGTGGGATAAACAGATGATGTTTAATATTTTAAGTGATTGTACTTAGTTCGGTAGGTGGGGCTAATTATTTCAATGTCGCCCCAGTGACTATGGTTTGGGCAACACTCGAAAGTAATTTGGCATGTGTACTTTAGTATTGAATTGTTAAGAGATTCTCTTGTGGTCACACTGCATAACCCAACAAGTTGGTTCATCAGTTGTATTATTCACAGAATCTTAAGCCTCTATAGAGACCAACAAAAATTGCCATTGCCGACTATATTTCAGGTCGTCAAGGCGGGAATTGGTTAAAGTTTTCAACTAGCAATAATCACGCCTCGGTTTGACCTCATAGGCTACGATACTGCCACTGCGAAGGGATAAAGAGGCTGATTTGCAGAGGGATGGTATAAAACATCTGCACAACCCTGTGCTAGGGTTTGTCAGTGCATATTGGACCCCAAAGTAAGTGAAACCAGTTATGTTGAGGTGGTTATACTGTTACTCGTCGTGTTTGCTCACTAATAGTCAGGTCAATTTAACTGAGATAGAAAAAAATAGATGTTTAAGTGGGATAAACAGATGATGTTTAATACTTTAAGTGATTGTACTTAGTTCGGTAGGTGGGGCTAATTATTTCAATGTCGCCCCAGTGACTCTGCTTTGGACAAGAGCGGAAAGTAATTTGTCGTATGTACTTTAGTATTGTATTGTTAAGAGATTCACTGGTGGTCACACAGCATAACCCAACAAGTTGGTTCATCAGTTGTATTATTCACACAATCTTAAGCCTCTAGAGAGACCAACAAAAATTGCCATTGCCGACTGTATTTCAGGTCGTCAAGGCGGGAATTGGTTAAAATTTTCAACTAGCAATAATCACGCCTCGGTTTGACCTCATAGGCTACGATACTGCCACTGCGAAGGGATAAAGAGGCTGATTTGCAGAGGGATGGTATAAAACATCTGCACAACCCTTTGCTAGGGTTTGTCAGTGCATATTGGACCCCAAAGTAAGTGAAACCAGTTATGTTGAGGTGGTTATACTGTTACTCGTCGTGTTTGCTCATTAATAGTCAGGTCAATTTAACTGAGATAGAAAAAAATAGATGTTTAAGTGGGATAAACAGATGATGTTTAATATTTTAAGTGATTGTACTTAGTTCGGTAGGTGGGGCTAATTATTTCAATGTCGCCCCAGTGACTATGGTTTGGGCAACACTCGAAAGTAATTTGGCATGTGTACTTTAGTATTGAATTGTTAAGAGATTCTCTTGTGGTCACACTGCGTAACCCAACAAGTTGGTTCATCAGTTGTATTATTCACACAATCTTAAGCCTCTATAGAGACCAACAAAAATTGCCATTGCCGACTATATTTCAGGTCGTCAAGGCAGGAATTGGTTAAAGTTTTCAACTAGCAATAATCACGCCTCGGTTTGACCTCATAGGCTACGATACTGCCACTGCGAAGGGATAAAGAGGCTGATTTGCAGAGGGATGGTATAAAACATCTGCACAACCCTGTGCTAGGGTTTGTCAGTGCATATTGGACCCCAAAGTAAGTGAAACCAGTTATGTTGAGGTGGTTGAACTGTTACTCGTCGTGTTTGCTCACTAATAGTCAGGTCAATTTAACTGAGATAGAAAAAAATAGATGTTTAAGTGGGATAAACAGATGATGTTTAATACTTTAAGTGATTGTACTTAGTTCGGTAGGTGGGGCTAATTATTTCAATGTCGCCCCAGTGACTCTGCTTTGGACAAGAGCGGAAAGTAATTTGTCGTATGTACTTTAGTATTGTATTGTTAAGAGATTCACTGGTGGTCACACAGCATAACCCAACAAGTTGGTTCATCAGTTGTATTATTCACACAATCTTAAGCCTCTAGAGAGACCAACAAAAATTGCCATTGCCGACTGTATTTCAGGTCGTCAAGGCCGGAATTGGTTAAAGTTTTCAACTAGCAATAATCACGCCTCGGATTCACCTCATAGGCTACGATACTGCCACTGCGAAGGGATAAAGAGGCTGATTTGCAGAGGGATGGTATAAAACATCTGCACAACCCTTTGCTAGGGTTTGTCAGTGCATATTGGACCCCAAAGTAAGTGAAACCAGTTATGTTAAGGTGGTTATACTGTTACTCGTCGTGTTTGCTCATTAATAGTCAGGTCAATTTAACTGAGATAGAAAAAAATAGATGTTTAAGTGGGATAAACAGATGATGTTTAATATTTTAAGTGATTGTACTTAGTTCGGTAGGTGGGGCTAATTATTTCAATGTCGCCCCAGTGACTATGGTTTGGGCAACACTCGAAAGTAATTTGGCATGTGTACTTTAGTATTGAATTGTTAAGAGATTCTCTTGTGGTCACACTGCATAACCCAACAAGTTGGTTCATCAGTTGTATTATTCACACAATCTTAAGCCTCTATAGAGACCAACAAAAATTGCCATTGCCGACTATATTTCAGGTCGTCAAGGCGGGAATTGGTTAAAGTTTTCAACTAGCAATAATCACGCCTCGGTTTGACCTCATAGGCTACGATACTGCCACTGCGAAGGGATAAAGAGGCTGATTTGCAGAGGGATGGTATAAAACATCTGCACAACCCTGTGCTAGGGTTTGTCAGTGCATATTGGACCCCAAAGTAAGTGAAACCAGTTATGTTGAGGTGGTTATACTGTTACTCGTCGTGTTTGCTCACTAATAGTCAGGTCAATTTAACTGAGATAGAAAAAAATAGATGTTTAAGTGGGATAAACAGATGATGTTTAATACTTTAAGTGATTGTACTTAGTTCGGTAGGTGGGGCTAATTATTTCAATGTCGCCCCAGTGACTCTGCTTTGGACAACAGCGGAAAGTAATTTGTCGTATGTACTTTAGTATGTAATTGTTAAGAGATTCACTTGTGGTCATACTGCATAACCCAACAAGTTGGTTCATCAGTTGTATTATTCACACAATCTTAAGCCTCTATAGAGACCAACAAAAATTGCCATTGCCGACTATATTTCAGGTCGTCAAGGCGGGAATTGGTTAAAGTTTTCAACTAGCAATAATCACGCCTCGGTTTGACCTCATAGGCTACGATACTGCCACTGCGAAGGGATAAAGAGGCTGATTTGCAGAGGGATGGTATAAAACATCTGCACAACCCTGTGCTAGGGTTTGTCAGTGCATATTGGACCCCAAAGTAAGTGAAACCAGTTATGTTGAGGTGGTTATACTGTTACTCGTCGTGTTTGCTCATTAATAGTCAGGTCAATTTAACTGAGATAGAAAAAAATAGATGTTTAAGTGGGATAAACAGATGATGTTTAATATTTTAAGTGATTGTACTTAGTTCGGTAGGTGGGGCTAATTATTTCAATGTCGCCCCAGTGACTATGGTTTGGGCAACACTCGAAAGTAATTTGGCATGTGTACTTTAGTATTGAATTGTTAAGAGATTCTCTTGTGGTCACAGTGCATAACCCAACAAGTTGGTTCATCAGTTGTATTATTCACACAATCTTAAGCCTCTATAGAGACCAACAAAAATTGCCATTGCCGACTATATTTCAGGTCGTCAAGGCGGGAATTGGTTAAAGTTTTCAACTAGCAATAATCACGCCTCGGTTTGACCTCATAGGCTACGATACTGCCACTGCGAAGGGATAAAGAGGCTGATTTGCAGAGGGATGGTATAAAACATCTGCACAACCCTGTGCTAGGGTTTGTCAGTGCATATTGGACCCCAAAGTAAGTGAAACCAGTTATGTTGAGGTGGTTATACTGTTACTCGTCGTGTTTGCTCATTAATAGTCAGGTCAATTTAACTGAGATAGAAAAAAATAGATGTTTAAGTGGGATAAACAGATGATGTTTAATATTTTAAGTGATTGTACTTAGTTCGGTAGGTGGGGCTAATTATTTCAATGTCGCCCCAGTGACTATGGTTTGGGCAACACTCGAAAGTAATTTGGCATGTGTACTTTAGTATTGAATTGTTAAGAGATTCTCTTGTGGTCACACTGCATAACCCAACAAGTTGGTTCATCAGTTGTATTATTCACACAATCTTAAGCCTCTATAGAGACCAACAAAAATTGCCATTGCCGACTATATTTCAGGTCGTCAAGGCGGGAATTGGTTAAAGTTTTCAACTAGCAATAATCACGCCTCGGTTTGACCTCATAGGCTACGATACTGCCACTGCGAAGGGATAAAGAGGCTGATTTGCAGAGGGATGGTATAAAACATCTGCACAACCCTTTGCTAGGGTTTGTCAGTGCATATTGGACCCCAAAGTAAGTGAAACCAGTTATGTTAAGGTGGTTATACTGTTACTCGTCGTGTTTGCTCATTAATAGTCAGGTCAATTTAACTGAGATAGAAAAAAATAGATGTTTAAGTGGGATAAACAGATGATGTTTAATATTTTAAGTGATTGTACTTAGTTCGGTAGGTGGGGCTAATTATTTCAATGTCGCCCCAGTGACTATGGTTTGGGCAACACTCGAAAGTAATTTGGCATGTGTACTTTAGTATTGAATTGTTAAGAGATTCTCTTGTGGTCACACTGCATAACCCAACAAGTTGGTTCATCAGTTGTATTATTCACACAATCTTAAGCCTCTATAGAGACCAACAAAAATTGCCATTGCCGACTATATTTCAGGTCGTCAAGGCGGGAATTGGTTAAAGTTTTCAACTAGCAATAATCACGCCTCGGTTTGACCTCATAGGCTACGATACTGCCACTGCGAAGGGATAGGGAGGCTGATTTGCAGAGGGATGGTATAAAACATCTGCACAACCCTTTGCTAGGGTTTGTCAGTGCATATTGGACCCCAAAGTAAGTGAAACCAGTTATGTTGAGGTGGTTATACTGTTACTCGTCGTGTTTGCTCACTAATAGTCAGGTCAATTTAACTGAGATAGAAAAAAATAGATGTTTAAGTGGGATAAACAGATGATGTTTAATACTTTAAGTGATTGTACTTAGTTCGGTAGGTGGGGCTAATTATTTCAATGTCGCCCCAGTGACTCTGCTTTGGACAACAGCGGAAAGTAATTTGTCGTATGCACTTTAGTATTGTATTGTTAAGAGATTCACTGGTGGTCACACAGCATAACCCAACAAGTTGGTTCATCAGTTGTATTATTCACACAATCTTAAGCCTCTAGAGAGACCAACAAAAATTGCCATTGCCGACTATATTTCAGGTCGTCAAGGCGGGAATTGGTTAAAGTTTTCAACTAGCAATAATCACGCCTCGGTTTGACCTCATAGGCTACGATACTGCCACTGCGAAGGGATAAAGAGGCTGATTTGCAGAGGGATGGTATAAAACATCTGCACAACCCTGTGCTAGGGTTTGTCAGTGCATATTGGACCCCAAAGTAAGTGAAACCAGTTATGTTGAGGTGGTTGAACTGTTACTCGTCGTGTTTGCTCACTAATACTCAGGTCAATTTAACTTAGATAGAAAAAAATAGATGTTTAAGTGGGATAAACAGATGATGTTTAATACTTTAAGTGATTGTACTTAGTTCGGTAGGTGGGGCTAATTATTTCAATGTCGCCCCAGTGACTCTGCTTTGGACAACAGCGGAAAGTAATTTGTCGTATGTACTTTAGTATTGTATTGTTAAGAGATTCGGTCACACAGCATAACCCAACAAGTTGGTTCATCAGTTGTATTATTCACACAATCTTAAGCCTCTAGAGAGACCAACAAAAATTGCCATTGCCGACTATATTTCAGGTCGTCAAGGCGGGAATTGGTTAAAGTTTTCAACTAGCAATAATCACGCCTCGGTTTGACCTCATAGGCTACGATACTGCCACTGCGAAGGGATAAAGAGGCTGATTTGCAGAGGGATGGTATAAAACATCTGCACAACCCTGTGCTAGGGTTTGTCAGTGCATATTGGACCCCAAAGTAAGTGAAACCTGTTATGTTGAGGTGGTTGAACTGTTACTCGTCGTGTTTGCTCACTAATAGTCAGGTCAATTTAACTGAGATAGAAAAAAATAGATGTTTAAGTGGGATAAACAGATGATGTTTAATACTTTAAGTGATTGTACTTAGTTCGGTAGGTGGGGCTAATTATTTCAATGTCGCCCCAGTGACTCTGCTTTGGACAAGAGCGGAAAGTAATTTGTCGTATGTACTTTAGTATTGTATTGTTAAGAGATTCACTGGTGGTCACACAGCATATCCCAACAAGTTGGTTCATCAGTTGTATTATTCACACAATCTTAAGCCTCTAGAGAGACCAACAAAAATTGCCATTGCCGACTGTATTTCAGGTCGTCAAGGCGGGAATTGGTTAAAGTTTTCAACTAGCAATAATCACGCCTCGGTTTGACCTCATAGGCTACGATACTGCCACTGCGAAGGGATAAAGAGGCTGATTTGCAGAGGGATGGTATAAAACATCTGCACAACCCTGTGCTAGGGTTTGTCAGTGCATATTGGACCCCAAAGTAAGTGAAACCTGTTATGTTGAGGTGGTTGAACTGTTACTCGTCGTGTTTGCTCACTAATAGTCAGGTCAATTTAACTGAGATAGAAAAAAATAGATGTTTAAGTGGGATAAACAGATGATGTTTAATACTTTAAGTGATTGTACTTAGTTCGGTAGGTGGGGCTAATTATTTCAATGTCGCCCCAGTGACTCTGCTTTGGACAAGAGCGGAAAGTAATTTGTCGTATGTACTTTAGTATTGTATTGTTAAGAGATTCACTGGTGATCACACAGCATAACCCAACAAGTTGGTTCATCAGTTGTATTATTCACACAATCTTAAGCCTCTAGAGAGACCAACAAAAATTGCCATTGCCGACTATATTTCAGGTCGTCAAGGCGGGAATTGGTTAAAGTTTTCAACTAGCAATAATCACGCCTCGGTTTGACCTCATAGGCTACGATACTGCCACTGCGAAGGGATAGGGAGGCTGATTTGCAGAGGGATGGTATAAAACATCTGCACCACCATTTGCTAGGGTTTGTCAGTGCATATTGGACCCCAAAGTAAGTGAAACCAGTTATGTTGAGGTGGTTATACTGTTACTCGTCGTGTTTGCTCACTAATAGTCAGGTCAATTTAACTGAGATAGAAAAAAATAGATGTTTAAGTGGGATAAACAGATGATGTTTAATACTTTAAGTGATTGTACTTAGTTCGGTAGGTGGGGCTAATTATTTCAATGTCGCCCCAGTGACTATGGTTTGGGCAACACTCGAAAGTAATTTGGCATGTGTACTTTAGTATTGAATTGTTAAGAGATTCTCTTGTGGTCACACTGCATAACCCAACAAGTTGGTTCATCAGTTGTATTATTCACACAATCTTAAGCCTCTAGAGAGACCAACAAAAATTGCCATTGCCGACTGTATTTCAGGTCGTCAAGGCGGGAATTGGTTAAAGTTTTCAACTAGCAATAATCACGCCTCGGTTTGACCTCATAGGCTACGATACTGCCACTGCGAAGGGATAAAGAGGCTGATTTGCAGAGGGATGGTATAAAACATCTGCACAACCCTGTGCTAGGGTTTGTCAGTGCATATTGGACCCCAAAGTAAGTGAAACCTGTTATGTTGAGGTGGTTGAACTGTTACTCGTCGTGTTTGCTCACTAATAGTCAGGTCAATTTAACTGAGATAGAAAAAAATAGATGTTTAAGTGGGATAAACAGATGATGTTTAATACTTTAAGTGATTGTACTTAGTTCGGTAGGTGGGGCTAATTATTTCAATGTCGCCCCAGTGACTCTGCTTTGGACAAGAGCGGAAAGTAATTTGTCGTATGTACTTTAGTATTGTATTGTTAAGAGATTCACTGGTGGTCACACAGCATATCCCAACAAGTTGGTTCATCAGTTGTATTATTCACACAATCTTAAGCCTCTAGAGAGACCAACAAAAATTGCCATTGCCGACTGTATTTCAGGTCGTCAAGGCGGGAATTGGTTAAAGTTTTCAACTAGCAATAATCACGCCTCGGTTTGACCTCATAGGCTACGATACTGCCACTGCGAAGGGATAAAGAGGCTGATTTGCAGAGGGATGGTATAAAACATCTGCACAACCCTGTGCTAGGGTTTGTCAGTGCATATTGGACCCCAAAGTAAGTGAAACCTGTTATGTTGAGGTGGTTGAACTGTTACTCGTCGTGTTTGCTCACTAATAGTCAGGTCAATTTAACTGAGATAGAAAAAAATAGATGTTTAAGTGGGATAAACAGATGATGTTTAATACTTTAAGTGATTGTACTTAGTTCGGTAGGTGGGGCTAATTATTTCAATGTCGCCCCAGTGACTCTGCTTTGGACAAGAGCGGAAAGTAATTTGTCGTATGTACTTTAGTATTGTATTGTTAAGAGATTCACTGGTGGTCACACAGCATAACCCAACAAGTTGGTTCATCAGTTGTATTATTCACACAATCTTAAGCCTCTAGAGAGACCAACAAAAATTGCCATTGCCGACTATATTTCAGGTCGTCAAGGCGGGAATTGGTTAAAGTTTTCAACTAGCAATAATCACGCCTCGGTTTGACCTCATAGGCTACGATACTGCCACTGCGAAGGGATAAAGAGGCTGATTTGCAGAGGGATGGTATAAAACATCTGCACAACCCTTTGCTAGGGTTTGTCAGTGCATATTGGACCCCAAAGTAAGTGAAACCAGTTATGTTAAGGTGGTTATACTGTTACTCGTCGTGTTTGCTCATTAATAGTCAGGTCAATTTAACTGAGATAGAAAAAAATAGATGTTTAAGTGGGATAAACAGATGATGTTTAATATTTTAAGTGATTGTACTTAGTTCGGTAGGTGGGGCTAATTATTTCAATGTCGCCCCAGTGACTATGGTTTGGGCAACACTCGAAAGTAATTTGGCATGTGTACTTTAGTATTGAATTGTTAAGAGATTCTCTTGTGGTCACACTGCATAACCCAACAAGTTGGTTCATCAGTTGTATTATTCACACAATCTTAAGCCTCTATAGAGACCAACAAAAATTGCCATTGCCGACTATATTTCAGGTCGTCAAGGCGGGAATTGGTTAAAGTTTTCAACTAGCAATAATCACGCCTCGGTTTGACCTCATAGGCTACGATACTGCCACTGCGAAGGGATAGGGAGGCTGATTTGCAGAGGGATGGTATAAAACATCTGCACAACCCTTTGCTAGGGTTTGTCAGTGCATATTGGACCCCAAAGTAAGTGAAACCAGTTATGTTGAGGTGGTTATACTGTTACTCGTCGTGTTTGCTCACTAATAGTCAGGTCAATTTAACTGAGATAGAAAAAAATAGATGTTTAAGTGGGATAAACAGATGATGTTTAATACTTTAAGTGATTGTACTTAGTTCGGTAGGTGGGGCTAATTATTTCAATGTCGCCCCAGTGACTCTGCTTTGGACAACAGCGGAAAGTAATTTGTCGTATGCACTTTAGTATTGTATTGTTAAGAGATTCACTGGTGGTCACACAGCATAACCCAACAAGTTGGTTCATCAGTTGTATTATTCACACAATCTTAAGCCTCTAGAGAGACCAACAAAAATTGCCATTGCCGACTATATTTCAGGTCGTCAAGGCGGGAATTGGTTAAAGTTTTCAACTAGCAATAATCACGCCTCGGTTTGACCTCATAGGCTACGATACTGCCACTGCGAAGGGATAAAGAGGCTGATTTGCAGAGGGATGGTATAAAACATCTGCACAACCCTGTGCTAGGGTTTGTCAGTGCATATTGGACCCCAAAGTAAGTGAAACCAGTTATGTTGAGGTGGTTGAACTGTTACTCGTCGTGTTTGCTCACTAATACTCAGGTCAATTTAACTTAGATAGAAAAAAATAGATGTTTAAGTGGGATAAACAGATGATGTTTAATACTTTAAGTGATTGTACTTAGTTCGGTAGGTGGGGCTAATTATTTCAATGTCGCCCCAGTGACTCTGCTTTGGACAAGAGCGGAAAGTAATTTGTCGTATGTACTTTAGTATTGTATTGTTAAGAGATTCACTGGTGGTCACACAGCATATCCCAACAAGTTGGTTCATCAGTTGTATTATTCACACAATCTTAAGCCTCTAGAGAGACCAACAAAAATTGCCATTGCCGACTGTATTTCAGGTCGTCAAGGCGGGAATTGGTTAAAGTTTTCAACTAGCAATAATCACGCCTCGGTTTGACCTCATAGGCTACGATACTGCCACTGCGAAGGGATAAAGAGGCTGATTTGCAGAGGGATGGTATAAAACATCTGCACAACCCTGTGCTAGGGTTTGTCAGTGCATATTGGACCCCAAAGTAAGTGAAACCAGTTATGTTGAGGTGGTTATACTGTTACTCGTCGTGTTTGCTCACTAATAGTCAGGTCAATTTAACTGAGATAGGAAAAAATAGATGTTTAAGTGGGATAAACAGATGATGTTTAATACTTTAAGTGATTGTACTTAGTTCGGTAGGTGGGGCTAATTATTTCAATGTCGCCCCAGTGACTCTGCTTTGGACAACAGCGGAAAGTAATTTGTCGTATGTACTTTAGTATGGAATTGTTAAGAGATTCACTTGTGGTCACACTGCATAACCCAACAAGTTGGTTCATCAGTTGTATTATTCACACAATCTTAAGCCTCTAGAGAGACCAACAAAAATTGCCATTGCCGACTATATTTCAGGTCGTCAAGGCGGGAAGTGGTTAAAGTTTTCAACTAGCAATAATCACGCCACGGTTTGACCTCATAGGCTACGATACTGCCACTGCGAAGGGATAAAGAGGCTGATTTGCAGAGGGATGGTATAAAACATCTGCACAACCCTTTGCTAGGGTTTGTCAGTGCATATTGGACCCCAAAGTAAGTGAAACCAGTTATGTTGAGGTGGTTATACTGTTACTCGTCGTGTTTGCTCATTAATAGTCAGGTCAATTTAACTGAGATAGAAAAAAATAGATGTTTAAGTGGGATAAACAGATGATGTTTAATATTTTAAGTGATTGTACTTAGTTCGGTAGGTGGGGCTAATTATTTCAATGTCGCCCCAGTGACTATGGTTTGGGCAACACTCGAAAGTAATTTGGCATGTGTACTTTAGTATTGAATTGTTAAGAGATTCTCTTGTGGTCACAGTGCATAACCCAACAAGTTGGTTCATCAGTTGTATTATTCACACAATCTTAAGCCTCTATAGAGACCAACAAAAATTGCCATTGCCGACTATATTTCAGGTCGTCAAGGCGGGAATTGGTTAAAGTTTTCAACTAGCAATAATCACGCCTCGGTTTGACCTCATAGGCTACGATACTGCCACTGCGAAGGGATAAAGAGGCTGATTTGCAGAGGGATGGTATAAAACATCTGCACAACCCTGTGCTAGGGTTTGTCAGTGCATATTGGACCCCAAAGTAAGTGAAACCAGTTATGTTGAGGTGGTTATACTGTTACTCGTCGTGTTTGCTCATTAATAGTCAGGTCAATTTAACTGAGATAGAAAAAAATAGATGTTTAAGTGGGATAAACAGATGATGTTTAATATTTTAAGTGATTGTACTTAGTTCGGTAGGTGGGGCTAATTATTTCAATGTCGCCCCAGTGACTATGGTTTGGGCAACACTCGAAAGTAATTTGGCATGTGTACTTTAGTATTGAATTGTTAAGAGATTCTCTTGTGGTCACACTGCATAACCCAACAAGTTGGTTCATCAGTTGTATTATTCACACAATCTTAAGCCTCTATAGAGACCAACAAAAATTGCCATTGCCGACTATATTTCAGGTCGTCAAGGCGGGAATTGGTTAAAGTTTTCAACTAGCAATAATCACGCCTCGGTTTGACCTCATAGGCTACGATACTGCCACTGCGAAGGGATAAAGAGGCTGATTTGCAGAGGGATGGTATAAAACATCTGCACAACCCTTTGCTAGGGTTTGTCAGTGCATATTGGACCCCAAAGTAAGTGAAACCAGTTATGTTAAGGTGGTTATACTGTTACTCGTCGTGTTTGCTCATTAATAGTCAGGTCAATTTAACTGAGATAGAAAAAAATAGATGTTTAAGTGGGATAAACAGATGATGTTTAATATTTTAAGTGATTGTACTTAGTTCGGTAGGTGGGGCTAATTATTTCAATGTCGCCCCAGTGACTATGGTTTGGGCAACACTCGAAAGTAATTTGGCATGTGTACTTTAGTATTGAATTGTTAAGAGATTCTCTTGTGGTCACACTGCATAACCCAACAAGTTGGTTCATCAGTTGTATTATTCACACAATCTTAAGCCTCTATAGAGACCAACAAAAATTGCCATTGCCGACTATATTTCAGGTCGTCAAGGCGGGAATTGGTTAAAGTTTTCAACTAGCAATAATCACGCCTCGGTTTGACCTCATAGGCTACGATACTGCCACTGCGAAGGGATAGGGAGGCTGATTTGCAGAGGGATGGTATAAAACATCTGCACAACCCTTTGCTAGGGTTTGTCAGTGCATATTGGACCCCAAAGTAAGTGAAACCAGTTATGTTGAGGTGGTTATACTGTTACTCGTCGTGTTTGCTCACTAATAGTCAGGTCAATTTAACTGAGATAGAAAAAAATAGATGTTTAAGTGGGATAAACAGATGATGTTTAATACTTTAAGTGATTGTACTTAGTTCGGTAGGTGGGGCTAATTATTTCAATGTCGCCCCAGTGACTCTGCTTTGGACAACAGCGGAAAGTAATTTGTCGTATGCACTTTAGTATTGTATTGTTAAGAGATTCACTGGTGGTCACACAGCATAACCCAACAAGTTGGTTCATCAGTTGTATTATTCACACAATCTTAAGCCTCTAGAGAGACCAACAAAAATTGCCATTGCCGACTATATTTCAGGTCGTCAAGGCGGGAATTGGTTAAAGTTTTCAACTAGCAATAATCACGCCTCGGTTTGACCTCATAGGCTACGATACTGCCACTGCGAAGGGATAAAGAGGCTGATTTGCAGAGGGATGGTATAAAACATCTGCACAACCCTGTGCTAGGGTTTGTCAGTGCATATTGGACCCCAAAGTAAGTGAAACCAGTTATGTTGAGGTGGTTGAACTGTTACTCGTCGTGTTTGCTCACTAATACTCAGGTCAATTTAACTTAGATAGAAAAAAATAGATGTTTAAGTGGGATAAACAGATGATGTTTAATACTTTAAGTGATTGTACTTAGTTCGGTAGGTGGGGCTAATTATTTCAATGTCGCCCCAGTGACTCTGCTTTGGACAACAGCGGAAAGTAATTTGTCGTATGTACTTTAGTATTGTATTGTTAAGAGATTCGGTCACACAGCATAACCCAACAAGTTGGTTCATCAGTTGTATTATTCACACAATCTTAAGCCTCTAGAGAGACCAACAAAAATTGCCATTGCCGACTATATTTCAGGTCGTCAAGGCGGGAATTGGTTAAAGTTTTCAACTAGCAATAATCACGCCTCGGTTTGACCTCATAGGCTACGATACTGCCACTGCGAAGGGATAAAGAGGCTGATTTGCAGAGGGATGGTATAAAACATCTGCACAACCCTTTGCTAGGGTTTGTCAGTGCATATTGGACCCCAAAGTAAGTGAAACCAGTTATGTTGAGGTGGTTATACTGTTACTCGTCGTGTTTGCTCACTAATAGTCAGGTCAATTTAACTGAGATAGAAAAAAATAGATGTTTAAGTGGGATAAACAGATGATGTTTAATACTTCAAGTGATTGTACTTAGTTCGGTAGGTGGGGCTAATTATTTCAATGTCGCCCCAGTGACTCTGCTTTGGACAACAGCGGAAAGTAATTTGTCGTATGTACTTTAGTATTGTATTGTTAAGAGATTCACTGGTGGTCACACAGCATAACCCAACAAGTTGGTTCATCAGTTGTATTATTCACACAATCTTAAGCCTCTAGAGAGACCAACAAAAATTGCCATTGCCGACTATATTTCAGGTCGTCAAGGCGGGAATTGGTTAAAGTTTTCAACTAGCAATAATCACGCCTCGGTTTGACCTCATAGGCTACGATACTGCCACTGCGAAGGGATAGGGAGGCTGATTTGCAGAGGGATGGTATGAAACATCTGCACAACCCTTTGCTAGGGTTTGTCAGTGCATATTGGACCCCAAAGTAAGTGAAACCAGTTATGTTGAGGTGGTTATACTGTTACTCGTCGTGTTTGCTCACTAATAGTCAGGTCAATTTAACTGAGATAGAAAAAAATAGATGTTTAAGTGGGATAAACAGATGATGTTTAATACTTTAAGTGATTGTACTTAGTTCGGTAGGTGGGGCTAATTATTTCAATGTCGCCCCAGTGACTCTGCTTTGGACAAGAGCGGAAAGTAATTTGTCGTATGTACTTTAGTATTGTATTGTTAAGAGATTCACTGGTGGTCACACAGCATAACCCAACAAGTTGGTTCATCAGTTGTATTATTCACACAATCTTAAGCCTCTAGAGAGACCAACAAAAATTGCCATTGCTGACTATGTTTCAGGTCGTCAAGGCAGGAATTGGTTAAAGTTTTCAACTAGCAATAATCACGCCTCGGGTTGACCTCATAGGCTACGATACTGCCACTGCGAAGGGATAGGGAGGCTGATTTGCAGAGGGATGGTATAAAACATCTGCACAACCCTTTGCTAGGGTTTGTCAGTGCATATTGGACCCCAAAGTAAGTGAAACCAGTTATGTTAAGGTGGTTATACTGTTACTCGTCGTGTTTGCTCATTAATAGTCAGGTCAATTTAACTGAGATAGAAAAAAATAGATGTTTAAGTGGGATAAACAGATGATGTTTAATATTTTAAGTGATTGTACTTAGTTCGGTAGGTGGGGCTAATTATTTCAATGTCGCCCCAGTGACTATGGTTTGGGCAACACTCGAAAGTAATTTGGCACGTGTACTTTAGTATTGAATTGTTAAGAGATTCTCTTGTGGTCACACTGCATAACCCAACAAGTTGGTTCATCAGTTGTATTATTCACACAATCTTAAGCCTCTATAGAGACCAACAAAAATTGCCATTGCCGACTATATTTCAGGTCGTCAAGGCGGGAATTGGTTAAAGTTTTCAACTAGCAAGAATCACGCCTCGGTTTGACCTCATAGGCTACGATACTGCCACTGCGAAGTGATAAAGAGGCTGATTTGCAGAGGGATGGTATAAAACATCTGCACAACCCTGTGCTAGGGTTTGTCAGTGCATATTGGACCCCAAAGTAAGTGAAACCAGTTATGTTGAGGTGGTTATACTGTTACTCGTCGTGTTTGCTCATTAATAGTCAGGTCAATTTAACTGAGATAGAAAAAAATAGATGTTTAAGTGGGATAAACAGATGATGTTTAATACTTTAAGTGATTGTACTTAGTTCGGTAGGTGGGGCTAATTATTTCAATGTCGCCCCAGTGACTCTGCTTTGGACAAGAGCGGAAAGTAATTTGTCGTATGTACTTTAGTATTGAATTGTTAAGAGATTCTCTTGTGGTCACACTGCGTAACCCAACAAGTTGGTTCATCAGTTGTATTATTCACACAATCTTAAGCCTCTATAGAGACCAACAAAAATTGCCATTGCCGACTATATTTCAGGTCGTCAAGGCAGGAATTGGTTAAAGTTTTCAACTAGCAATAATCACGCCTCGGTTTGACCTCATAGGCTACGATACTGCCACTGCGAAGGGATAAAGAGGCTGATTTGCAGAGGGATGGTATAAAACATCTGCACAACCCTGTGCTAGGGTTTGTCAGTGCATATTGGACCCCAAAGTAAGTGAAACCTGTTATGTTGAGGTGGTTGAACTGTTACTCGTCGTGTTTGCTCACTAATAGTCAGGTCAATTTAACTGAGATAGAAAAAAATAGATGTTTAAGTGGGATAAACAGATGATGTTTAATACTTTAAGTGATTGTACTTAGTTCGGTAGGTGGGGCTAATTATTTCAATGTCGCCCCAGTGACTCTGCTTTGGACAAGAGCGGAAAGTAATTTGTCGTATGTACTTTAGTATTGTATTGTTAAGAGATTCACTGGTGGTCACACAGCATAACCCAACAAGTTGGTTCATCAGTTGTATTATTCACACAATCTTAAGCCTCTAGAGAGACCAACAAAAATTGCCATTGCCGACTATATTTCAGGTCGTCAAGGCGGGAATTGGTTAAAGTTTTCAACTAGCAATAATCACGCCTCGGTTTGACCTCATAGGCTACGATACTGCCACTGCGAAGGGATAGGGAGGCTGATTTGCAGAGGGATGGTATAAAACATCTGCACAACCCTTTGCTAGGGTTTGTCAGTGCATATTGGACCCCAAAGTAAGTGAAACCAGTTATGTTAAGGTGGTTATACTGTTACTCGTCGTGTTTGCTCATTAATAGTCAGGTCAATTTAACTGAGATAGAAAAAAATAGATGTTTAAGTGGGATAAACAGATGATGTTTAATATTTTAAGTGATTGTACTTAGTTCGGTAGGTGGGGCTAATTATTTCAATGTCGCCCCAGTGACTATGGTTTGGGCAACACTCGAAAGTAATTTGGCATGTGTACTTTAGTATTGAATTGTTAAGAGATTCTCTTGTGGTCACACTGCATAACCCAACAAGTTGGTTCATCAGTTGTATTATTCACACAATCTTAAGCCTCTAGAGAGACCAACAAAAATTGCCATTGCCGACTATATTTCAGGTCGTCAAGGCGGGAATTGGTTAAAGTTTTCAACTAGCAATAATCACGCCTCGGTTTGACCTCATAGGCTACGATACTGCCACTGCGAAGGGATAAAGAGGCTGATTTGCAGAGGGATGGTATAAAACATCTGCACAACCCTGTGCTAGGGTTTGTCAGTGCATATTGGACCCCAAAGTAAGTGAAACCAGTTATGTTGAGGTGGTTATACTGTTACTCGTCGTGTTTGCTCACTAATAGTCAGGTCAATTTAACTGAGATAGAAAAAAATAGATGTTTAAGTGGGATAAACAGATGATGTTTAATACTTTAAGTGATTGTACTTAGTTCGGTAGGTGGGGCTAATTATTTCAATGTCGCCCCAGTGACTCTGCTTTGGACAAGAGCGGAAAGTAATTTGTCGTATGTACTTTAGTATTGTATTGTTAAGAGATTCACTGGTGGTCACACAGCATAACCCAACAAGTTGGTTCATCAGTTGTATTATTCACACAATCTTAAGCCTCTAGAGAGACCAACAAAAATTGCCATTGCCGACTATATTTCAGGTCGTCAAGGCGGGAATTGGTTAAAGTTTTCAACTAGCAATAATCACGCCTCGGTTTGACCTCATAGGCTACGATACTGCCACTGCGAAGGGATAAAGAGGCTGATTTGCAGAGGGATGGTATAAAACATCTGCACAACCCTGTGCTAGGGTTTGTCAGTGCATATTGGACCCCAAAGTATAAAATTTGGTTTCATTGCATTCCCAAATAACATTACCTTCTCCGGGAAATCCATAAGTTTAAGTATTCTGTGATTAACCACGTTTATGTCTGTACACGTGTGTTTGTGTGTGCATGTGATTTGTTACAAAAACAGTTCTGTTGTCCTCCATGCAAACCGGAAGTTGCTCCCAATTCTGCTTCAGATAAGGGATGGCTTGAAGCTGTATGGCTTGTGTGATCATGGCCAAATACCCAGGGGCCGGTATTTCAAAATGATCCGACAGGATTAATCCACCTGGATTGGATTAAATCCTGATCAGATCCTAAAAACGGGTATTTCAAAGCAAATCTGATCCTGAAGATTCAGATTCAGATTTGGCAATCCAATCCTGCCTTTGATCCGGATTAAAAGCTGCTATTGAGTATTTCAAAACTTAAGTGGGAAATCTGGATCAGTTTGATCCTAAAAATCAGGATCACCCTGATCCCACCTCAGGGGCCGGTATTTCAAAACTTGTAATCCAGATCAGAATGATCCGGATAACCAAATCCCCCTGTCCTCAGCCACGGATCAACCTGATCTATCCCGGTATTTCAAAACTTTGCTGGATTGGATCAGAGTGATCCTGATACCGGCAGATTGGGATGTCCAAATCCGTCCCGCCCCCTGGATCACAGACAGGAAACAGGAAATGGAGCCAACATTTTACAGAAAAAGGAGAAGCTAGCTCAACTATTGTCTCTGAATTAAAGTATAATCTTAGCCAGTGTTGATGCGTCCTCAGACTAGATGAAAGGCAATCATTATATTGAGTTAACCAATTATGTAAATCAGCACAAAGTTGAAAGAAGAGCTCGGCATTCTCTAATTAAGCAGAGTTCGCGCTAACGCGAGCTAACGCTGCTCCATTGACTCCTGTGTTAAGGAGCTAACAAGCTAGTAAATAGGCTAGCGTCTGTATGTCGCGGTCCACAGTCCATTTGAATGCATTCACTCGCAAGGCATTGTGTGTAGATTTTAAAATGTGTTGTACATATCTTTTTAGGAAACAGTTGTTAACAAAGGGGACAGCCCTAAAACCTTAATATTAGATTTTCTTTACAGATGTCTGTGGGAAGAGACTTGCACAGACTTGCTCCAAATGGCATTACTTTTTGAGCTTTGGCTATGAAAATTAAGTGTGTGTGCTGAATGCATGTGAATAAAAACATTTGACAGAGTATCAGTGGAGGCCTTTATCAGTGGGTAACTTAACAAAAAAAAATGTTACTTAAATAAGGCATTCATATTCAAACTTAAACATACAAATCGAAGTTTTGTTAAACAAAAGCACCAGACCTTATCAATGAGGATCAAGAGAAATACAAATTAACCATGGCATTTCGAACTGCTCTTCCTGCTGGTTCATCTGCTTGATGTGGTGGTGGTGGTGGCTGCAGCTGTGGTACTTCTGCCTCAAGTGGTGGTCTGTCCAGGATGTCTTCATTCAGAGGAACTCTTCTCAATTGGGCAATGTTATGAAGAACAATGCAGGCAGATATTATATTGCAGGCCTGCTTCGGCTCCACACGAAGATAGTTCAGGCAGGCAAATCTGCGTTTTAAAACACCATTGATACGCTCAATTGTTCCCCTTGTTGCGCTGTGTGCATTGTTATACCTCTGCTGTGGGTCACATGTGACAGTAGCAAAGGGGGTCATAAGCCACCGTAGAAGTGGGTAGCCACTGTCACCCAGGAGGATACCATCCGGCGCAGTTTGTTGCAGTCTTCTGTAGAGATGACTTTCTCTTAGAATCCGTGCATCATGTACAGAACCAGGCCATCTCACAACACAGTTGGTTATTTTAAGGTCAGCATTCCCTATGAGCTGCACGTTGATACTATGCCGTCCCTTTCTGTTGACAAATTCCCATTCTCTTTCATGGGGTGCCTGAATGTGTATGTGGGTGCAGTCAATGGCACCAATAGTGTTAGGCATCCTGGCAATTGAGAAGAATTTTCTCTTGGTTTGTGTTATTTCTTCCTCAGTATCTGGAAATCTCACATACTGGTGAATTAGACCAGCCAGGGCTGCTGCCACTGAATGCATGACGTGTCCCACTGTAGACTTTGTCACAGCCAGGCCATCTGCAATGACTTCATAGAAGGATCCACAGGCAAAGAAACGTAGGGCAATAAGCACCTGCTCCTCCACAGGTAAGGCATGACTCCTTCTTGTAGGACGTTGAAGATGTGGGCGAAGAATTTCACATATATACAAAATATCTTCTCTTTTCGAAATCTATACCGTGCATAAAGCTCATCATTTGAGTACTGCTCGATGAAATTACCTCGTTGGACATACTGACGAGGCTTGTATCGTCTCTGACGGTGCCGCAGGACATGTACTATGGATGTCATGTTGCAGAAGCAAAGGTCATTGACCTAACGAGCCCAGTTTTAAAGTCTGTGACCTGTTCTTTCTCACCTGCTTTCAATTTAGCTTTATGGTATTTAAGGCCTTCCTTAGTGATAGGGCTTTCTCAGACAACATGGAGAATAATAAAGGAAGTAATTTCACAACAGCAGAGACAACGGCCCTTTTGGAGGGTGTTCGTGCCAATTACCAGGCCCTTTTTGGAGGTTTTAGTGGTCCTGGACAGAGTTCTCTGTCCTCAAAAGTAAAAAATAAAATATGGGCCGACATAACAAGGCAAATTAATGCCACTGGTAGTGGCCAACGGCGGAGTGTTGAGCAGGTTCGGCTTAGGTGGAAAAACTTAAAGCAAAAGGCTACGAAGGACCATTCTGAGGCGAAAAACCCCCAAACAGGGAGCAAGTCCATAAAACGTGGGGAGTTCACTGATACGGTTTTGGACATCATAGGAGGTGAGAGTTCCCAAGCCTTGTTTGGAATACTGCCAGCTGGTACAGGGGAGTCAATCGACCCCACGGAATCTCTGAACCTGTCTGCTGAATTGGTCACCCTCACCCCTGTGGAGCTGGCATTTGAAGAGCCCAGCACAAGCCAGAGCCCTGTCTTGGAGGAGATGTGGAATCCATCGGCACCACCACCACCATGTAAGCGCAAAAGGCAAGCTGAGAAGGGGGATGGCTACAATGAACTACTGAAGGTGGAAACGGAACGGGCTCAGCAACAAATAATTCTAACAAATGAACAAATCAAACTAACACTTCTTAAACAAGAAGAAGTGAAGTTAAGAATTCAGTTGCTGGAAAAGCAGTTAAAAGACTGAAATGTATACTGCATAGTTTAACACTGTTTGTTTAATAAATCACATTGTTTTTCCTTCATAATTCCTTGTTAATTGGAGTTTGTAATGTCACTTACACGCAGTAGTGTAATGTTTATTCTGTGTTGCACTTCTGACGCCGATTTGTTAAAGCATTGCAGTGAACAGCGTGCATGTTTGCAGAAAAAAAAAAGGAACGTGAAAAGGAAATAAACATTGATCAAACAGCAGTGAAGCTTAGTTGTATTAAAAAAAGAACTTTGGGAGCAGTTACACTTCAACTGTTCAAATCTTAACATGTAATCTCCCTCAAATCCACCTCTGAGGTGGGATCAGGGTGATCCTGATTTTTAGGATCAAACTGATCCAGATTTCCCACTTAAGTTTTGAAATACTCAACAGCAGCTTTTAATCCGGATCAAAGGCAGGATTGGATTGCCAAATCTGAATCTGAATCTTCAGGATCAGATTTGCTTTGAAATACCCGTTTTTAGGATCTGATCAGGATTTAATCCAATCCAGGTGGATTAATCCTGTCGGATCATTTTGAAATACCGGCCCCAGAGTATCACTTAAATGGGATCGCAAACCCGACAAACATCAACATTACTTGGGGATATGCCAGGATCAGTGTTAGAAGTAAGTATGATCGCAAGGTCAATGTTACCTACTGATTAATAAATTATTAGTAATCACTTGATTACTGCTTTGCCACATAATCCGAACCCCGAGAATGCACTTTTCAGTGCAACATGTAGGTGTTTTTATATGACTGTGCACATTCCCAAAATATAAAGATAATACAAATTAGATAAATCCTCATTAAAATTAGCAACTTTACATTGTGGTTGATATACATAGCAATAGGACAACAATGAACTGTATATCACAGCATTTACAAGGTCAAAAACAATGGATTATTCTCAAGAGGTTTTGGTGTGAGGTTGTTTTTATATTGAATCTTTATATATATACTGAACACTGGATTGTGGTAATGGGTCATCTGCTTTCATTTGACAGGCTGATGCAGATTTCTTCATTTCTGTGTGCCAAGCACACTTCAGCAAGAGAGGCACAGAAAAGGAATAGGAGGAGAGAACTGATGAATCAGCTGCAGGATTATCAAGGAACTGGAGTTCAACTTCAATTTGAAGTTAATCTGATGAAAGCCCTGGTACAAGTACCTCAAAGTAAAGATGTGGAATATGGCCAAAATGGCCACTAAATACAAAATAGCAGGCTTCCTGTTGTGTTTTTCCAATTGCACCCAAATAATTTGGTTTTTTTGGTCATGATACACATGTATCGATTTTTGTGAAGACTGGTCAATGTGAACATGTTCCGGGGGTCTCGGGGGCACCATTGAGCCATTTTGCGACGCTTATTGAAAATTCCTCAAGAATACGTACATTTTCACCACATTCTAACTTTCTACAAATTTGGGTAAGAATTTGAGCATGTTAAAGCCCTCAAAAAGCCAATTCATTTGCCTGAATAATAATAATTATAATAAGTTATACGTTGAATAAATAAATAAAAATGTCTGTATTGGTTAAAAAGTGGTGTCAATCACTTCGTAAACGTTGCTGTTAAAATGTAATCGATCTCTCAATTTAATCTCTAAGAGAATGAATAATCTCTGACTGACAAGTGAATGAAACACATCACATGTGGTCAAAAAAAAAAAGTCACATATTATTAGATAATATTTAACTGCGCTGTGATAGTTATTAGTCATCAGGGATAACACAACCAAAAACAGGCTCAAACTAAAACATTGTTTAGATGACATACACTCCTGATCAAAATCTTAAGACCAGTTAAAAAATTGCATGAATTTGCATTTTGCACTGTTGAATCTTAGGAAAGTTCTAAGTAGAGTTTCAAAATGCAAAAAGAAGAAATGGGAACAAGAGCCCAAAAGTTGTGAGCAGGCCATTTATTGAAAACAACAATTTAACTGAAGTAGGCTGTTCATCAGCTGATCAAAAGTTTAAGACCACAGCTAAAAAAAACTCCTAAAACAGAAATTAAAGTGTCAAAAACTGACTCAGTAATGATTAGCTCCACCATTATTGTTGATCACTTCAAAAATTCGTTTGGCATGCTTGATGCAAGTGTTTCCAAAAGGCTAGTGCGAATGTTGCGCCAAGTGGTGAAGATGGCTTCACGAAGGGCATCCACTGTCTGGAACTGAAGTCCATTTTTGTAAACTTCCCTTGCCATCCATCCCCAAATGTTCTCAATTGGATTAAGATCAGGGGAACACGCAGGATGGTCCAAAAGAGTGATGTTATTCTCCTGGAAAAACGTCTTGGTCAGACGGGCATTGTGAATTGGAGCGTTGTCCTGCTGAAAAACCCAGTCGTTACCACACAGACGAGGGCCCTCAGTCATGAGGGATACCCGCTGCAACATCTACACATAGCCAGCTGCTGTTTGACGCCCCTGCACAACCTGGAGCTCCATTGTTCCATTGAAGGAAAAAGCACCCCAGATCATGATGGCGCCCCCTCCACTGTGCCGCGTAGAAAACATCTCAGGTGGCATCTCCTTGTCATGCCAGTAACGTTGGAAGCCATCAGGACCATCAAGGTTAAATTTGTTCTCGTCAGAGAATAAAACTTTCTTCCATCTTTGAATGTCCCATGTTTGGTGCTCCCTTGCAAAGTCTAAACGGGCAATTTTGTGGCGTTGAAGGAGACGTGGCCTTTGAAGACGTTTCTTGTTTTTGAAGCCTTTCCTTCGCAGATGCCGTCTGATGGTTATTGGGCTGCAGTCAGCACCAGTAATGGCCTTAATTTGGGACGAGGATTGTCCCGTGTCTTGACGGACAGCCATTCGGATCCTCCGGCTCAGCGCCGGTGAGATTTTTTTGGGTCTACCACTTGATTTTTTTGTTCCATAACCCTGAGGATCTTTTAAGAAATGCAAAATGACTGTCTTACGCCGGGTTCACACCGGACGCCGAAGCGTGGCGTAAACGCAGCGCCAAGCCTCTGGCTCCCATCCACTCCCATGTTAAACCTTTGTGCCGGTCACACCGGACGCTGAAGCGCTCGCCACGCTGCGGCTGCCTAGCGCTGTGAAGCGATCGTTTCGGCGTCGAGTCTATTTTTTCTGCTTGACACGAGCGTATCGCGAAAGGAAACAAACTGAAAAATGATTTTAAACGATATGATGACATATTTTATATGATATAAATTATCAAATATGCATCCCTTACTTTGTATTCACCTTCTGTTGTCCTGGAGTTTTAATTTTACCACTTTTACCAACCACATTATTAAATGTCCCCCTCTGCCCATCCACTACAGCCACACAAGCAGTGATAAAGATACAAGAGAGAGAGGTGCGGGGGGGGGGGGGGGGGGCTACGTATTCTCCACATAGGCTTGAGTGGAGAATACGTAATTTACCCTCGACACCCGACATTTAACGGAGCTAACAGCGGAGAAGTTCTTCAACATGGATGACATTAAATTAATAATTGAAGTGGAAAAGTAACTTGAGTTGTTGAATCTCAGCATATGTTGTATAAAGACAACACCAAAAAAGACACATGTTGGGACGCTGTTGCAGTTAATGTTGGAGCAACAAGTAAGTATATGCTTGAAAAAAATGATTAAATGCCGTTTTTACAGCAGACTGATAACAGCAGAAGTATGTGATATTATTAGTAATGCGCGGCGCTTCGGCGTCGCTACCGCGTCCGGTGTGACCAGCCAAGCGCCGGTGCGCCAGGGATTAGCGCTTACGCCACGCGTCGGCGTCGCTTCCGCGTCCGGTGTGAACCCGGCCTTACTGCGTCCAACCTCAGCAGCGATGACACGTTGTGAGAGGCCTTGTTTATGCAGTTCAACAATCCTACCACGTTCAAAGACGGTGAGCTTTTTTGCCTTTGCCATCAAGAGATCTTCACAGTGTGATTACTTGACAGGAAATGACATGGAATCCAAATTTTTGCACAGATTTTGGCTTTTAAAGGCTGTGGTCTTAAACTTTTGATCAGCTGATGAACAGCCTATTTTAGTTAAATTGTTGTTTTCAATAAATTTCCTGCTCACAACTTTTGGTCTCTTGTTCCCATTTCTTCTTTTTGCATTTTGAAGCTCTACTTAGACCTTCCTAAGATCCAACAGTGCAAAATGCAAATTCATGCAATTTTTTAACTTGTCTTAAGATTTTGATCAGGAGTGTATATCAAGTGATGATTCTTTGATATCATGCAACACATACAAGACATATTGAACCACTGCATGGTTAAGGATTAGAACAACATCAATTTGCTGACAAGAAAGATATTCTTACTTTTTTAATGCAGTGTTTTACTTCTAAGTAATTCTGGAAATCATTCACTTGACCCCAACATCCAGCAGCAGGGATTGGCTCATCACCGACCAATGAGGATTACCAGAGAGCAGGGCAGCTCACCTGCCTGTGGATATAAACCCAGGATCTTGGTGAAGTCCTGTCATCAACTCGATCACAACTTGAACCATGAGGTCTCTGGTCTTCCTTCTGCTCATCGGAGCTGCTTGTAAGTGTCTAATTGACTTGCTTTCTAATAGAAGCCAATTCTTCTTCTTATAGTAAGAACAGAAGTTAACAGGTTTACGTTGCCCATCATGTGTTTTCAGTTGCCTTGGAGGACGACAAGTTCGTCAGAGGGTATGAGTGCACGCCTTATTCCCAGGCCCATCGGGTGTCTCTGAACTCTGGCTACCACTTCTGTGGAGGCTCCCTGGTCAATGAGAACTGGGTTTCGTCTGCTGCTCACTGCTACAAGTCGTAAATTTCTCCAAGACAAGGTTTTCATGCAGGAATCATTGTGTTTAAACAGCATCAAGAAAGTCAAAATCAAAACAGCCATCTCTCTCCTTTGCAGCCGCGTGGAGGTGCGTATGGGTGAGCACCACATCAAGGTCAATGAGGGAACTGCACAATATGTCAGCTCCTCCCGTGTCATTCGCTACCCCAACTACGACTCCTGGAACATCGACAACGACATCATGCTGATCAAGCTGAGCAAGCCCGCCACCCTCAACCAGTACGTGAAGACTATGGCTCTGCCCAGCAGCTGTGCCCGAGCAGCTCAACATCATTTGCTGTTCATCCTCCTTTTGCACTGGACACTTTGACAAATAAAATCTTTCAAAGCAGAATATTGAGTCTTGTTTTGTGCCATAATTTCACAGAGGAAATTCTTTAAGTGTTCTACAGAAAATAGTTGTTGAACACATCCTTGTTATAAGTGTATTGTAAATCAGTGCAATTACAGAAGAGTCAAACACACTGAAGTTAGAGATGAATGTCTGGTTCCTTTGAAAAAATAAATAAAGACTTACTATCATTGGAAAAGTATAGGAAATGTATGACCTGGTATTTTTAAGTCTCTTTACATTATATTTTTGTAGAATTATTGACAAACATCACATAACTCAACAGCAAAATTAATAGAACAAATAAAAACCAAACCCAGAAACAGTTTTCTAAAACTGTTAACCATAACCTGGAATAAATGATGACAGAGGAAAATATAAAAGTGGTGTCAACCCTTTCCATTTATAAAATATTGTTTTATAATTTTTTCCAGCAAACATCGGCCTCTCAGAACAGCTGACGTTGCAAAACAGAATCCAAAATATATTTTTTATGAATCAACAATCAATCGAAATTAAATTCCACCACATCAAAAGTATCTATGGATCTGTATCATATTAAAGGGAACCCACTGTACACATACATATCAGTATAGTAGTATGTGGAGTACTACTCAGCATAAAAACACTTGTATAGTTACTACTCACTCCGGGGAACAGAAATCCGGCAAAACGATGCAACACTTCAAAATGCATGTGCTCGGGCCCTATTAATAATAATCATTACAATTTCAATAGGGACTCTCACTGTCAGTGCTCAGGCTCTAAATATAAATACAATTTCAAAAAAATGTTGGACTGCAAAGCAGCACTGAGCTGGCCTGAGCACATGCATTTTGAAGTGTTGCATAATTTTGCCTGAAAAAAAATGTATAATGAATCAGGAAATATTGACACATAGGCTGTTCAGGCTTGGACTTTGATCATGAGACAGAAGTTTGGTGGTGATAGGACAATGCACAGTGGAGTTATGACAACATTGTCTCCTCTGGCGAAGGATGAACCTTCGCCGTACCTCAATGTTTACAAGGTTTGAGGAAATGTCCAATTCTGAGAGAGAGAAAAAGAGAGAGAGAGACGTCACCTTTGCAAGACATAAAGATTCCTTTGATCGTTGAACACTGTAACTGGAGGAGTGGAGTTGTTTGTTTACGGCTCAGCATCAAAGGATTCATGGTCCAAACCATCGTGATTTAATGGCGTGTAATCACAATTTGACGCCGCGCCACGGTCACACCGTGTGACCGTGGCCAAAATGACCACTAAATGCAAAAAAACTGGCTTCCTCTTGCTTTTTTCCATATCGTGCAGTAGTTCAAATGTTACAATCGATCTGTATTACCTCTAATTTCAGATGAAACTGAATCGGGGATTGAGAAAGCTGCACCTCCCTCATTGTCTCCAAAATCATTTCTGCAGTGGATAACAGGGCAACGTCATGTTCCTGTCCTGCAAGAACACAAGGCGTTTCAAATTGAATGTGAAGTTCAATCATCACTGACAGTTAGATTTTGGGGAACACAGGATATGCTATCCATCTGTTGCACGATCACCTTCCCTGTTCAACCTATGAGATCATATGAAGACTTCAAAGTAATTCTGGTAGAGGCATTCCACCTGGGACAAGAATTATCAAGGGTATAGATTAATAAATTGTTCATACAACTGTTGTGGGTGGTTTGGTAGGGAATGTAAATGTATAACCTTGTTTATTGGTCAATGTGTTCTCATTTCTGTAGTTCAAGTTCAATGAAATGTAATTATCAATTGTCATTCACTTTATGACAATTAGTTGTAAAGGCTTTAAGGAGAAACACTGCCACAGATGGAAAAACATAGACATTGTATATTTACCTGTGAAATTGATCAAGAGGTGTAGTAGACCCTGGACTGGTCACCAGCGTATCACAGGGTCAACATGCAAACACATTCAGACTAATTATATTAAATATTAACCACAAAAACAATGGGTGTCTTATAACTCAATGATATAAGATAGTGTTAAGTATTTCAACTTTTGACCAGTAACTATGATTCGGGCAGGTAATTTAGCTCATGTGATTTAGTATTGTAGTAGTAGGAGATTCACATGTTGTAATACTGCACAAGCTCATATTGAAGAAAGTCAACCTCTGAGGGCTGCCATCAGTCAAAATGATCTTCAGGATAACAGGAGTCCTCATCATCAAAGCTGCTTACTCTGCACAGACAAAATAAAATTCATTGTCAGACAATTATGAATTTGAAGTTGAATTTTACATATCGATAAAACAAATACTCTGTACTCTTTGTGAGGATTTATTCTGGCAACAATAGAATCGATAAAAAGGGAATCTGTTTCTATCTTCTGTATCCACACAGAGTGCAAAAGAGCTGTCTTAACACATTATCTTGTCATGAGTGCATATATACCTACTCTTACCTCCTCTCCACTACTGTGTTTGCTAATGTCATGAGTTGCGCGGTCATGCAGACTACTCACACTTTGGCTACCCACAGCTCACCACGGTGCACACCCTGAGCAGCCATCTGGAGCTATTTCAAAGCTGTAAATGACAAGTAACGCTGTTCACTATTGTGGCAACACCACAAATTTGTTCAAGCACATAAAAAAAACACGAGAAAGAACTCTGAGCTGCAGCTGAAATGGAGGGAGGAGGAGGGGCAAGAATGTATTAACCCCATTGATAAAAAATATCAAAGTTGCCAGTAAAGTGTATAGTAAAGATACAGATGTGTTTGTTAAAAACAACTCCAGTAAAAGTACTGATTCACACCCATGCATTACATACGCTGGATGATCATTGCTGAGTTTTTTCCCACTTCAGCTTGCTATCTGGTTAAATCGATGCTTATACTGTGCGCAGCCACCATCCTTCTGACGAAAGTAAATTTGTAGGATAAGAATCAATATTGTATTGTATTTCGTGCTTCCAACCTTCTTTCTTCTATGTAGAATCATTCTTTGCAATCAAAGAGAGACTGTTAGTTTTTCATATTTGCCAGTGGATAGTCTGCGAATATTCTCCTGGTGTTTAATACAGTAAAAAAAAAAATGGGTCGCAATTTGAAGACGAGTCGGAAAAGTAGCTCCTAATCATCATATGTGCCCTTGACAATGCTCTGACACTGAACCACCAGCAGGGGGCAGTACAGTCGAGGACATCCTGTTCCACTTTCCCCATATAGGTAAGTTCATTTGAATTGGTTGATTAAATTTATGTTTGTACTTGCTCACGATTACTACACAGATAAGCCAATAAATATGTTCATGAGAGTGTTGGTTGTGATTGGTTTTTAATCGAAATATCTTGTTAAATTATGAAAATAGGTGTAACAACAATAGGCAGCGATTGTCTTTTATATTTTAAATCACTAAGAATCTTGAAAAGTAGCTCCTGCTCATCGCCATGGCTCCCTCAACAATTCTATGACACTGTTCCACCACCAGAGAGCAGTATGCACAAGGACCTCCCTTCTGTACTTCCCCCGTGAAGGAAAGCGTATTATAAAGGTAACTGAATATACAAGGGATGGGATTTAAGTTTTTCCTCGAGTGCAATAAGGAAAAGAGTTCAACTGATATTGTTTATGATGTAATATTTAGTGATGAGTTTGCAACAATTACATTTGCTGTAAATGTTGCCAGGCAAATTTACAATGCCCAATCCAACATTAAAAGGAGATTAAACTACTCACCTGCTCCTTGAGAAGTCTTTTGAAGAAGTTAAACAAGGGGAAATAATCCTTGTTGTTCAAAGTGTTGTGTTTTATTATACATTTTACATGGAACTGGAGGATAATTAAGTACTTAAATCGCTGTTATTTTCTTGTTTCAACTAAAATAAGTTTTGCATTTAAAATCTAAATAAAGCTTTAGAAACAGGCGTCTTAAAATGAAGTGCTTAATATTAGAAGAAAATTCATCCAAACCAATATTAACAGCTTTAACACTCCTTTTCTCTCCATTCCCACTTTTTCTTGTTTACTGAGAGAAGTAAACGCGACCAGTTGCTGCCAGGATTGACTACCGTAAACACGAAAAAACTGCACAGATTAAAATGAGACTACCGTAAATACGAGAAAGTTTGCGCTGGTTAAAATAGAAACGCTCGGTCAAAATCTAATAAGTGACCTGGGTCCGTATAGAGCTGCCTCTGGGCCAGTATAGAGCTGCGTCTGGGCCCGGACCGGACCACGGTCTCCCTATTGGTGACCTGTGCTAGATGATCGAGTGCGGTTTGGTTTTCACTTCAATTCGCTCTACGAGTGAATCTGTGCTTTGACTGCGCGCAGCCACCGTCCCTACGAAGAAACTGTATTAAACAATGGGAGAATATAAATATTATAAATATCCATTGGGACAAGTGATCTAGCGACAGTCTGCCTTTGAAAAAATGATCGGCTCCACACGTACTTTAGGATATAGGAATCGCAATAGATAATGAATTATGGTTTTAATACAATATTATGAGTCTCCTTAGAGACCGACAAAAATTGCCGTCGCCGACTATATTTCAAGTCGTCTAGGCGGGGTATTGGGTAAAGTTTTCAACTAGCAATAATCACGCCTCGGATAAACCTCATAGGCTACGATACTGCCACTGCGCAAAGCTGACGATATAATTAATTCAGCACAAACTGTCTCTGCTCCACACACCTCTCTGTTATGGTTTTAAGCACGTATGGTTTCATGTGAACAACTTCATAAAATATCATTATGTTGAAATATGAACTATACATACAAAGATAAAACCCATATAAGGAGCAATAGGGACTTAATAATATACATATATTCTTCTACAGGTTATATAAAGAGGAGGAGCTGAGTAATGGAAAGCTCTGAAGTGTCCTTAACAGCTCTAAAACCATTCAACCTTTATACACATATTTTTGATTTACGTCGATGGTAGAATCGTGTAGTGATGTGTGATGAGTGACGTCTTCAACAAACGATCAAACCAAGAAACACACACATGTAACTTAAGATGAATACAAAACTAAAGCGAAAGAGGTTGCCACTGGAAACGACGTCACGTCCGGTACGTCTTTTATTAGGGCTCCCAAAACTCTGCCGGACTAAAATAACACACTCGTTTTCACCCTTTCATCAAAGCATCGACCGTGTTTAGAAAGCAAAAGCTAAGGGCAGTGTTATTATTTGTTAATCCAGGGATAAATGTTGCGAGTACATTGATTTCATCGGTGAGACAATACGGTGTGACTTTAGCGTAGGGTTAAACTATGTTTATGTATTCACAGAATTTTGAGTCTCCTTAGAGACCGACAAAAATTGCCGTCGCCGACTGTATTTCAAGTCGTCTAGGCGGGGTATTGGGTAAAGTTTTCAACTAGCAATAATCACGCCTCGGATAAACCTCATAGGCTACGATACTGCCACTGCGCAAAGCTGACGATCAATCACGTTCAGCACCATCTGACTCCGCTCCGCACGCCTCTCTGTTATGGTTTCAAGCACAAGCGGTTTCATGTGGCAGTGACGTGTGCAGTCTTCAACAGACGACCAGACCAAGAAACACACACGTAACAACTACTTTTCCCCCCTTAAAGACGTTACCACTGTAAATTACTTCACGCCCGGTACGTCTTTGTTTACTGTTCTCTAAACTCAGGAGGAGTAAATTAAAAAAATCTGTTTAGACTGGACCCTTTCATTCGTGACATTATAACCACATATCAGTCGCTTGCTTAGTAAATAACTGGTCGTGTTTTAGAAAGCTAAATAAATAATGGATCCATATTTGTTAAACCTGATACATGTCGTTAGTGAACAGAAATAAGACATTTATATTTATATATCGAAGTTATAAGACAAACCACGTGGTCATATCACTGTTCTTGATGCATTTAGTAGTATTTACGTTTCAACAGATATATGAGTCTCCTGAGAGACTGACAAAAATTGCCGTCGCCGACTATATTTCAAGTCGTCTGGGCGGGGTATTGGGTAAAGTTTTCAACTAGCAATAATCACGCCTCGGATAAACCTCATAGGCTACGATACTGCCACTGCGCAAAGCTGACGACATATGACTTTAAACATCATCTGAGTCCGATCCGCACACCTCTCTGTTATGGTTTTAAGCACATGTGGTTTAATGTAGCAGTGACGTGTGAAGTCTTCAGCAGACGACCAGATAAATAAAAAACTAAACTAAAAGAGTTTGCCACTGTAGATGACGTCAAGCCCTGTACGTCTTTGTGTAGGGTTCTCTAAAGAGGGGTATAATAAAAAACAGTTTAGACTCGAGCGTGTCATCAGTGACTTTATAACCAAAAGTCAGTCGCTTGTTTAGTAAAGAACTGGTCGTGTTTTAGAAAGCTAAATAAATGAAGGATTCATATTTGTTAATCCTGATACATATCGTTAGTGAGCATAAATAATCATTTATATTTGAAGATGTGAGTAAAGACATGTGGTCATACCTATCCTCTTTTCTCGTTCATTAATGTTTTTGTTTTGACAGAATTAGGAGTCTCCTTAGAGACCGACAAAAATTGCCGTCGCCGACTATATTTCAAGTCGTCTAGGCGGGGTATTGGGTAAAGTTTTCAACTAGCAATAATCACGCCTCGGATAAACCTCATAGGCTACGATACTGCCACTGCGCAAAGCTAGAGCAGCAACGAGCGGCGTCAGTGTGTGATTCTGATACACACGTAGTTAACTTATGGTCTATGGGTCTTTTCGGTGGCATCATAGGCTCCTTTGCGCACAACCGACCGTATTAACCTCACCGGTACCATTGCTCGCTGTATTTTTGCTCTGTTCGTTAGATTTAACCTTACATTTATCACACGGTCCACCAAGGCGCAATGCATCACGGGATTGGAGCTCCCTGTCCCCATTGTGACGTCACTCAATACTTTATTTCCTCTAGTTCAGGTAATGCAAGTTTTTCGAAAGCACAGTGATTACGCAGATAGGTCGGTAACGTAAATAAGTACACATGTTTATCTCGAATAAATGCGAATGTCGAGGGTTATTCCTTTATATTTTCTAATCGCAAGTTCCTGTTTCGGGTGGTTAAACAAAGAAACACCAGGCTTTGCAACACAATTCAGTGTTTGTGCAATATATACACACAAAAAGCTTACATGCTCAAAACGCAAATCCAGAAATATTCGTCGAGGAAACGCGTTTTTAAAGACATGACAAGTAGCTCCTGCTCATCATGGCTCCCTCTACAATGCTATGACACTAAACCACAACCAGGGGGTAGCATCGAGGAGGACACTTACTCCCCGAGGGAAAGTAACCGGATGAATACTGAATGGAATTAAATGAATCACCAACTGTATGGACTATAGAGCAGACAAGCAGACAAGCAAAGCGCAGATACATTTTTTTGTATATAATAATGTGGGGAGAGATTAATTCATGATCTGATGTTCTTGTTTAGGAGAGTTTACATACAAGCGCTTGGTTTGAAAGGTCAGAAACAAGAACTTGTCTATGTGTTGCAACATCAGACAACGATTGTCCTTTGAACGCACAAAAAATGGGTCGCAATTTGAAGATGAGTTGGAAAAATAGCTCCTGATCACCTGATGTGGGCTGGACAATACTTTGAACCACCAGCAGGGGGGCAGTACAGTGGAGGACATCCTGCTCCATTTTCCCCATGCAGGAAAGTTCATTTAAAGTTTTTGATTGAATAAAAGTTTGTATTTACGCTCGATTAATACACAGATAAGCCGATAAATATGTATATTGTTTTGTTGTTGAGAGTGTCGGGCGTGATTGGTTTTTAATCGAAACATCTTGATCATCTTGGGAGGGTTAACATACAAAAACGGGGGTTAATGGTGAAAATAGGTGTAACAACAATAGGCAGCGATTGTCTTTCAGACTTAAAATCACTAAGAGTCCTGAAAAGTAACTCCTGCTCATCACCATTGGCTCCCTCATCCATGCTATGACACTGAACCACCACCAGATGGCAGGATACACATGGAAATCCCTTCTCTACTTCCCCCCATGAGGGAAAACGTATTTGAAAAGTAACCGAATATACAAGGGATGGGATTGAATTTAATTAAGTTTTTATTAGACCGCAAATATTAAGCTGATAACAAAATAAAATACGAATATTGTATGTGATATCATATTTAATCATGAGACACAATGACAGAGCTACAAGGACATTTGCTCTAAATTTTGTCAGGTAATTTTACAACGCCCCATCCAACACACATTAACAGGAGATTGAACTACCCACCTGCTCCTTAACAAGTCTTTTGAAGAAGTTAGACAATGGAAAATAGTCCTCGTTGTTCAAAGTGTTGTGTCCTAAATAACAGGGAAATTAATCCACTAAAAGCGTCCAGGGTGAGAAGTGGTCCATCTGGTCGGGACCTGTCAGGGCGACGCCTCAGCAGTGGCCCCCATTGATCCGTTTCGAGAAAGAAAATGGCCGCCGGCGCAGAAATTGCAAAGCGAGTGTTTTCCCTTCCTTTACACGATGTTGCAACTAGCGCCCCTAGCGGTTGGGATAAGAAACATGCCGGACTTCCAATTAAGTAAAGGCTGGTAAAGGCGGGTAACTACAGGCTCGCGACTCTAAGGTGCTATATTTACTATTAGCCTGTTTAGTTCTTCCTAATACCACCATTATTCGCTCATTTGTACCACTGAGGTAGCTTAAAATTACAGCCTGCCGGTTGTTACTATATTTAGATTTATTACGTAAATGGTTTCACTTTATTTATTTTGTTAATTAACTGTTTAGTGATAATGGTTGAGTCTTTAGAATGTCATAAACAGTGAGAAATGTTCACCATTCTCTGATTCTGGTGTCTGACACTTACAAACCCGAAGATGCTGCTTTTCTTATGCTGTAATAAATAGAGAGAGAGAGAGAGAGAGAGAGAGAGAGAGAGAGAGAGAGAGAGAGAGAGAGAGAGAGAGAGAGAGAGAGAAAATATTCACATGAGAGTAGCTAGTTCCAGAAAATCAATGGCATTTTTGCTTAAATAATATCGAAATTGCTTAGTTTCTGCTACCTGGTTTAAAAATAGGTTAAAAGAGGTCTGACATCAACAGTTTTCCTCAGGCCCTGCAGGTCAATTTAGCTGGTATCAGGGTTTAACTCAGGTTATTATTGGGAGTAGGAAAGCTAGGAGGATCTTCAGGTTAAGGGGAGGGGAAACGCATATTAATGAACCATGCTTTAACATAAGAATTCTAAACTCTTAAATTTCCTACTTTTACTTTAGCTCCACACTGTGTAATACATTGCCTTTCATAACACTGCCCTATACACATTCAGTATTTGTTAAAACCAGAGATGGGCAGTATTTCTATTACTTGTATTTGAAATACGCATTTCAAGTACTTTGAGTATTTTGTAATTTGTATTTGATAGGGCCGATAAAAAATTTAATGTAATTTGTAACAAAATACTTTAGAGTGGAGTAATTTTGTATTTAAAATACTCAAAATACTTTCTGTACGAATCAAAAAATGGTTCACGAGTATGCATCAATTAACAAAATGCAGTGAATGAACAGAAGAGAAATTTAAATCAAATCAATATTTGGTGTGACCACCCTTTGCCTTCAAAACAGCATCAATTCATCTAGGTAGACTTGCACACAGTTTTTGAAGGAACTTGGCTGGTAGGTTGTTCCAAACATCTTGGAGAACTAACCACAGATGTTGTGTGGATGTAGGCTTCCTCAAATCATTCTGTCTCTTCATGTAATCCCAGACAGACTGGATGATGTTGAGATCAGGGCTCTGTGGGGGCCATACCATCACTTCCAGGACTTCTTGTTCCTCTTTACGCTGAAGATAGTTCTTAATGACAGTGGCTGTATGTTTGGGGTCGTTGTCCTGCTGCAGAATAAATTTGGTGCCAATCATACGCCTCCCTGATGGTATTGCATGATGGATAAGTATCTGCCTGTATTTCTCAGCATTGAGGATACCATTAATCCTGACCAGATCTCCAACTCCATTTGCAGAAATGCATCCCCAAACTTGCAAGGAACCTCCACCATGCTTCAGTGTTGCCTGCAGACAAACTGCCTTCTTCTACAGCCAAATATTTCAACTTTTGACTCATCAGTCCAGAGCATCTGCTGCCATTTGTCTGCACCCCTGTTCCTATGTTTTCGTGCATAGTTAGGTCTCTTGGCCTTGTTTCCATGTCGGAGGTTTGGCTTTTTGGCTGCAACTCTTCCATGAAGACCACTTCTGATCAGACTTCTCCGGACAGTAGATGGGTGTACATGGGTCCTACTGGTCTCTGCCAGTTCTGAGCTGATGGCACTGCTGGACATCTTCCGATTTCGAAGGGAAATAAGCTTGTTGTATTTTTCATCTGCTGCAGTAAGTTTCCTTGGCCAACCACTGCGTCTATGATCCTCAGAGTTGCCCGTTTCTTTGTGCTTCTTCAAAAGAGCTTGAGCAGCACATCTGGAAACCCCAGTCTGCTTTGAAATCTTTGTCTGGGAGAGACCTTGCTGATGCAGTATAACGACCTTGTGTCTTGTTGCTGTGCTCAGTCTTGCCATGGTCTATGACCTGTGACATCAAACTGTCTTTCACAACCTCACACTGGAAGCAGAGTTTGTTCCTCACCCAGTTTGAAGCCTCCTACACAGCTGTTTCTGTTTCAGTTAATGACTATGTTTCAACCTACATGTGAAATTGATGATCATTAGCACCAGTTTGGTATAATTGGTTGATCATACACCAGACTATAATCCTACAAATCCCTAACTTTGTGCAAGTGTACCAATGAGAATTGATGCTGGTTTGAAGGCAAAGGGTAGTAACACCAAATATGGATTTGATTTAGATTTTTCTTTTGTTCGCTCACTTTCCATTTTGTTAATTGATGAAAATAAACTGTTAACACTTCCATTTTTCAAAGCATTCTTAGTTCACAGCATTTTTTCACACCTGCCTTAAAACTTTTGAACAGTACTGTATACATACATAATCAATCAAATTGTTGTAACACTGACATTCTGTGACTGTTCTTCCTTTTTTTGGGGTTCAGCAGAGCTTTGTGTACAGTATAGCCCAAACCTGAATGCTCTACTATACCAAATTGTGAGAAAACGGAAAATCCAGAAAAAGTATTTTCTATATTTTAAATACAAAATACATGTATTGTATTTTGTTACATTTTCTGGCACCAGTATTTTGTATTTTATTTTGATACATTTATTTGAGGGGTATTTTGTATTTTGTAACAAAATACATTTTGTTGTATTTTTGCCCATCCCTGGTTAAAACCCATGACCCTAAGCCAGAGACGATTATAGATTTTCAATGATGGAATCACAGGACTTTGAAGATTTGATATTCCTGAGAAAGTATGAGCTGCAATCTGGTTTGCAATGGTGACTCACGTTTTTTCTTCATGATCACCTGAATAATATTTCCATAGATTTAATGGATGTACTTTAAGAGTATGTGTTAAAGAGAGGGATGTAGTAACCTGGTTACAATAACTGTGAATAGACTATTAGCTCATTAAAAAAGAATGAGCCTGAGGAGAGGAGATGTTAAAATGAGGGGTGTCTGATACTGTATGTGTAATTTGACCTGGTCTTAAGCCCCTAGTGACGGTGTAAGCTTTGCATTCTGTGTTTGTGGTGTGTGACACAAACTGTAATTTCACTGTGTTGATATTAGAAGCCCCTTCACTTGCTGGGAAGCTGCGCTGGGATAATGCAGGTGCTTTTGGGTGCTCAGCAGATAAGCGATGGCGTGCCAGGTGTTAAGGCTGCCTGGGCTGACACATTAGACAGGGATTTGCTCCTGCCAGAATGTCAAGCCAATGAGGCTCATAGAGGTAGGCTTGGATCAATGTCAGGGACAGGTAAGTACGCAGATAAGGGGATTACACCATGTTTGCGCCGAGTAATCTCAAATGAATCCTGCCAGCCTCTGTTTCATCCTCACCTGAAAAGCCCAAATTTTCTCTCTTCTCAACCCAAGAAACACGCAACATGGACAGAGTTCATTTCACAAGATGATCCTTTTAACTTGGCTTAAAAAGCATTTGAGTACACGTTGGGTTATGGTCATTTAACAACTGTGACAGTAATAATCGCCTCTAATTCTCTGAGGCTCCTTATTATTTTGGTATTTGCCCTTTATCACCAGCTCTGCCCACTCAAGCGATATGTGCGAATTTGTAGTTGGGTGTGGTTTGGTGGCTTATACCTGACCTGTTGGCAAAAAATAGGTTTATGTGAGAGCAGTGGATGTCCCTTTGGGGGGCACGGCTCGGAAAAAAGACACAGAAAAATCAAATCTTAGCCTCATCGTAGCCAATGTAGTACCATGCGGAGCAGCTCATGTAGTAATGAGGACTGTTTTGGGTTGGGGAAATGTAAGCTTGTCTGCTAAGTCAGTAGACTGTTTTACGTGCCAACTATAGGCTGATCCAGCTTAGACCACACGGTGCAGCTTTTTCCCCCATAATCACACTTTTACAGACCTTGTCAAGGACACGCAACCTCTTTGAGTTACTGATCAGTGACTCAATTGGGGATGGATGTGCTGCACATTTTGTGCACACATGCGCGCACGCAAATAGGGTGTGAGTTGTATATTTGTCTTTCCACTCGAAAGTGTAGCAGGATGTGCACAGACCATTATGTAATCTGGGCAGCATCACATCAGCCTGGTTAAGGGCATTTATAGACGCTGAGAGTCCCTCTGCTCCCTCTCAGAGTGGGGCCACCTGGACAATACAGGATGAGCTGGGCAGACTGTGATTAGATTGTGTGATGAGCAGGGAGAGGAAAACAATGACAATTTTCTTGGGCAAAGTGACAGCTGAACCAGGGCAAGAGGACATCTGATAAGAGAAGACAAATGTAACGCATGGTGCCTTTTAGTCTCCTTTTGAAACTTCAAAGTCAAAGACACTGTGATTTGTCTTAATTTGATTATTTGGTGCCAAACAGCCATATTTGTGTATAAGATAAAGTATATCTATGCACATATCTGTCACTCTTTCACACTCAACTAGCATCTCTGAATATCAAACCTCAGATTTAAATATTCTCTCTCTGACCTAAACTTGCAGACAGACACACATGCTTGCAGACTGTTCACACCAACCCACACACTGCTGCCACCCTGCTATTCCCAGTTTGTGGTTATTCCCAGACTGCGTCCGAGTGGCACCATAAGCCTGCCTGTTCATTTCATACTAAACCTGATGTCTCCTTGTCACATACACCATGGCCAATCTGAGCTCCCCATCCAGTAGCCATATAGATCAGTTGTTCACACATCTCTCCCTTACGTCATATTGACAGCTAGAGGCACACGAACATAGGTCATGGAGCCAGACATCATGTTTAGGGTTTACTTAACCTCCCTGTGGAATCTTTACTCATAACTCCATCCTTTACCCTCATGACAGTGTCCTGTGTCCGTGAACTGCATCATTAGGTATTTCTGCATGTTTAGATTTTCTGCAACAGAATCTGGCAACTTTCACTAATGAAAGAAAAAATAAAAAAAGTGGCTAAACGATTAAAACACGCTTGCAAGGCAAAAGCGCAAGAATATGTAGAATAATTATCCTGAGAGAGTGGGAGATTTAAATTTCCAGTCTTGACACCTGCATTAAAAATGATTGCAGCGTTGGTACAATTTAGCATTTTTGAATTATAGCCAAGATTTACTGGTGTTAAGTTATTTACCGAATGGCATATGATTAACACAACTTCATCTGTGAAGGTCATATGAGAGGAATTAATGCATGAAGTCTGAATAAGCCTGCCTTATACTGAAACATTACCAAATACCTCAAAAAGGCCACTAATTCTTATACTTTATGTAATATCTATATATGCCGTCTTTTGCAGTTATTGCAGTGGAGATGCTCATATATTTGTGCCCTCAACAAGCATTTGCTTATCTTACATACAATTCCTTATTGTATTGGAGGATATGCTCATAACTAATTAAAAACTGCATCTGTGAAAAAATACACCATTTTCCTAATCACAGTGGGTCCTGTTACTATGAAAATAGCGGCTCCATGTAAAATAAATGTCTGGGGTAAGGACACACCATTTGTTCACTATAATATAATACAATACATTGTCACTGAAATCAGAATAGTTGTTAATATCTGTAATTTACAAAGTTGTTGATACACCTTGGCTATAGCACTTTTCTGTCAGATTACATTTTTCCAAGATATGTTTGGGCCTTTTTGCCTTTGTTGTAAGGACAGTGCAAGCGTGAAATGGGGAGAGAGAATAGGAGATGACACGCATCCAAGGGCCCTGTCGGAGCCCAACTTGAGCGAGCCGCCACGAGCCCCCCCCCCCCCCCCCCCCCTGTATATTTGAGGTACACACACTAAACACCCTGTAGTCCATATTCAGATGTATAGTTCAGAGTTGATCCTGTTGTCAACACCTCACTATAAGTCACCCAATTTAGCGTTTATAAGCACTAAAGAAAATTTAAATAGATGGTTTATAACTTACTGTAAATGAGTTGTAAGCAGATTGAAATTAATTCATTATTATATTTGACAACAACCATAACTCCCCCCTGTGGAATCCCATTAGTGGATGGCAGTGAATAAACAGTAATTAAATTTAGCAAAGTTAGCAAAGAACTGACCTTATAAATGCTTACAGGCACTTTATAATGTGTTAGAAACCATTTGTTACATAATACATATATGCTCTACTTTTAAATGCTGAATGGTGACACTTCAGAGTGAAGTGTTACCTTTCTCTTTGTTAATGAGGTTGAGTTGATGAAACAATATAATGTGCCACCTACAGAGGGCAGTGTAACCACATGACATGAGGGTGAACTCTGAACCTTGAATCTGATATGACCACTACATCAATTACAGACAACCGAAATGCTGATTCACAAGTTAGGTTGTATTATGTGTTGATTGTCAAACCTCTTAGTGCCTGGACCAGCTGAGGGACACTATATGATGAATGGTACCGTTTGACACCGGCATGATAACAGATCATCACTATTCAAGCAACATAAAGACGAGCTGCGGGAAGGTATGGGGATGCATTGATCATAGTGTCATCACACTCAGCCTATCTGGTGGAGGACAAAGTGAGCTTCTATTCCACTTTAGTATGTTTGGAGAGCTTGACTTGGCCTTTCCTGGGTACCGACATCCCCTGGGCCAGCATGTCCCTAGAATCAGCAGCCTCATTACTCTTTAGACAAACAGCTTTGGACACATTGAACTCAGACCCAAAACAACCTGGCTCTACCCGCACCACTTTCCTCTCCCCCAGCTCTATTGCTGATCGGGGAGTGTTTGTCTCTCTCACTCTATCTCTCAGTGTCTGTTTGCCTGACACTTGTCTGGCTAGGCCTATTTTCTCCTTGATCTCATCAGTCAATGGGAGGACCTGTGAAGGCCACCTCCTCATCTTACTCAGTGAATCCTTGCCAGCTCTGAGCCTGTGTCAGCAGTTAGGGATTGACTCACACCAACACCATCTCCATTCGTTGCTCCGGGGGCCCACCGTGCAACGGCAGCACATCTTTCCAAACAGACAGCCTCATATGCATACCCATAAATCACAAACAAAACTGCCACCCCTGCCACACAACAAGACACTATACAGAGTCATAAACTCAGGCTGCCAAATTGCAGTGGTATCTGATATGATGCTCTGAGGAAAAAAACATTAGCTTTCCATACCACCGCTCGCATGATGATGAAGCCAATCAAGCTTGAGTTGTACCTGCACACATATGGAAAATATTGGAAATCAGAGACACTCTCAGCCTCTCTCTGCATAAATCAGTGAAGAAAAAAATTCTTAAAAAGAAACACCCCACAAATGGCTCGATTCAAATGTTGTAACATTTACACATATGGCAGTTAATTATTGTTACACCATTTTAAACTTAGCTAGATTTAAGAGCTGCAGAATTATACTTCTTGTGATTAATGATTCAGCAGCCAGAGTACAATGAGCGCACCAACAATTTGTGTTATTTTGACTACTAATAGAGCTCTTGTAAGGACAATGTCAAATGGGGGCTCAGTGAAATATAAATGAATAAGGGGCAGTTGTTTATGAAAATATTCTAATGTCCCCAATTCCCCTTTCCCTTTTACACAAATCTGTGTTCATTTACATAAAGTACAAACAGATTATTTATGTTTTATGTAGTTGTTTAATCGGCAGGAAAAAAGCATTTACATCCAGTAGCTTAAAATATAACAAATGTGTTGCATGCACAGCAGATAATTTGCAGTTATTTTTTCTTGGTAGACTTTTAGATGAATTACAAACTTAAAATAAGGAAACCTTAATGTTAAATTCACAGGCTAAGTCGAGTTTATTATAATAAGCATTGTACTGTGCATCATCATAACATACCAACAATAAAGCAATGTTAAAAATGACAAAGTGGACTCAGTGATAATGCTATTAGTTTACATAATCAGCTTTAAAGTCTTAATTCAGCAAAGACAAACTTAACAGAGAACTCAACTGCAACCCCAGTGTCGCGTTTATGGATGGAAACCATGGTGGTCTACTCAAAAGATCCAGAAATGACATAAATAAAAAATAAATAAAAACTCAACAGCAATGTGTCTTAGTCTGGATAACTGACACACTGCCCTGTCAGCCGATTTCACTGTGCATCCTCTCAAAGGCATATGCTGTAACCTGTCAACAGTGACGGCTGTTGATTATCCTCAGTTAACACAGGATTGTTTTCAGGATAGACATGCTTCGGGCTATTTTCAAATCCCATTATTTTTTCAAAATTTGTTGTGGGCACCTGCACTGAAATGGCTGTAGCTGCTTGGACGGTGATGTCATGTCCTCTGCATTGTTTGTGGGAAGGTGTGGTTACAGACCTGAGGAGGAATTCACACTCTACAATTACACACAAGTGACACGTGAATAAAACTTGTTATGTGGTCAAACTCTGATAGATTTGTAGTGGCACTACACTGTTTTTATACTCACATGTCAAAATAAAATAGGGCGTCTTTTTGGTGCCTGGCATGTCATTGTGGTCGAAATTATTTAGATTAACGACCGCAGTGTTTCTACGGCCCTGTGCCTCTGCAGGTCTTTCTCACGGAGGACTTTTTGACATGTCAAAGCTGGAAAAGCGCTGGCGTACATAATTAAAGTTATAATGGCTGGATCCCATTCAGCTCCTTTGGATTCTTGGTGCTTGTTTTATGGATGTTGGCTCGCTGCCATGCTGTCTTGACTTGGAAGTCAGGACTCGTGAATACAACAGAGCCATTGTTGGTGTTATTTTTAACTCTTGTGCTTTTCATACTGTGAAATGTCAAAATGTCTGGGGTGAGATAATGCTTATTGGGTTATTTGGGAGTTCAACATCATGTAGGTGGGTATTTCTAGCTTAATGTGACATAAATGTACAGTAAAATGTAATACAATAGTGTCACTGAAATCGATACTAGTCAGAATATCTGTTTTGACTTGTATTCACCCATTTGTTAGTTGTAGTGCAGTTCAGTCAGATTATATTGACTATATTTAAAGATATATTGGGGCCTTTATGTCTTTGTTGTGATGACAGTGCAAGTGTGGAATGAAGAGAGAGGGAGAATGGGGGAGGACACGCATCAAAAGGCTGAGTCGGAGGCATTGTTGGTGTTGTTTTTAACACTTGTGATTTACATACTGTGATGAGTCAAAATGTCGCGGGTGAGATAAGTCTTATTTGGTGATGAAGAAAAATGTTCTGCATGGATGTCTGAGGAAAATGGGTGGATTTCTAGTCAGTTGTTCACAATGATGAATAACTCAACCTGCCTCAGTTGTCCTTACTTGAATGTCTTACAGTCTAAGCAAAAAGCTTGAAGCACGACTGAAGCATGTCGTTATTACCAATCACTGTAAGTCCTGACAAAATGTCCATCCCCCTCATGAGACCCTCAAGGTTCATCTTATCACAAGAGACAGGATGGCAACTCCTAACACAAAACAAAAAATATCAACTCCAAAGCATTCCTGCAGAGGCCTTCAGTCCTCTCATGTCAACTATCTGAAATGCCTGACGTAATTTAGGTCAGGCATAATATAATTCACACAATTTTAAAAGTATTAGAATATGTGTAAATTCCCTGATATGGGCGGTTTTGGAGTTCAGCTCAACAGAAGGTATGCAGGGTAATATTCCTAAACTCTCTGCATGTAAAATCTAAATTATGTGTATGTTAGTTTCCTACATAGAATCGCTAAATATTAGTTTAGAATGAAGTGTCCTTTTTAAGTTTACCCTACTTAATCTAACCTTGGTCCAACAAGTTAGCAGAGTTGTTATTTCAGGATTTGTATCACATGGCATTGTAGGTTTCTTTTTCCTGAAACAGAGTCAACTCCACTTCTTTGTTATGGTGTAACATGACAGACTTCTGCAACAGCGTGTATCGTTACCAGCGGAGGGGCGGGAACGTGGTTGAAATCTAAGCAGCTCATAATTGTTCTTTATTTTTTCTAAGTTTGCCCGGAGCGACCCAGGAACCGAGGCGAGTCTGGTGTTGGATCCGGACCACACTTCTTGCGCCACGGCGCGGGGCTGAGGAACTGAGGGCTGCACGCCGCTCCCTCCGGCCGCGGACTTTTCTCTGTGCGTCGACGAGGCGGAGACACATCCCTCCATATTTCAACCCCCCCCACTTACTCCCTCCCTCCCTGCTACTACCCGCCGCTTGTTGTCTCCACACAGCGGGGCAGAGAGAGCGTGGAGTGGGAGGGGAGTATATCCATGTAGCCGTCGGATCTCCTCCAGTGCGCGCCTCGCTTGATCCCTCCTCCGCCTCCTCCTCCTCCTCCTGCCTGGGCACAGCCTCCTGCTTTTTCCTTACATGACAGTCAGAGCCTGAATCGGATCCCACAGGTGTGTCCATGCAAACTGAGACACGCACACACACACCTGGAGATGACCATGTGACTCGGCACCTGGGCGTGGAGAAAGTCCCTGATACGTGAACCAGAGTCCCTTTTGTTGAGGACTTGTCCGCGTCGCGTTTCAACAGGGACCGGACAATTCGCTTCAAACCCGGAGTAGCGTGTGGCTCCTCCGGGATAGTGCCTTCTCCCCGACTCCCTCACAGGACGTGTTGAGGAGAGTAAAATGTGAACTTGCTTTCGGACTTGTATTTTTTTTTTGGATCACTTCTCCGGGGGGGACGTGTTTCTTCAGAGGCTGGACTCAACTAACTCCTCTCTTCGCTCCCGTTTTCCTCCAAGGTGAGTTTCAGGGGAAAGGCTGGTACATCCCGATAAAGTGAAACCGGGACTATTTTGACTCCTGCGTTTAACCGTGCCATCAATTTCAAACCCCGGTAAATTCGAGCATCAAGTTTTGATAGCCTATTTTACGCCCCGCCGACATAGCACGGGAGCGGAACCCATTCACAGGAACGCCGTTACTTACCCCGCAAATAACACCGCTTATATGCCACTGGTTTATTCATCTGTTTACCAGTCCAAAGTATTGCAGCTGTTTTCCCACACGTGTCCTGGAAGTGAACTACGAACCAAGATCATTAAATGCTCACGTAAACAGATTCGATCCATCTAGGACGTGTGACACAACTCAATCTACAGCGATGTCATTGTGCAGAAAGGATGGAATGCATGTCTGAAACTCCTCATAGTCTTAGTCATGTGCCTGAATGCTGGCGAACTTGCTGTAAACTCCGCCGTCATGCTCTTCCCCAAACCAAGCATTTCACCCGAGCAGCACTGCAGCCACAGCATCTGCCCCGCCGCCCCACAAGGAGCCGCCTGCCCCCCCCCCCAGAGCCAATTTCAGTGAGGATTGGGCACGTGAACTGTGTTCCTCACCTCTGGACAGTAGATTGTACATCAACAGCTGAGAAGACGGGAGTAGTAGCAGGCTTTGCTTCCTGTTTGTTTGTCCACCCCCACTTCTCTTCACTCTCTCTGTCTTGTCTCTCTTGTGGAGAACAAGGAGACAGAAGCACTATTCATGCCCCTGTTGAATCTCCTGTGCAGTTCTGTCAGTGAGTATCTCTCAGTCCCTGGCCCTCAACAGGCCACTGTACTGCCTTGTTATCCCGCTGAATCGTCCTTTTATTTGCAGTCTGCCGCCATCTTCCGCCCCCCTCGTGCTCAGACCTACTGTACTTAGGATGCTCCATCTCCTAGGGATTACGCTCATTGAATAACATTATACAAACAGAACCGGAGTGGGAATGGATTAGTGCGGGCAGGGGGGCGAGTTGAGGCAGGAAAGGCAACTGCTGGAGGTATTGGTGGTGGCTGGAAGGGGGTTAAGAGCAGGGTTCCAGTCAGCTTCCAGTCTCCTGCCTGTGCAGGGATGGTTTCCCAGCAGATGCCATCTGCTCACATTGACACACACACACAAGCAACTTGAAAACCTATCTGCTTCCTTGCCCTCTTTCCACCATCTCTCTTTCTCTTTTTCCTCTCTCCTGCTCTCTCTGCCCCACAATGCTTCATTCAGGGTTTATCTATTCCACTCTGAATAAATAGAGACACCTTATCTGCGTCCAGGAGAGCGGTGATAAATGTTTTCCCCTGTTCCCTGCAAGGGTGAAAAGACAAGCGTTCCACACTTCTTCATCATAGATGCTCTTTTCAGGGCAAGCGAATCTGAGACATTTCTTATTCAGGTCATGTGAGGGAGAATTCAGAAAAACAATCCCAAAAAAGCGAAATTAAAGCTCATACCCTACAATACAGAGAACATGGAAAAATAACAAACAAAGTAGGCATTTCCACAATCCCACTTTTTTCCCTTCTGTTTTTAGTAATGGGCAACTGCATCTGCAAATGAAACTTTGTGGTGAGAGTATTTTTGGAACCAGTAAAACAACCTCTCACTGACTGAGAAACGGTGGTAGCAAATTATTGGCCAGTGAGTTCTCTCTCGACTGTTGAGCTCCTACATGTTTTGGTAAAGCCAGAGTTCATCCCGTCCTTTTCAGTCTTACACGGTTTCCTTTGACAGTTTAAACCGTGTCGTCTCCTGGAAGCGTGCACCGCATTTCATAGAGTATTGAGGTCAGATGAATTTGAACCCATCCCCAGTCTCTTTTGTTTCCTTTGCATTGGATTACTGACTTCTGTCATTTTCATTTTGAAAATAAAACCATAATCCCCATAAGCAACAAGCAATCCCCAGGCCTCCTGTTTGTAGCGTCCAAAGAGAAAAGGGCTCTAAACTAACTGACACATTTATTGTGTGTTTGCTGTTGGTTAGTCCCTCAAATGACATGTTAGTCTCCTTTGTTCCTGTTCCTTTTATAACAGGATCCCATAAAAAGCCTTATCAAATTGTTCTGCCTGATGTACATGCTGTCACTTTAATAAGCTGAGTAGTTGACACCCATTGGCTAAAATGTTTTCCTTTTTTGGAATGGAATTTGAAAAGTTATTGGTAAAAAATAGGTGTATATATGGATGAGAAAGATCCATATGTATTACCTTGTTCCTCTTCTTATCTTAGGTACACAAACGTGTCAGGGAAATGTGGGTTTATGCGTGAAGGGCGTGTCAGCTTGGCATTAGACAGCTGAAGAATCTGGGGAAAAGAGATTTCCTCCAGATTGGAGATAGGCTTGTCTTTTCATGTCTGCGGATTATACTATGATGAAGGGAAGTCATGCAGAGGTGGATTGCTGATCTTATCTCTGCTGTGTTTTTTAGCTGCCACCTGTGCCCTTGGACTTCATGGCCTTGTCCTGAACTATCCCTTCAACAGCTTACCTTTCTTGGCCACACCCTCTTGCTCCAATGTGATGTTTGAACTTCACACACTAAACCCTGTACACTCAACACCCCCCCCCCCCCCCCCCACACACACACTCTTTTGCGCTCCAGATAGGAGATAGCCATGCTGATATATGACAGACCCACGAGGTGTTATCATGCTAATTCTGATGCTTACTCCCCCAGCAGCAGGATGTGAGATGGGCTCTGTGGCAGAAGATAGCAGCTTGGCACTGCTTCCCTCCTGCCACCAACCCACCACCTCATGCAGCTTTCAGTTCAGTTCAATCCAGGGTTTTATCTTGGTCTGTCTGCAGGCTTCCAAGCAAAGCACTTCAGCGCCAGACATTATGGTCAAGCTCAGCTCAGCAGGGTGTACTTTTACCTCTAAAACAACCTTGACACTTTCTCAACCCACAACGTCTTTCAACCCATGTCCATGACCGACACCACAGTGCTCTCAACCCATCGCGGCTTAGTTTATTTTCCACGCTGCTGCCAACTCATGCGGCTGTTGCCTACACTGTTTCTCTTACACCCTCATCTCTACCTTTAACCACTTTACTCTTCCCCACACTCTGTGCTTGTAGCATGAGTAAGAGGAACATGATGAATATTGTAAACAGGCTCACTCTCCTGAAAGAGATAAATGATTCACATGGGGAGGCAGCTGCCTTAATTGCTTGGTTGATAGGTTATGGGCAGGGTTTCCTGCACAAGAACAGAGTCATCGGATTCCTCACATTAATATAGTAGAGAGGGAGACTGTTGATGTTACACAAGGTCTACAGAGGTAGGCGGTTGTGTTTGGGGGAAAAAGTGGTATCCCAGAGGAAAACATGATCTTCATCGCTGTACAAAAGGCATTTTGGGAACAACAGTGGTGTTGGCTGTCAGCAGCCTTGAGGTTGCAAAGCTGAGGACTGAACACCAGTGATGGATACACAATACAGACATCAGCCTCAGTCTGCCTCCTCTCACTCACTTCCCTGTGGCAGCTGAACTGACAGGCTGACACAGACACACAGTATTGCAGAGGCTTTTGATACTTTCTGCTCACTGTCAACAAGCCCACATACTCAGACCACTGGCAAAAGTCCACACCCAGCCAGGCATTTCAACCTATCACCAAAGATGCTGGTGTCTGGAAACATATCAGCAGTGATGAGAGTGATGGGTCACCTAAATTCCCAACCTGGGAAATCTATGTTAGATGTTTCCCCTCTTCAGGCTAGGTATTGCCAAGAGAAAAGAGAACAGGAATCAAGTATATTTTTTACTTTGGTAATTGAGTCTGGCACATAGCTTTCAAAATGCTATCCATTTAAACACTTAGGGAAGTTGGTCATGCCTGCTTTAATCAGTGCAATGTAATGGGCGATGTTTAGTACAGCTCCCTTGCTTAATGATGAAAAGATGCCTTGCAGATCTCTCAGACTTTAATATATTGAAGATGAGTCAATGTTTCATTTCTGTGCAAATTAAGGGTGCCTGTGCCGGACTTGGCAGCTTGGTGATATATCTTCTTCAGAGAGCTTTGGGTTTGAAATGGACTTAGGTTTACTATAGTTGAGGGAAAAATGGAATCCTTGTGTAGAGCCACATATTACATCTGCCAATGTGGTTGTTTTTTTGTCTTGTTGGTTAGTTTATTTTAAACAGGATTACGCAAAAACTGCTGAACCGATATGCACCAATCTTAGTGGAGGGAAAGGAAGAAGCCAATTAAATTTTGATACAGATTCACAGGGGTGGATTTGGGCTTCTTTCACAGCTTTCCTGAAAGTAAGCATGTTTTACAATTTTCTAGTGTTTTGCTTGAAGTTTTGATATTTCTGTACCAACAAACTGTAGTCTTGCAATGCCTCATGCAGGCTTCTCTGTGAAGCTTTAGCAATATCAGTTTGGTCACCTAGTCACAAGATGGCTCAGAGCCTCCAATTCTGGTAGTTGCAGAGCCAGGCCAACCATAGTGAAAGGTTCCCTGCTTGCTATCGTAGCTTTGTTAATCTCACCAGAAAAATGCAAATGGCGATGGTTGGTCAGTATTCAGATGAGCCAAACCAATGTCAACAAATATCCCTGGTACTTTGTTCTAGTGCAAACCCCTGAATCATCTGGCTGCATTAGGGTGATGCTGCAGCACCTAATCCAATAGAGGAGTGGTGCAGCCCACTACCCTTGCCGCCAGCTGACTGTCATCTCCTTGACCCCCCAGGGGAACCAGAACAGGGCCAGTGTGCATTGAGACCAGTCAGGGGAGTGTCCTTGACTCCAGAATCTTAGACCATCAGAAACATTAGGGAGGTGCTTGACTGGGCAAATGGTCAGCAATAGTGGCAAGTGGATATCAACAACAGGTTGCAGTTCACCTTTTCTTTTGCCCCCATGCAGTGTTCAGTCTTGAATGGGATTGATTAGAACTGCAAACGAGAGCTGCACTAACATTAAGACTAGTGCATTGATGGAACGTCAACCGGGGGTGGTGTGACGGCAGCATAAAATATGCTTTGCCTAGGCAGCAGCTACAGAGACAAAGCCATGAGCAGCTTATCCTTTTTCTGGAGCTCCGACTCCAGGCAGTGAATATTGTCACTTAACAGTGAGTAATCAAGTATACGGTCCATATACACAGCCATAACAAGAGCTGGTATTCAGTTCAAGTGTAAGTCATAAAACAAGATTGTTGATTAAACAGAAAACCTTAAACAACAGCATCCAACTGTCAGTAGATGAATCCTGTGGAGAAGAGAAGACTAATAAAAGTCCTTTACACAGACGGAATAAGAATGAAATAGATTTCAGGTTAAAACTTGTAGAAACCATAATCAGCACGGTTGGATGGTGGATCCATCTGGTGCATGCTGGGTGGTATAGTTGAGGGTGGTAACTGTTTTGTTGTGACATCACAAAGCTACATTTATAGAAGTCCTGGCAGCACGTTTTAAGCTACTACTTCTAATGTGGGGATTATGCGTATCTCTTTGCATTGAGTATTTTGATACTTTTTATTAATACAGCACCTAGACCCGCTTTATAACCGGATAAGGAAATCTCACATCCTATCTACAACATTAGACTTCAGGCTTTTGAGATGCCAATTTTGCATCATATTTGGGAATATATGGATCTTGATGTAAAAACTTTGACATAGACATATTTATGATGTTCTGATCTTCACTTGTGTAAATTTGAGCGCAGATTTACAAACTACCTCTTCCCAGTTTCTACAGTTCTGGAGCATTTGTAGGATTGTTTGGCCTTTGAGGTATGGACTCTATTAAATGCTAATCTAGTTCCACCTGTATGTATTTATTGTCACTTCACTCTTTGCTCTTGAGTGAGAGTTGCTCTATTTTGAGTGCCATTTAATCCTAGCCAGGGAACCAGAGGGTTCGAGTCATTTCACAGTTAATCCTCAAGATGACCAATTTACTCCTGCCAAGATCATTTTTAATTATCACCTCTGCTTTACAGTTAATTTGATGCCCACTTGATTTATGTAAATTTTGTAGGTGCCATTGAGTATTGGTCCTCTTCTTTTCTTTTTTTTGCATGCACACAAGGCGATTAATTATGAAGTACTGAATGTGAGCCTCAGCCAGGACTGGTGGGCGACAGATGCATGAAGGGTCAGTGCACTGGCAACAGCTGGAGATGAAGGTCACACCAACCTGAGAAAGCTAAGGGGGAGATAAAGAGGCGAACCAAGGAAGAGGGATCGTCTTTGCAAGTGTACCTCTATGGAAGAGATGAATGATCCTTGTGGATCTAGGAAGTAACTTGGTTGCAAAGTGCAAGTATGAACAACATTAATACCAATAGATGCTTCTTAAAAAATACAAATATACACATACTCCTGTTGTTTGCATGAACGACTCATAGAAAAAATATGAAAATGTTACTGCTATAATTTCCGTATTGCTAGAGACACCTGTTTATGTATTTACACAGGGAAATATTTCTTGATTGCCTACCACAGATGTGTTTGTTTTAAAGTGTGGCATTTTTGCAATTTTAAGTAGTATTCTCAGATTATAATAAAAGTATGATATAATATTAGGTACGTTTCATTTAAACATTGTTAATTAGACTTTGTACGTTTTTTGGGGGATAATATTTAGATTTGTTTTACTTTGAAGTGTCTTGAAAATCATCATAATTATGTTTTAATAACATTTTAAATCAGCGTTTTAAATTTGGTTGACAGAATGTGGTCTAAAATAGCAATAGCAGTATTAGATCTGGAAGAAACACATGTTGTCCTTATTATCGCTGGCATCTGCTGAATTCTACTGGCAGCTGGAAGCGGACATGGGGGTGGCAGCTCTGCTAGAGGTTGCAGTGTCTGTCTCTTGGTTGTCTGTTTCAATCAAAATTCAAAATCAAGGCAAATTCTCATGGTGGAGCGATGTGCTTGTCCGTAAAAAACTCAGTTGTTGGTGATGATGTGTTTCAAATTAAATCTAATGTTAAGTGAGGGAAATTAAACTGTGAAGTAGAGTTCACATGCGACCGACCTTCAGGAGCATGTTAAACTAACACAGTGTATTCACCTCTTCCACTGTGCCCAGATCATGCTGCGATAAGTCAGTATATAGGCTGGGTTGTGTTCCTGTATTATAGTTCCCCAAGAAATCATATCATAAAAATGTAATAATTTAGTCAGTGTCATGTTCTTGTGTCTGGTAAATGAGATGGGTATCGTGGCCTTTCGGTGGCCTATGATCCAAGAGGGACCTATTAAAATCTGCTCATACAGGAATTGTTAAAGTTACTGAGAATCTAGTTAAATGCCACAGACTGTTGCTTCTCATCTGTACACTGACTGACTGTTTAACTGGGGCTAGTCTCGGTAGCAGTAATAACACTGCCAGAGATATGGCCTTAACCTTAGAGGCTGACATTTTGACCGCTGGTCTCTAAAATTTAAGGTTGCTAAAGAACAAGGTTGGGTTTTCTAAGGTAACGGTAATGTTTTTAAGATAATTAAAGTTCTTTATTGTTATGCAAGGGAAAAGTGTCCGCTCAGTGCGACTGCACAGACAACTCAGTGGAGATAAAAGTGCAATAGAGAAATGCCACAAAAACTAATAAAACCTACTATAAAGACGGCAAGTGTAGATGGCAAAAATGCAATAACACAGTGAGAATATTTTACTTTGGTGTTGAGTTTTGTCATGTTTGTTTTGTTCTTTATTTGGAAAGCAGACTCATGCAGGTTTTTGTATGACTCAGGACTTTACATTTGGATCGACCTTGTTGAGTTGGGGTATTGTGGTGGGCTTGAGACAGACCTGTAGGAGTCTATCAACAATGACTTTGTTTTGATCTACAGGAATGTGCGCTATGTCTTATCAGCTCACCATGACCTTAGTACCAGAACTGAGTGGAATTGCCCACTGCTAACTTCCTGTTTATGTTAACTCTTCTGAACATACCCGTTAGTTCCCTTTATCAGCAAAACAGAGCCTGTCTTTATCCGTATCCTTGTGCTCTTAAACTTTTTTTGTTGAATTGTTTTTTCCGCTCTCTTCTTTGTCTTTTCTTACTCTGCGTGTCTGTAGTCTGTGGATATTAATCCCGGTGCTTCAGACCGGCCTCAGGCTCAGAACTGTCTTCTGAAATGCAGATCTGTGGAGGTGTCATCATAGCTCTATGTCTTAGGTGCCTGCGCTTGCCCCCCAGCCTCACTCTCCTATTCACACTGCAGTGATGACATGCATTATTCCTCACTGACTCATCTGGGCAGTCTTAAAGCTGCCAAGATTAAGTTTCCTCTGTAAACTTTTTTTCTTTTGCGTAATGAAGATATTTGTTAGATATTTTTATGCTGGTGTCTGCAAATCATATAGATGTTGTATCTACATTTTTCTACACCCTCCCTTCTCATTCCTAATCTGTGTACAGCTGTGTACGGCCATGTGATGGTCATGTAGACAATGTACTCTCTTTGCACAATTTTATTCTGTCCTGTCACACTCTGTTTCCCTGTATACCTCTTTTTCACAGATCTGTGTTTACAGTTACTTCACACTGGGGTTTCCAGCCTCTAACTAAAGCAAATGACAGGCCTGGGAGAATATGACATCAGAGTCGCAACCACATGCCCTGTAAGAATGCCTAAATATTTACAAGCCCCCATAACACATGCTATAGCCTCCCATTTGTTCAGGTTGTATGTTTTTTATCTCGGCACTGTGGTTGCCTCTTTCAACTGTAGCTACGTCTATTCTACGTCTGAGCAGATCCCACGCCATTGATTCCTCGGTGGAGCAGGGCTCTTTAATTACAGTCATTAGGTGGAGTAGATCTGCTGCTGGGGTTAGAGAACCTTATTAGCAAGACCATGTCTCTTTGCCTACAACATAGCGAACAAGCTAATGCTGCTTGCCAGTGTGCATTCTCTGACAACAAGCTGCAGCTACAATGTTTACCAAAAAAAAAACACTGCCAAATTGGATCCCCAAATCAAACAAGCCTCACCAGGAGACATTCTTCACTCTAGTTTCATCCTGTTTCAATTGGATGTGGAGAAGTGTGCAGCATTCCAATAACGGATTGAAGCAAAGTGGGGTGTAAGAGGCCGTGTCAGCGTGGCGTCACTTGTTTCCTGGTGGACTGGTGCTGACTGGCAGCATGACCAAGCCGGAGAAGCCATCTATCCACCACTCCAGAACTCCATTAAGATTTCTCTGCAACCTTCCCTGTTGAGATCGACAATTCACCTCCAGTGACAGGTCTCTCCTCCTCCTCCTCGTCCTCCTCCTCCTCCTCTCTTAGATAGTATCTTTATTTTGAACCAGTTTCTGTTCTCTTTCACTTCCAGTCCCTGTGTTTGTCTGTTGTCAAGATGTCATCATGCAGTCCTCCGTGTCGGTTGTTTAATTAGTCATATGGAGTTGGTCTTTGGGTAATGGAAAACATTAGCTCACATCTTGGTCCCACTAGGTTCTTAAGTGTCTCTACACCTTCTGACTTGAAATCAAAACATGATCCCCTTTGAGCAGCCTGCTAAAACCTGGCATCTGTTCTGCACATTGAATAATAATAAAACAACCTATAATCAACCCCTCAAAAAACAGCAAGATTATTCAATATGTTGTAATTCCAAGTAGAAACTTAAAAAAATTAAAATGTTAGTCCGGGGAGGTTTCTTAATCTGGATTTTAGTGATTCGTTGTTTCATTAATGTTCTCAGAGTTGTGATCCTCAGCATCAATGTTACGCCTTCCAACAAGCCCTGGTCATTGTGTCCATCACAAGACAATTGTTGTTTTGTGAACTTTTCTTCCTGTTTTTATCTTTTGGTGAACAGCAGTCACGGAGTCGCGTGACCTCTAGACTGACTTTTGTGAAGAACCAGGTTAAGCCTTGGTGATGTGGTCAAAAAATATTATTTCATGCCAACCAGTTCCTTATTCTGAGGAAGTGACAAAAGGTTTTGTGGTTAAAATGGGCTTTCAGGTGCCACAGCCTTGTGACAGAATACAGTCATACCTTTGTCTATCAGCACGCACCTCCTGTTGGCAGGTGTTGATGTTAGCAAGGGTAACCTAAGCTAGGCGAGGCCCTGTATTTAAGTGCATTATTAGCTGCAGCGTACCACCCGTGGAGCTCAGACAAATAAAAATCCCATTTCCTCTCGTTCCGTTTGTGGTATTAAGAGCTGGGGATTGTGCTGGTGTCTGATTGCCAGTGAATAAGCCACTCAATGTGCGACTAGTTAAAGCCCTCTCAGCGCAGTGAGGGTGAGGCCTTCCCTCTGTATGCATCACCTCAGCCAGCGTGATCGATTCACTGCTTGGCCCACCGAAAATAATTCAAACCTTGACCAGGGCAACCTGTCTCCCCTCAGCTTCGCTTCCTCACAGACACATACACAAACGGATACAGTACACACAAATGTATAAATGTACAGTGAGTCCACACACACACACAGTCTGTCTCTCACCCTAAGGGAGCTGGACAACCCAGGCATGCATCCATGAATTCCTCATAACACAATCTGTTGACTGATCAATAATTCAATTCTATCTGTGCGTAAGCATGTCTGGATGTAATCTCACCTGCACCTCCCTCGGTCTTCTCTTAACAAGGTGGGTGTCGAGTCCTTGAGCTGGGCTCAGCTTACGTCTGTGTGTGTCGTTGTGTGTGCTGATTAGTTGGCTTCAGTTAGTTCTCAGGCAGTACTTGTTCTGGTCCATGGTTGTGTATTCACTTTATCTGTGCATGTGTGCACACACATGAAAGCCCTTGACCGTCGTGGATTACAGTGTTCCTTATTTGAGCTGTGTACATCTCCCGTGTCTTTGTGTCCACAGTGGTGTGTGGATGTGAATGTGTCCATCTACAGCAAAGGTGTGTGTGTGTGTGTGAGAGAGCTTATGCATGATCTGTCTCCCTGCAGGCAGCGAGATGAATCAAAGGCATGGATCTCATTAAAAGGTAGAGAGCCTGTAGAGAGGTCAGTGGCTAAGTTCTCTGATTAGTGGGCTCCAGCGGACTGCTTGGGTGCTGTGCTTGGCGGCTGTGGAGAGGTGGGGGGTCCCCTCATTCACATGCCTCTCATCCCTCTCTAGCCCACGCCTGGAGGGTGCCAACACTTTCTCACCTCAAGCTTCAGATCCATCTGAAGGAGTCAAGGACAACACACAGTCATTGTTGTCTAGCCCCCTCTATCTACTACAACTATCTATCACGGCATAACGGGCTGTCTACATCCAGTTTTTATTCCTATTTGAGTGTTATATCAAAGGCCACATTCAGTTTCCATACCAGTGACAGCTTCTCTCTGGATATCAAGCTGCAACAATAGCCCGACAACCAGCTTTCTGGGTTGTTAGTATCTCGTTCCAGGGCCCGGACTCCTATCAAAGCCAGCGACCATGAACCTGCGATGACTTTCAGCCAAGGGCAAAGTGTGTGTGTGTGACTGTGAGTTAGAGAGACAGGACACTTCTGAAGCCTGGCTTTGGACAGTTTCTCCTTTTTTGTCTGAATGGTCTTTTTCTTTACCCTCACCATCTCATCCCCTCTCAGTTTAATGCCCTTACAGATAAAACATAGCCTGTAAACTTCCTCTCTGTTTCTCCGTATCCTTCTCTTGCTGATAACCGTGGTATCTTGAAGTTGGCCTTGGCAGCATTCCCCGTCTACTCACCCACTCCAACTCCGTCTCCTCTCTTTCCTCTCTCCTACTGTGGTAGTGCATTGTATGTAATCAGTAGATGGGGGAAATGGTGTTTCAGTTATTTATTTATATTTTCTATTTTCCCTTTCTCTTCTGGAGCCCATCGGAGGAGAAGGGTGGCAGGAGCGATTGCAGTTGGAGACGACTGGCGCATATCTGCTGACTGTCACTTCCATTAAGTGTACTGTCTTCAGACGCCTTCCCTATATACCCAGACCTGGCTCTTAAGAAGCCAAGGTCCCCTTTTGTGCAATGTCCACCCTTTTTAATCCTTCATTCCACAGACGTTTTAGTAGTTACAGGGCAGTTCTTTCCCCTTAAAGATAACCTGGTTAAATTTTGAGGTGCATTGTATATTTACTCACAGTCACTACCAGTTGAACACTTCCATTGATCAATTTTTATCGAAAATTATGCTGTTCAAATCCACTGAATAGCCTTAAATGGTAGATTGCCCAAAGTGGGAAAAAAACGTATAGGTCACCAAAACCTGAAAAGGCATGTCAATTATTTTTCAGATATTAAGAGTTAGGTGAATTTCCATCTTTCTTGCAGTGCCAGAAGTTGATGCAAACAACTCCCACAGGTGCTCCAAAGTTTGGTGATGACTTAAAAAACCTCTGTCTGTACAAAAGCAGCATTGGAACAAACTGTTGCTGCAGGAAGTGGTACTGTAGATTGCTCATCGGAATGGTTAGTACAGAGATTGGTGTTAGACTTCCTCTCTTGCGTCATCATTTTGACAAACAAGAATGTAAATATTTCTCATCATTAACGACCCTTTAAACACTAAGTAGAAATAAGTCGATACACAGTTAATATATGAACAAACCACACATTTAGAAAACATCTAATCGAACTTAATGATCTGAGCTGAAACCTTCCTCCTGGTCTGATTGATTGACTCTAAATTCAACCAAATCAAGGCAGATTTTTCAAGAGGCGAATGTCATTTTTGTTCCTTATACTTGTGTCCATTTTATTCTGAAGGCCAATGTTCTCGTATTGCGTGTGAATTACTTACCTATTGCCCTTTGTTCTCTAATCTGTCAAAATGATTGAACGGCCTTCTGATTTTTCTGTTATTGTTAAAAAGAAAAAAATCACGAACGGTAGAAAATATTCAGTTGAGGCAACCAAAAGAAAAATGAAAGTTACTACTGACTACACCAATGTGACAAACTTTCGAAGAGAGAGAGAAAAAGAAGTGATTTGGCTTCTGAGTTTTTGGCATCTCTGTCCTCTGTCCTCTAAGAGCAGAGAAGGATGAAATCCCTGTAGTCCATACACCACCTTGCTGCTCCCACTGCCTCTCTACTCTTCCAGTCTATCCCTCTCAGGTTTGGTCAATTAATAAAGCTTGACATTTATTGGAGAAAACAATTAAACGCGCTTGGTTTTAAGGATTTTCTCGTATACAAATCACTCTGCCAGTGTTTGTTTACACATCACTGGCAACCTGATTCCCGCACAACAGTGCGCTGCCAAAACATAGGCCTCAAAGGAAATCATTGTAATGCTCTGCAAGAGCCTTTTCCAAAGGGCAGTGCAGAGCCACTTGTTGTCATACTCTGTTTAGCAGAATAATCAGCGCTTTAATTAACAAAAGTTAGTTCAGAATATCAATTATACTTTTTCTTTATCTGCAGTCATGGCACACCAAGAGACAATTATGAGTGATTATGGGTTTTTGCTGTCTCTCACTGGTGATGATTAGTCCAGTTTTGCTTATAAATCACACTTTTTCCATAAATAACTTCTCTCCCTGCCCTCTGTTCTCATTTTAAATTTCTTCTTAATAATAATGAATGGCTGTAAGCTACACTTTCTTTTATATCATAAGTATGGAAGTAAGTTGTTGAATGTGTTCTGTTGAGGCAGCGCAGTGCGTTTTTTGTTTAGGCAGCCTCAGGGGCCCACTAACATTTTCCTTCAGTCTCATCCCAGTCCAGACACGCTCCTCGCTCTGGTATGACAAACATCTCCACAGCGCTCGCTCAAACTAAAGTCGTCTCTTGATGGCACACAGTCATCTCCATGTACTTAATTCTTTCACACTTGCATACACATCCAGTCTCTTGTCCCCTGCTCTCTGTTTATCTTTGTCTCATTGTCAAAACACCCTTACACAAACACTCTCTGGAGTCTCCCGTGAGTCTCCGAACACCGGGCTCTGGGGTTTCTCTTTTTTCCGATGCGGGCTGGGGTAATGACATGGTTGTCGCCCACACTGGGGTCGCTGTGAAACATCGGATCTGCTTCACAACCGCACATTTCTGTCTGTTTGTGTAGGGTGATGAAGTGTGCGTTGTTATCTGGAGTTGTGCCGTCAGCCCAGAGTCACGGCGTCATAGCCCTCGATGGAAAGGAAACCATGTTTTGTTTCACCTCACCTCTTACTTTTTCCATCCCTACTTTTTCCTTATTTTATTGAAACAGTCCTCGCATTTTCACTTCTTCCCCAATGTTAGGAATAATGTGTCAGGCTTGATTTTGACTGAGACATGACCAGATTTTGGTTCTCTTCCAGCTGCTGATTTTTCCAGGTGGCCCGTCCAGAGCAGGTAAAGGGTGCAGTGGAACCAATTATAGCAATGGGTTTTGTGCGCAGTAAGCGTAACATAGTGGTAGTGGGTGTGATGGGTTTTTAATGGGACTGAGCCACAGACACAGATGTAAAGACTTGTGGTTTTTGGTGATTGCAATGGTCAGTATGTGATAGGTTGGCCGGCAGAGCAAAATCCACTTGAATCCGTGACTGATTGTTTAGATCAAGTACCACTCGCAGGCTCGGCCACATGTTTTCCCACTACTCTTTTATATTGCTTTTGTGTTGCATACATTTATAATTGAAATGAGAGTAGAATTGAGTTTCTTCTTTTTGCAAATTAAACTATCTAAAGTACTAAATTAAAGGCCTGTGCTGTTGGGGTTAAGTGCATGTGCTTCCATCTGTTACTCACATTGCTCATAAGCATTGTTTTGTAGTTTCATCCAAGCACTAAGTAGAAAAAGGGAATTAAATAACCCTGAGTTTTCATTTCCGACACTCATAATTGATGTGCTGGTTGTTTGCTTATTCACAGTGGGGATTGAAAGCAAAGACTTATTCCTTAGAAAGTATTCTTAGGATGTTATCTCTTAAGTAATGAAAGTGTCCCTTCTTCCCCGTCTTTGGAGCCAGTGTGTGATCCTACGTCTGGCCAGGGTCTGTACGTTAAATGATATGGCTGGGGCCATTAGCTAGATCTTTGTCTGTTCATACTTCTGGCTCTTCGTGATAGCTAAAGTGTTTTCTGCTTAATAACCATACTGTCATATGCTCTTTTGTAAGGATGCACATTAATCTAAATGCACGCCAGCACATTAAAATTCTTCAGAGCAGCGCATATGGTAACCACAAGAGGCTTGATCAGCTAAGAAATGTATAAGAGAATGCCAGTTCACTCGTTTTTGCTTAGCTCAGTGTAGGCTATTGAATAAGTGATTTGTATTTTTGCCCTCACTCTTGTTTGCAGTAGCCAATCTGGACAGGGGGTTGTTATCAGAAGGCCTGAATGAAACAGCTGCCGAGCACTCTTCACCACGGCTCCGTTCAAGTCCCTTCTACGCCTTAGAAAATGTTGTGTTCTGCCCGTTGTGTCCGACACGCTGCTCGCTAATGGCGCCTGGCTCTGATCCAACCTTATCCCAAACCCAGAACCTGGCTTTGGCTGCTGCATCAAGCCCCTCTCACAGCTCTGAGACTTACCTGGATCACGCCATCCAGCGTTTGCCTTGGAAACAGTTTTCCACAGTGGTTGAGGTATTTGCAGGTTAAGCCCTACCCCATGGACTACTCTGAGAGGGGGTGGCTAGCACCTGCCACTGCTAACACGCTAATAATTTGCGACGAGAGGGTTTCAGCAAAGCCCTGCAGGTGAGGTTTAGTCACATTGAGATGGGTTTTGCTACTATTTTGGCTCTGCCCTCTCCCTGTCCTTGACTCAGGGAGCTTCTATTGAAATCAAGTGCACGTACAGGCTTGTCAGCTCTATGTAGCCACTAGCTGCTAGCCTTAGTACATCACCCTTATCTGTGATGTCACTTGCTTCCTCCCGTGTCCATGCTTGTCTGAGCCATGTAGGGAGCCCCACCCCCCCCAGCCCCAGACCTGTCTGTTTGGCTGTAATGCAGCTTAAGCCTTTTGTTGAGAGGGGCATTAGCCTATATTTGTGGGCATGCACGCTTTGTCATCCGGACCTGGGAATGGCTGCTCCAGATGGGTGATTAGTCACCACTGTGTGTATGTGTCTTTGAGAGACAGTGAGAGCGGGGCTGGTATGTGACCGTAGATTGCTGTGATTACAAGGGGATGAGGCCGACAGCCTAAATGAAGATAAAACACACGTGCTTGCATTGGCTCATGTCATGTGTCTCTGTACGTGTGTGTGAGTTCAGATTTTCTGCATGTTTACCCCCCCCCACACACACACACATACAGGAGCCCACCACACCAACCCCAACCCTCCTGAGTAGTCACAGACAGCTCTCATGCTTTTTGGCTGTTATAATAATAGCTATTGAAAAAACAGCCCAGCTGTTGGCTCACAAAATATCAGAATGAAAAATGGAGGGGAGGAAGAGCAGGAAGAAGAAGACGAGGATGAAAGTGTCATCAGCCCTCCATTGTACAGCTGCAGTCTCGTACAGTTTCACAGAGCAGACCAAACAAAAGCAAGAACATGCACGTGCACCATGAAAGATTAATTGGTTGCTGTTAGCTGTAACTCTCATCCTCACCTGCAGCATAGAAGGTTGGCAATACAGAAACGAATCATGTTGCCTGGTACTGGTGAGGATAATAAGGCACCAGGGGGAAAGGCGTTTTTCTACCTCGTCTGGCCGGTGGCTGACAAAAAGTTTCCAGAGTCGAACACACCAAAGTTAGAAATTGATTCTGAGATGCTGTTGCTTTGTGTTCACCTGGTGTAGTTAGCATGGCGACAGCTCATCAGCCGGCGCTGATTGCACTGTTGACATGGTTAACACCCCATTTAGAGGTTGTGTGGGTGTGTGAGGAAGAATTAGTGTAAGCGTGCATGCAAGTGAACAAGTGTGTGTGTGTGTGGCACACTCCTGTCCAGACACATCTGCCTGGCTTTAATTAGTTTTGCCTGGCAAAGGGACTGACTAGTCTCTCTGGTGTTTAATAACAGCCAAGACAGCGGGCATTTATCAAGGTCTGAATACATCTGAAGGATTGTGCATTAATTTGGCCAAAATCACTTTAAAGTGATTATGCTCTTTCTATTTTCTGTTTTCATTTTCTCTCCCGTTTGTCTCCTTTCACTTCCTGTTTCGTCAGTCATTGTATCATGTGTCTGACCCAAATTTCCAGGTCCCTGAGGGCTTCCAGGGCTCTTCCTGTGCCGCGTCCCCCCTGCTCTGTTAGATCAGAGTCATCGTAGTGAGAAGTGTCCCAATCAGAATCCTTGGGAGCAAACAGACCCCCTCTAAATGTCTCCCCTCTCAGTGTCTGTGCCTTTCACTTTCCTCTCTCCTGACTGCAATCACGGTAGGAGACTTTCGCTGACGAACCAACATGAGCTGACACACAAGCTCTCCTCCCTTAACCTATCTTCTCCCTCTTTTCCCCCTCCATCCCTTCACATCTGTTAATGTTACCTGACAAGTCACATTTGTCAACCCCCTCCCCAATCCTTCTTTTTCAGTCCACTTGCCACAGCCACCTGATCCTTCCCCCCTGTTGTTCAGCCAGTGCCAACAGAGCTGAGGAAGCGTGCGTGTGCGTGTGTGTGGGGGCAGGGAGTCTGAGGAGACAGAATCTAAACTGAGGAGAGCCGAGGTGCACACAGGTGCAGCTCCTCAAGCCGCCCAAGGGATAGCTGTCATATTCTCTTTCTAATGTTGGCCCTATTTCATGTCATTCCCACTACAGCCTTTGTATATATCTCACTCTTGTCTTACCTAGGACTCGCTAAGCACCCTGTCAGGACAGGGTGGCCCCAAGAGGGGCAGTGCCCACAGGGAGTGTCCCTCCGGCTGTTGCTCCAGCTGTTGCTCTTCACCAGTCTTCATTGCTTTTGTATTGTATGAATATTGTTTTTGTTATTATCTCTGACTTAGTACAAGGGCAATTTCCCCTTAAGGGATAATAAAGATTTTGTCTACTACTGTAATATATTGCAAGCCAGAAGGGCTGAAAAATATGGTGAAGAATTCAAAAGCAGCAGGAGCAGGAGCTAACATTGCCCCCAAGCTCCTCTTGAAAGCTGAGTGAATGCAAATGGACTTTTTTAAATAAAGCAGAGTTCCCCAGTCGTAATCGTCTGCATGCCTAGCACAATGCTGCACAGCCCCATATCCCCTCATTCAATTCCACAGAAACTTCCTTTTTGGGTGGGATTGGCTGTTTGATTCCTTCCTCTGTCAGCTCACTGGAGGAGATTGCTTTGATTTTGGGGCGGACTTGACCAGATTAAATTGAGTCGGCCCGGGCCGTGTGGACGGGTGGCACCCAGCCATCATCTCATTTGTGTGTCACATTGTCGCAGCTCCCCTCCATTTTTGTTCTCTCCCCTTCCCTTTGTTTGCCTCATGCTTCTGCCCAGTATCTGGCCAACGATTGATAAGACCCAATCCCCGACAATGCTTGGCAAGCTGCACAGGATCAGTGGCGATGGAGCTCATGCATTGTGATGAGCGTGTGTCTGCTCAGGCTTTTGGAAGGGGATGGGAATGTGGCTCATGTCATTGTTTATCTACCTTTCTACTTCCAGATGGCGCTCACACACTCTTTCTCTACGTCTCCCTTTCCTCATTCCTTCCCTTCCTCCACTTCTCCTGTGGCTCAGTCTGGTGTATGGGCATGATTTCAGGTCCAGAACATGACATGAGGTGAGGGGGAAGGTGGGGAAAGAGCCAATAAGGCAGCTTGTGACTTGAGAGGGAGCCCTGCAACGTCAGGTGGTAGACTCCGAATGTAGCTGTGTGTGTTAAAACTTAAGAGTGAAAACATATGCGCCAGTTATCGTACCTCTGAGACTGCAGCACTTTCCTGTCTCGTCATGAGTGTTTGTGTATCTGAATCATTGTGCATGAGTGTGCCAGTACAAGAACACATTCGAAACACTTGACACGTTTTATCATTTTTTTTTCGAGGTCATTGAATCATAAAAATGTTGTCTGAGGCAACAATTGAGGCGGCCGGCCCCGGCCCTCTTGGCTGTCTGGATTGATGGACGGTCAATTCCAGCAGCGGAAGATAATCACAGTGTGTCAGCCTCCTCCGATCCAAACTCTTATCTGTGTCTGCCCGTTGCCAGCATGCCACAAATAACCATAGGGACGCGCATTTCTCTTTATTGTTCCAGAGCCCTGAGGGAGGGAACGGGGTTGTATGTTCTGAACTTGGCTTTGCAGGTTTTTGCGAGTGTATCCTCTGCTGGATGGACGCGTTCACCTAAAGCGCACCTTTACCACGGGGCTACTTCAGCAAGACTCACCTCTTAGTTTTGTGAAGTATACACACTTATGATAAGGCAGCAGCACTGAATATTTTGCGTTTTTTTTTAGATGAGTTATGGGCTGCGTACAGCACCGTGTCTGTTGATAAGCCTTTTTTGTCCAAGTCCTTACTCAGAAACCTTGATAATGGTATCAGTTTGGATTCTGGCATTGTCCTAGGACACAATGAGGGCTTTTCTTTAATCTTCTTAATTTGAAGTCCTATTACCTTCATCAGCAAGTGTTATCAAATAAAGATTACTTCACAAGAGTTTAAGGTGCAACCAAAGACTTTGGTGAAAGTATTCTTTACCCAGAGTGATATGTGCTAATTGTGGCCTAATGACAAGCTGTTAAAGCTTAGAGTGGCAAAAAGCAGTCGATTGTTGAGGCTTTCTGCCTTTCCTGTGCCAGCTGATTACGCTGTCTAGTTAATGCACCCTCCTCAGATACAAATGGAGAGTGGTTATTGCATCAGGAGAGACAGTCAGCATGTCAAAATCACCCTCTCCAACAGACAAGAGAGGGAGATAAAGAGAGATGGAAAAGAGTGAGAGAGAATATATTCTGGAGAGTGAATTTCACTGAGGGGATGGACGCGTGGTGGTGCAATTATGAAATATAGCTTTCTGTTTCGATAATGGCCCTTTCTCTACAGGCTATATATAGGCCAGTGTAAATGACTTGGAGAATGGTCCACAGTGTCATATAGATGATGGCCCATAGATTCTAACGGAGAGCAAAGACAGTTTCCTTTGAGAAATTGTTTTAAGGTGGCACTCTTTTGAGCACAAATGTTGGAAGTGACACCTGGGGACACTGACACAAGTCAGTGTACAGTGCTCCCAACACGACGCCTTACTTTGTCCTTTTGCCACTCTTCATATCCTTCACTTCCCATTCTTCTTATGTACATTATGTGTGGGAGTGCACTTCTATGTGAACCTTCTTGAATTCTTCAGAAGGAAAAAGAGTACTCTCACATAGGCTGTTTTTCCTTCACCATTATTAATCACCAGAGGATCACATGATTGTTTCAGCCGTAGGTCCATATTCATGAAAAACATCTTTCTCAGCACAACCATTTGCTGCAAGTCACACATGAAAGACCAAAGAAACATGGTCACAGCACGGCTCCCATTTGTGCCATACACCCACACTGGCTGCAGCACAGATTACTATGCATCTGTCTGGATAGATACTCAGAGGTGGTACAACCAACCCCTATTCCAGCAGATGAGCCACAGTTGAGGAAAAAAATGGGGTCAGGAACCATAGAACTCCTTTCTGCCTCTCTGACCATGGTTACTCATCTGTTTCTAAGATACAGCAAGATGCTGACCAGGGTTGGTGCCATTGTAATCTCGAAACCCATCGGCTATCGTGTGATAATGAATTTGCCTCTCGGAGCAAAAGACAATATAATATATATATTTATATATATTTATACACATAATAAAATGTATATCCTGGGCCAAGACTCAATCTTCCGTTCACCAAATACGTGAGATTATTTTATCACACAAGTTGAACTTTCTCCACACAAAACACAAACAGCGGTACTTTTTGTAGGCTTTTCAGGTCCAGACGACATTTTGGCTGATCTCAATTATCACCTCTCAGCAAATGAATGCAGATAAACAAATAAGCCAATGGCCAATACCTTTTTTAAATCCATTTGTTCTATTGCTCTCCACACAGACTGTTAACCTGCAGGCAACCATAGCTATTATTAGTCAAATTAGAAATGGAAACCAGACAGCGTCCAGCCACGAAATCGGCTGCACATTCAATATCTGTTTATTATTGCGTCATTGTGTCATTGCAAATCAAATCTATCAAACATCAGTAAAATTATTGGATCACCAGTAACATGATGATCTGCCCCATTTACCTGTGAACACTATGAAGTTAATGTTTGGGTTGGCTTCTGTTTTTGTGTCGATCATTGTTGTAACTCCTCTAAAGGCCGGTGCATGCTTCTGCGTTTTCACGGGCCCGCAAGCGCAAGAGCCCTTCCGTGCCCCTTACGTGCTTATGTATCTCTTCTTACGTGCGTCCTCCAATTTTTCTAACTATACGACAAAGCGACGCGAGCCTCACACAGCCCGCAAGGCTTGTGATTGGTCTGCCTACTACATCCCGTCCGGAGTCTAGTTTCCTGTTTCATGTCCCATAATACCGGCAGAAATCACGGAAGATTTAGAATAACGAATATGGACCAAATAGAAGAGCACTTGGCAGAAGAGATCCGATAGTATGATCGCTTGTATAACCCGTCACTGACTGGCGGATTTGTCTGCCAGAAAAAGGCTACGAGGAGCCGCAGTGGCTATGTAAATAAACAATCGACGAAGAAGAAAGAAGGCGTCTCTAAGGTCGTCTTCGAAAAAAAAACATTACTCCGCCTAGTGTTCTGGCGGGGAATTGCTTTATAAGACGCGCAGCGCTTGGGGAAGGTTGGGGAAGCATGAATGATAAAGAGTCCTGCGACACAGCTGCGTGAAACGCCGCCGACACAGTTGCAGAATCATGCGCCGGCCTTTAGTTTAGCTAGTTTGGCTTCAGGCAAGTAAAAAAAAAATGCTAGTCGAGTAAAGTAAATGAAATCGGTTCCATTTCCACTCGCATAAGCATCCCGCATCACACACACACGCACAACCAAAACAATCGGCGAGGGGAAGCCCCCATGTGGTGCCAGTGCACAGCCGTGCCTGACTCCACACTTTTATTATTATGATTGCCTGCAAAAGGTGGAGGGCCGCTGAGTCCATTCACTCTGCCAGACAGCTTCATAAAGCGACTGCCAGTGGTTCCCAGTGGGGCCCTCATCAGCGGCAAAGAGCAGTGAAGCGCCTCTGGACTTTGCTCTCTGAAGTGACAATAGTTCTCCTGCCAACAGAGGGAGAAAAGAGAGAGGGGAGGGTAGAAAAAAACAAGATGGCCGCCATAGCAAAAAGGTATCTGTTGAATGCCTCACAAGGAGGTCATCCAGGAAGTAATGAGGTGAAACATCGCGGAAGAGCAGTAACTGTCAATCACTTTGGACATTGTTGGTTTATAATGAGTGCCTGTTGTGAGTGGTAAGCACCCGCATAACTAGACAGCTGGGCTAAATGTAGACCACCTGTACTCTCCTCCTCCGTCTGCCCCCCTTCTGGTAAAGTGCTCCATTTGTCATTCGTTTTTCCTCCCTCAATGAAAACCGGGCAAGTAATACTATCCATGGGCCATTTCCCCGAGAATAATTCGACGTCTATCTTGCACACATCTCCTGCTTTGGCATTAAAACCTTGACTTTCCCGATCCCTCCCTCCTCCCCCTCTTCTTCTATCTTCTCTCTATCTTCCACCCCCTTCTGGTAGCCGTCACAGCCGCTGAACGATTTCCTCTCACTGGGAGGCCCCTCCGAGTCACTGTGGCAGTGTCAAACGAGGCTCCTATTTAAGCTCATTAAATGTTTCCAAGAGAATAGGAAATCAATGGTGCATACCGGTGCGCAAGAACTTTTCTCTTAATTTAATTTCCCCTCCCCTATCTGTTTGCACATCTCTTTCTTTTTCTCCTATCACTCTTTGCCTGTTCTCTCCGGCGTGTCGTTCTCCTTTAAGCGGGGCGAAGGTTGTAGTGATGGGTGAGGTGGAATGCTTGGGATGGGGTGTGGGGGGAGAATCTGTTGCCTTCAGAAACCGCTTGGAACTTCAATCTGTGACCGGCACCATGGTGCCAGATTTAAGATTTAAGGCTGTCCAGGCTTCTCAGTGTTGTTTAGTACTCGTCATGGTCGACCTGAACGTTTTGTGCACACAGACCTCAGCCGTGGAGCTTTAGTTTAGTTTTTTCTTTTGGGCCATGCTGTTAAGGGAACAGATTCGGCCCAGAACAGAATGCTGCGTTAAAAACAAGGGGGAGTTTATTATGTTCCTTTGTTGGTTTGGGATCACCTCAGTTTGAAAAAAAATCCTGTCTTGTGGTTATTTCTTCCGTCATTTTGACTTTCACTCATCGTCTTCTCCTGTTTTGTCCTTCTCTTTCGGTTGCTTCTCAGATGTTTGTGTTGCATTAATGCCTTGTGTGTGTGTGTGTGTGTGTGTGTGTGTGTGTGTGTGTGTGTGTGTGTGTGTGTGTGTGTGTGTGTGTGTGTGTGTGTGTGTGTGTGTGTGTGTGTGTGTGTGTGTGTGTGTGTGTGTGTGTGTGTGTGTGTGTTAATAGTTCTGTCTGGCAGTGCTTTGTGCTTTTTGAAACTATGCCTGGGGGCTGGGCCCACACCTTCTCTGGTGCTCCTGTAATTGCTCTTCTGGGGCCTTGTCTCTGGCTCTGAGCCCATCTCCATCACTCTCACTCTGTCTTTCTCCCTCACTCTTTGGCCTCCACCCTTCTTTTTTTGCCCTCACTCCGACCCCCCCTCCCCCTCTTCTCTCCCTGCGTGCCTCATTATGGCTGATCCCCACCTGCTCGATCTGGGAATTCTCTTTATACACACACACATACAGAGGTTTTCAGCAGTGCCTGTCACTCGAATGGTTTGTGTGCTATCGGTCATAAAACAGTTTTGCTTATACTGTTTGACCGAGAAGTTGAAACAGTGATGTCGTCACATGGTGCAAACTGGCAGTTTTCTCTGTTCTGGGTGTGACAGCACCATTTTTCATAAAATCCCAGCCTCATCAACCACTTTCCCAGCCTTTGTGTACATTAGCATCAGCCACAGGCTCCCTAACCACAGGCCTGCACTTTTCCTTGACCATTCCAGCCCTCCCTCCAACCTGTCACCCTGCAGTACCACCATGCCTGTTCCCGGGCTAGGGAGCTCACATTGAAGGATAATGGATGTGGCCAGTTGCAGCTGCTCAGGAGCAGAGTACTATCATAGGAGTTATCTAGGCCTGTGATGAATGGTTGGGAGCTGTGTGTCTCCACCGATCAATAAGCCACTAGCACCCAGATGAGCTAGATGTCCCCTCGCTCTGCGCTCCCCCTATCCACACATATATCTCCCTCTCATAATCTCCCAGTATGTTTGTGAACTTCTTCCCTCCAATTCATGGCCTGAATTGGACCATTGATCTTTTATCGTGGCTTGTTTTAAAATAAAGGGCCAGTATCTCCTCTCCACCCAAGCATGCAAGGTTTCTGACAGCAGTTATTGCTACACTGGCAGCAAAGCGCACAAACATTACTTAAGCCTGATCGAAGGCCCCGTAATCAGAGAGGAGGGAAAATGAGTGAGACAATGAAGCTCCTACCCCCACTCGGGAGTGCCGCTGAGGTTTCCATCGCAAGGCTGATGCAAGCAGAGGTCCCATGTGGATATATACACACACTTGTAATGCAGGCATACACACGTGCATACACATTCTCTCTGTCAGGGCTCATTGAGCTAAACCCGTCCCATAGCACCTCCAAAAGCCCCACCCAATCTGAGCTGAAATTACATGTTGTCTGTTTACCCTCATCTTTGTCTCACTGTTTTGCACATGCATCATGTATGTGAGGTCTCGCCAGACCACCAAAGCATGTAAACGTGTATTTCTACCGTAGAACAACAGGTGTATCACAGCCAATGTGTATGTTGGTTTTTGATGTTTTTTTTCTTCCCTATGCCTCTGTTGGCAAGGGATTTGCGATGAAAAGAGCAGACTGCAAATCTCTCTCCCCGTCTTTCTTTCTTCCCTCCAGGGACTTTCTGTAGTCTGTATCCTCCTCCTCTCCCCTCCTCTCCGATCTTCCCTCTGATCTTGTGTTGTCTCTGTCACAATCGCAGATTCTCGGCCTGGTAATTGCATGTCTGCTGGCCACCACACCTGTTGCTGTCAGTGCAGTGGTGTGGGAGAGAGGGGGAGAGGCTTTGCCCTCTAACCAACCACCACCTCCTTTGCGGGTGTAGACCCACAGGGAGGCGGAAGTGTGATTGGGCGAGTGTCTACATGTGCGTTGCATAGGGTGGTCTCAAAGTTGATTGTGTTTATCTATAACCTTGAGTTTCACCTCTAGCATGTGTGTCCGTGCAGATGCATGAGTGTTTCTTCTTAAACCTGGCCGATGCTGATGGCTCACCCTCTCTCCCCCTAATCCTCTCCTCTCTCCCCTTATCCAGAGCCTAGGCCCTTAATGAAGCTGGGGGTCAGCGGCAGTGTGCGGCTAATTGGCCAAGTTTGCCCGGGGCTCCGGCTGCCTGCGATTGAAGTGTCCACAGAGGGCCCACTGTGCAGGCGCCTCTGCACCCTGCTCCGTTCCACTCCAACAGCCAAGACGCTCGCTGCACCCTTCTCTGCCTCTCCCTAGTGAGTAGCACCCGAGGTCATTCTATTTTCACTTACACTCCCAATACTTTGCCCAGTTTCATTTCTTATATTGTTTTCACGCAACGAAGAGTCCTCAGGGTCAGACTATCTGAATCACCTGCAATGATTCAGGACGTGCTGTATTTCCTCTTATAAACATTTATCTTTTCTGCCAGTATTTTTTCAAGCTCCAATTACTCCTCTTTGTGTCTAATATTTCTGCTCGACTTTTATTCCCACACTTGGTCCCAGCATTTTCTCACTTCTGTTGGCTTGTGCCACCCTCACACTCTCTGTCTCCTCACTTGCCACAGTGGGATTCGGGCAATTACCATGGTCCCCCATTGGCCAGCAGCCAGGGGAGAAAAAGAGAAAAAAATAAAAACTTCCAGCCTATTTTTCTCACGATGGGTCCCTGGCCAAGCTGTATCTCACTACTCTGAGTTAACAGGAGGAGTTGGAGGTGATGGTGTGGGGGTGTCTCTAATTAGTTTAGCCCTCAGTTTTTACTTGTTAAAGAAGTCCTGGCTCCCATTGTTTGGCTGTCAGTACAAGAGTAGTGGTAGCAGGGCAAGAGTGAGCTCTGGGGAAAGGAATGAGCAGATAGTGGGAGGCAGCAGCTCTGCTACCCAGGCTACAGTTGACGTTCTCACCTGGGAGATACACTGGCAAGGGTCAACCCCCATGTGCCACAGTAGACTAATGAAAACACTTTTTTGTTTCTGGGCTCATAGAAGTGGAACATTGCTGGCTAGTAAATGGTCAACACTGTGTTCGTGTGTCAGGAAACAATGGTCCAATTATGAGTCAAGTCTTAGCTTACAAGTTGTTACAAGTTATATAATGTCAGAACTTTATTTGCACACCAGTAGGTTCCTAGACTTGTTTATTAAAGGCTGCAAGTTATTAAATTTGCACTGATGCTCATTAAACAAAGATCCCCATCAACTGGGGACGGCTGCTATTATGGGTTTATATAGACAGCTGTAAAATCATCTTCTTCTCACTCTTCACCCAAGAGTAGAAAAACTACAGTCACCCTGACTCACTGAGGCTACATCCAAATTACTGACTTTCTTTTTGAAAACACTGTGTTTGAGTCAGGAATGGCAGAAACAAAGATGTTCTGAGATGATGTACACACTCATAACTGCCTGTGGATTGGGTCTTTTCAGTCATGACATAGCCCTTGTTGATTCACCAGGCTCCTATAACATGACCCCCTTCCAGAAGAAACCAGCCAGTATTAGCCTCAGCTACCAGAGTAGAACGCAACATAATAGATAATCAATTATAAGTACCGCTGGCCCTGTTGACTTTGCTAACAGCTGTTTTGTGCAGATAAATCCTGGATTTTACAATGATACAACTGCTTAGGAGATAAGCTTTTATTCGGGCGATCTTTGACGATTTCTGTGTACACTGGCACACTCGTGCCCAGTGTACATGAGTGGTCACGTGATGTGTTAGGATAAAACTGATGCAGTGCCATAACACTCTTGAAACATTCAGAGTGCTTTCAAACCCCGCTTTGAAATGGAAACGTAGTTGTATTGATGTAGCATACAAGTCCATGAGATTAATTAAATACAAAATAAAAAAAATCTGTAATTGCAAGTGATATATTTGCGTGTAGCAGCTGTTCTTTACTTTCTCCTGAACAGTTTCCGTGGTGTACTTCAAAACCCAAAGCCTCCACAAAGCCTCGGGAGGAGCTGGTTTCTGCATGTGCTACGCTCGTCCATCTGCGGAGGGCTTAGCTTGACAGACAACTTCTTCCCTCACTCATCTCCTTCATAATCAGCTGTTTGCTTAGGTCACAACTCTAACCGCTCCACTTTCCCATCCCATATTCCTCCAGTCCTGTGTGAAGCATGCCTGCAAGCCTGCCCGCCGGGGTTCAAGATAAACAAAATATGGTTCGTTTGAAATTTAGGCTACCCCAGGTGGTTGTTTAGGCCTGTGCTGAATTAATGGAACTTGGGTCAGGGGGATGCTTTGCTCAAAGTGCTCGAGCTACACTTGTGATCCAAAACATTGCACTTACAAAAATCCACACCTTATTTTTTTTGTTTGGTCCACTGTTTTCATCCCTTTGTTGTTTCAATGCGTTGTCTTAAGAAATAATGACATGAGGAGGAGGAGTCAGTCATTTTTTGAAAGGTACTTTGAGATGAATGGATTATTTTGCATAGTGGTAAACACACAGTTTTCCTCCCCCTTTTGCAACATTGGCCTTTGTATCTGCTGCGTTCATTTTCAATCATTTGAACTTAAATCAGTGCAGCATAACTACATAGTTCTGCATTTTTATTCTGATGTGAGATACCCTTTTAAATGTGTTTGTTTCAAGGATAAAGTAAAAACGGGTAAATAAGACATTTTAATGGAAAGTAATACCTTTGACACAATATTTCAAAGAGAAAGCTCATAGGAAATATTGTTTTAAGAAAGGCTCAGCATTTGTTTAGCTGATGGCGATATCCTAAGTTGGTTCAGGTTAATCAAGTGAGGAGAGAGCTGTCCAACATCAAAAGTCCTCACTATGATATTCAGAATGACTCAGAATTTAACTATGCATCCCCAGATATGAGAGTGAAAAATTGATTTGTCACAGCAAATCAAAGCGATTGTCCTTACTTTAACGCCTGAGATCTATGGAAACTCTGAAAGTGTCATGATGATTTTTGTCAAATGACAATCAGTCACATAATCTAAAAGCCAAAGTTATTGTCAGGTCATAGGGGAGAGAAAGAGCATTAAAAAATGGCATTTCTCTGTGTCTCTGCTTTTTCTCCCAGAATGACCAGTTTTCTTTTTTTTTTACTATGCAGCAACAAAAGTTTAATTTAATTCCAGCCCTAAAAAATGCATCAACACCAAAACACGGTATTGCAGTGCCGGCATAACCTAAAACCTTCAGAATGTGTCAGAGAAGTAAGAAATGCTGCCCGGCCCCTCTAGACGTACCCACGAGATGATAAACTTTATCACCGCAGGTCAACTCTGACATGAAGCTGTCATTGCTATAGCCTATGTTTGGTTTTCTCATCAAACACGGTAAATGCCATGTCCTTGCGGTACCAAAATAATATAAAGCACCTTGTTCCGTGCTCAACAGCCCTTCTCCGCCTCTTCTAAGCTCCCCCAACTCCAACACGGTGCTGGAGCCCTCCATTTTTCCATCACCCCCTGTGAATATCCAAGCTGTCGAGGCTGACTAGGCTGAGCGTTCCTTGCCAGGGCACAGTTGGAAAAGATCCGGCCTCGGGGCCACATATACTGCTCCACTCCAGCCCCTGCAAATAAGGTCTGCCCTGTGTAACTGTCATCTAAATGCTAAGCGCTTTGGATCGCAACAGTAGATTCCTATTTGTGCATATTTAATTGTGTTTTAGAGACTCCTCGTCCTTTTGGAATGTGATTGCCTTACATGCTTTATAGCTCGTTGGGCAGGAGCTGCTGTTTGAATTTGCACTGAATCGTTAGAAGTCTATCAATCAACACGTTGTATGATTGCAGGAATATGTATAGATGACACATGTTTTTTGTATGGTTTTCACTATTTGAGGATTACGTGCTTTACTTAGAGACATACTTTTCAAGGCTGTACGACCGAGTTAATCACCCATCTGCACCCTCGGGACTGAGAAATGTGACCGTCAGGCTTTACAGGGAACATAAGCTAAACATTCAGGTCCACTAAGGGCAGGCACGTTGAGAGACAGACTCCAGACGAGCCTTTCAAATGGTTTCATGTCAAATCCACAGACATACAAATCTCCACAATGATCTGCCAAGTTGCTGCAGAATTCACTGGAGCAGGAATAGCAGAATTTCACACCCCCGCCCCTGCTCCCCTGCTCCCCTCCTCTCAGCCATCACTGGACGCCACTTGGCAGCAGAAGGTGATGGCAAACATCTGCGAAAGCCAGTGTGTGTGCGGATGGTCGAATACACTCGCCAGAAAATAACTGTTTTTTATGTGTTTCTGTCTTGTTTTTCGAGGCATTTCTTTTACATGGCAGCAGATTAGTCTATTATTCTAACATGGAGCTTATAGTGCAATAAATGAAGTATGAATGTAGATACAATATGCAAAGGTTTCTAGTATTTACAAGGCTTCAGGGCTGATGTTTCAGAATCGATTCTGCATCATTGTTGGCAGATAAAGGAGCAGGAGCAAGTGGGAACACAAACGATGATAATGGACTTCCTTAGCAGTTAAATTACTTCCTGTGGCTGGCAAAATAGGCCGTAAAGTAAGCCCAGTTTGAGTTTATTTTTCTGTTTTTACAAAGTTTCTGCATGATGACCAGTATATTTTAATGGAAAAACTATGAGCAAATGATTCAGCAGGTCCTGTGGATGCTCCCAAGCAGCTGCCAGAGATGTGACTGCTCGGAGTCACTGAAGTCTTTTTTTATTTGGGTGTGCTGAGCAATATAAATAATGAAATGGAGCCAGTAATTGGTGGTTCTTGGTAATTAGGACCAAGCTGTCAGCGAGGGAAGTTGCCTCACTCTGATGCCGCTGCAGCAAGGACAGTAATTACTATTATCTATGGGGGTTGTTGACACAACAATAATCCCATTCTTAACCAGGATAGTGGGGCTTATGTTTCCCGTCCCCAATTTTAAGAGGTTTAGCCACAATAATGCCAAAGACATGAATCTTAATTTCTGTTAATGTCCATCAAGTAGCTAAAAGAAAAACACTCCCGTAAACAAGTGCGTCTCCGTCCTTGTTTAAAGTAATGGCCTTGAATCTTCTGCTCGGTTGCCACGTGAAGAGCGTGTCCATATTTTAATTAGTCTAACAGTTTGACTTTTCCCCCACAGGCGCTGTGACGCCCTACCATAAACAGCATTATCAACAATCTCAGCAGGTTTTCTAATACCCCTGTAATCCTGTCATTTCATTCATGGATACCGCCGGGGTTATTCTGGGCCTAGAGCATATCTTCCCACCTGTCTCTGCTCCTCTGTGTGAGAGATTGGATTCCCCAACTCCCCTTCTGCTCCTTTTTACCACACACACACATGCACACGCACACTGGTACACATGTTCATGCCCCAATGTTCGCTTATCTCTTGGCAGATCCTCACGCTGTAAATGGGCTGGTCAGACCAGATGATATATAGGGTGGGGGACAATGGCACCGTATACCCCGTGTAGAGGATGATTCGCAGTTGCGGATAATAACTTGCCCTCGTCGAAGTGAAATTCTGTTCATCTGGCTCAAGACTTACAAGCGCAGCATTTGCCCTGTGAGATGGAGAAAGTGACTAGACTCAAAAGCAGAGTACCCAGGTGACATTTCCTCCTCCCGCTATCATGCAAAGTAATGAACCTGCCGGTAACTCCCATGACTTTATGCAAGACAGTGTGGAGTGTGATTATTGGGTGAGGGGAATGGGGCAGCTCAGGGAGGACGAGTTGCTTGTTTTCACCTATACAGTAGTACGTGACAGGCAAATTGCATCGGCCCTGAATTAAACATGTGGCATCTTGTTGCTTGAGGCGTGATGGACATTCAGACATATTGCAAGGCAGAGAAAATGGCTTTTTAAGTAGGCTATTTATGGTGAAGATATTGTATTCATTTGATTATAATAAAACATCCATTACCCTGTGAGTGAACGGCATGGGGAGGTGAGGCCGGGAGAGTGCAGCTCAATGTAATAACAACTGTGCGTCTGCTCTAAATGAGCCAAAGGAAAGAGCAGGTTCCTGTAGATATTAGTTTCCTTTGCAGGGGTGCTGCGATCTGGCGATATGTTTCGTGAGGAGTAATAAAGAAATATATCTGTTTTTATTGTGCCTTGGCGACAGAGTTATGTTTAGAGCCAGTATAAAGACCTGGAACATGGCGTAAAATGATATTATGGCCCATTAGGTGGGGGCCCGAGCTAAGCGTCGCTAGCGGTAACCGAGGACTGGGGGTAATGGGGCCGCGGCGTATTGTCTTTGATCTGCTCTTTCACTTCTCACTGATTGAATCGTCTACATCCCCGGCACTCCATCTCCTGGGGAACCGGAGGAGACGAGGTGATTTTGGCTGAAGACATCACTCTGTCAGACCTGGAGAGATAAGAGAATAGGATGAGAGAATTGGAAGAGGAGGGTCGGATTTCTGAAATGTTAAGGAAAAGTGATGTTCATGAATTATCGTTCGAATGGCGTGGAGAGAAAGCTGATCCCAAGGTGTAAAGATGTTTCTGTTTGAAATTATAGCTCCTGCAACAAAACAACAATAAACATGATTTACTTTCTGCTAGGTTTCAAACCGTGAACAGACTAAAATATAACTATTCCCTAGCTGCCCTCGCTTCTGCTGCAGCACAGCCTTAACCGGTGCTCTCAAGGTTTTCAGTCTCCTGACCTTGTATCTCTGTCTCTGGTTTGGATTTCCGCAGAGCTGGCCCTCTGCTGCCATGGCCATCCCAAGTGGATATCTAAGGGAAGGGTTAGGATCGCATTAAGGTGCTGCTCCAACCTTTACTGTGCACACCCCCTGAAGACCCACTCCCGCTCGACACAGTGTGCGGAAAGGTCTGCAACAAGGGAGAAGCATTAAATTAGCATACTTGGCTGCTCAGCAGTCTTCCTGCTTGAGGATCGTCTAAACTGAGGCTCCGGCCTGTAAACTCAGCTTCACCTCTATCCAGGCCAATCTGCACCCTTCCAGTTGCGTGCTGAATAGGCCAGGGATTGTATTGAGCGGGTAGTTTATCTGCTGTCTTGCACAGCCGGCATGGGGGCGCGGGAAGTAATCTGAACCAAGCAGGCGAAGAATTCCAGGCATCCTGAATGGAACCAGATGTGTGTTTTTCTACATTCTGTCTCTCAACGTGTGCTCATGCCGATTTTTACTGGCACATAACATTCTTAGACGTTATGTCAAGAGAAGTGTGCTTCTTGGTGCATATGCTCACACACATAAATAGAATCACAAAACGCTTGCTGGTCAATAACAAAACTAGATGATACAATAAGAAATGGGATTGGCCAGAAGTGACCACAGCAGACTTGTTTATGTTTACATATCGGGCGAACTCTTTCTTCCCCCATAGAATTCCACTCGGATAAGTGGCGCACACTTCTCCCTCAGCATTTTTGACAGTTTTCCTGATTTTTCTTTTGCAAACTTGAGGGATTATTTAGTTTTAACAGGTCTTCTGCATTTTCTGTTATTCTCAGAGGGAGATTTGTACAAAATGTGCAGCACAAAGTACAACCAGCAGCCGGATAACGATTAGAGAAGCTAGAAGAACACCATCAATCAAAAACCAGCCAACAGCTGTGAATCAAAAATTATCCACTTATTCAGTCATTCATTCATCCTTTATCATCAGTTATCAGTGTAAATTGTAGCAGACATTACTGGAAAAGTCAATCCAAACACTTTCTCTGTAATGTATCATGGGGAAACTGAAGAGATTCTACAAAAAAGGATCTGACACTCCTGAATACCTAACATATTTTTTTATAACTAGAGAACAGGAAGTAAGAAAACTCCGTAGAAATCAGAGTGTCAACATCATCATCTGGTTTCTGCCATTACATCCACATTGCGTAAGCTTGACCCCCTGGCCACTGCTCAAACACTTACACGATTCTGCCAGCTGCACACAAAGGCTTTTCAAATATATTCTGCGACCAAACACTTGTTCCTCCTTCTTCTTCCCTCTGGTATACCATCAAAGCAAGTGGAGGTCATTGGACGGGGCATGTCCTGTCTGGAATGTGTGACTAAGTGTGTGCGTGCTTGTTGCCTGAACATGTAGGCCCAGTATCAGCCATCAACACAGGAAATGACCAACCATTTGCTTTGAAGTCCCAGCAGAGTTTTCGTTATTTCCCACTATCTCCAGAGACACGAGGCGGCAGGCCCGCCCCCCTCTTATATTACTGATGGTCTGGGCTCACCCTCTGCTGCTCTGCACTCGGAGCTGTGTCACCGAATGCCTGTTAGAATGCAGAACAAGCATCTATTAGCATAGAGCATGCAAGTGCTTACTGCCACAGGGCACACACCCCACCACTACCCCCTCACTTCTACTCACCACACTTGCCTGAAAAGGCTGAGAGGGCACGTGTAATTGCATTTTCTTCTCCCTGTGCAGAAACTCAAATGCAAGATATGGGAAATTCTAAGATTCCCCAACCTTGGCTCATCCTTCCACTTCCACTTTCTCAGTTATTCCCACTTGCCTCAGCGCCCACCTCCACCCCTTTCAAACCTCCGCTTCCTCTCCTTACGCTCCTAGCATGTCGAAATGTGTGGCGTGCGATGAAATTAATTGGATCGCAGGGTAGAAGTGTTCAGCCCCCTGTGGCGTGCTGCTGTGTGAGGTAGGGATTGGCGTGTGCCTGCAGAACTTGCTGCAAAACAAGTTTGCCAGTCTGTGCCAATCTGGAGCCTTATACACTTCCTACACACTCTGACATGTAATCAATTCTTACCACACACACACTACTCTCCCCCATACATACACAAACAAGTGCTTCATCGTACAATATATATGTTTAACTTTGAGAGGAGGGAGGCAGATGTGTTGTTTATATGCCACTAGGGCGCATGCCAAGACAACATGCTTCGCCTGGGTGTGCCTGAAATCTGGCTTAGGAAATCCCATGATGAGGCTATTACATGCAGTAATGCTAATGAAGCTTTTGCTCCAGTAACGCTTTCCATTACCAAATGGTTACAATAGCCCGCATATTTTAATCGAGGATCACAATTTACATCGACAAAATCCTAATGACTTAATGTCTCATGTACTAGCACCAGGGCAATCTGGATCATGCATATGTTAATGCAGGACTTTATGAGATACAAAGTGGGGATTTGAAGCTACAAACTGCTTGTGTAGTAGCTTGATAAAAAAAACACATTTTATTCTGACCTATAGGTGGTGTATTGGTTTAAACCAGAGAATCAGTGCTGATACCACGGCTTAGTGAGAATAAACCTGCTTTAGAAACATCCTTATTCATTTAACATTATGTTCCCAATTTCTCAATGCAGTGTTTTCTGCTTTATAAGCACAGCCAAACAGGTTTAAGGCACTGACCATGAACCGCAACATCTCCTGTTGAGGTCCAGCTGGGTTTCTTGCTGCATGTTTTTCAACATCTCTTTACTGTCATTTTCTGTCACCTATCTGCAGTCAATCAAATAATGAAGGCAAAGAATAATTTGCTTTTTAAAAAAGATATTAATTTAATAATGATGTTTTGAATAGAGCCATTACAAAGTGATTCACAAAGAGGACAAATTAAATCAAAAATACGACATCAAATGCAGGAAGCAACTTAATACAAAGTCATTTAAAATCAAAGACCGTTAATTATATGGTACACAATCTTAGATCAAAGACAACAGATAAGTTGATGGGAGAAGAAAGAAGTATATCCACTAGATGGCGGTAATGCAACTCATCGTTAGTTGCCACCCGCCAATAAACCGAACAAAGAAGAAGAAAAAGTTAAACGATTTAACATTTAAAAAGTAATGGCAGAAGAACAAGTAAAATTTGATCAAATAAATGTTTGTGTTCTTTGAGTGAAATAAGCAGATATCGTATAAAAGAACTAATAAACAAGACTTAAAAATGACCAAGCATTCTAGTGGACACATTATAGTCACAACTCAATAAGCATCAAGGATCGATAACCTGCCTGAGTGTGACCAGCTCTTCCATTATATGGTACGTGTGGAGGCTGCCTTGTATTGTTATTAATGTTTTGTCTGTTCAGAGGTTGCTGTTTGCCCGCCCCTTGTTGTCTGAACATTGCCATGTGGCTGTGGCTTTTTGACTTCTCTGTTTGGCCTTCTCGCTCTGCCCAGCCGTCTGCCTTTGTCTGATTTATGACAGTCTGGGGCTAATGGTACAGAACCCGGATTCATGTCTGTGGTGTTGTGACTGGACTGGTGCCGGCTCATTGGCCTCCTCTCTTCTCTCTCTATCTCTCTCCCACTCCTTCACTTGCTCCTTCTTGATTAGGTGAGCGACAGAGTGAGCTGGCCGGTAAGCGACTCGGCTGTTGATCAGCATCCCCACGCTCTGACTCATTCATCTTCATCCCCCTCTTCTTTCCGCCAGAGGAGCCAGGCTGCGGGGATGGCGGGGGAGCCGACTCACCTTCAGACAAGGCCACCAGACCTTGCCTCACCTTTCATCCCTCATACTCCCTCCTCGGGCCCTTCCTCACACACACTCGCATATACTCAATTTCTCCTCAAGATCCGTTCCTCTGTGTTGCCACCGAAGACTGGGGCCAGGCTGGGAGAGAGGCAGGGGGCCTTGTATGTAGGACTTTGTTAATTAGCACGGGAGTCTGGAGACCAAAGGCACGTTATCTACCGACACAACCCCCCTCCTCCAGAACCCTCATCTCTCTCCTCCTTCCTCTCTCCCTCTCTCTATGTCTCTGTAGGTTGCCTCCATCATACCGCTTGAGTCACCAGGTTTGTGAAGGATGTCGCTGCCAGCTGTCTTTTTCATGGACGACTGCCAACCTCTCCCTGTATCTTCCGTCCGTTGTCATTTCCTCATTTATTCCCATCTCTCAGTTTTTTCCCAACCCCCGCCATTTATCTGTTAATGAACTCTGTGCCTGGAGCCGGTCTCTGTTTTCCAGCCTTGTCTAAATGTTTTTAAGGCAAGGACAGGGTGTTACGGAGCCCTTGTCGCCACATTGGCACAACGGTACCAAGGTCGGGCAGGGCGGAGAGCACCCAGGTTGGCAGACTGTCTGTGTCCACCACACCATGCCAGCTCTGCAATCTGTGAGCAGTGTATTAAGCGCAAAACAGACACTCCATTTCCCTCTTGGCCTGGCAGCGTTTGCCTTCTTCAGCGGCCTGATAAAGGTCAGAAGAGCATAGTCAGACAAAGAGAGTCTTCTATCCCATCTAAACAGTGACAATCGCAATCGATTGGCAGCTTCTTGCTCGATCTTTCTTTCGTTCCAGCAGTCCAAGCAGCATATTTTCCGTGTGGGGGCAGTTCTGCCATAGCGCCTTCAACCCTGATTGAGTGCTTTGCACTGTGGGTGAATCGCAGCACATTCCGTTTGTGAGTTTTAGATAGAGAGAGAGAAAGACAGAAGCAGGGCTCGACGCAGAGTCCATTATTGTACATGTGTCCCGTCCATTTAAAGGAGACGGTGGAAATCATAGCTGACGTAGCCCACACACAATGCCTGCCCTAGTCAAGCAGACGTTGTATTTGTCTCTCGGTGTGCGTGAAAGTAAATCAGTTTGTGTCTGTGGTTTAGTTGCTGAGAAGCCCTGCCTGCTGCTGTGTGTTAAGCTCTGTGGCACTTCATTTGACCCTGGCCTCCCGTGAGGTGTCATAATGAGCCAAGTGTAAAGGTGATGTATGCCAAATAAAGAGAAAAGAATTGCCTTCTCTTGAGGAGACACTACCGCCTTCACAAGCACTTGCACAAACACATCCACCCCCACACACGTACACTTACACATTAGGGCTGTCCCTTTGTCCAAAAATCAAGTTTGAAAGAATTTGACATGCAATTTGTTTGAATTATATCCCCTGCAGACCTCCGCAGTCATATGAATTTGAACACTTGAAGTTGCTCTGCTTGTCCGTGGTGCATCCTTTGCTGCCTCACTTGGGTGAAAAGCTAACACTTGATTTGTCATTGAATAGTAAGCAAGCTTCTTTGTACAAAGTCAAAGACAAATGGCCATAACTTTGTATTTTACTTTTCCATTCACATAATAGAACCCAAAACACTTCCACATGCTGCTTGTCAGATGCATTGGTGTCATGATTTGCTTGCTAACATTCTCCATTTTCGTAGTATGACAACACGACAATAGTTCCAAGTTTACTTAATGTATTCCTTTGATGTCTACCTTACCTTAACCACTTCAGCTAAATGCTTATGAGGCATATGCTATGTTATCAGACTCTAAGCAAAAACCCTGAATAACAATTTGAGCCTCTTATTTGTGAACAAAGCACTTTTAGTGGACATTTCATTGAATGTTGCAGTTGCCCCATAAGATTTTTATTGTAGCCGCTGCTGTTGCTGCCTGCAGCGGCAATCTACTGAATCCTTCTACCGGATTTTATCTGAATCTTTTTAAGTTCCCTGCATTCACACAACCAAATTTATACGAAGGGCACAGTTTGAAAAATACCGTAACACCCCTTTTAACCTTAATCAGATCTAAGATGTAAACCTAAAACCAAATCTTGAAACTGCTTTGAAAAAGCAGCCTCTTCCCATGAGGAATTCAATTTCTGTCCTCATGGTGACACAAATCCCCAGTCAGTCATTTGTTTAGTTCACACCTTATTACTTTTGCTTAAGAGTGTTCTGACTTCATAGTTTGAGCCAATTTGTCATTTAATTGTATCAGTTAATCTGCACTGGCAATGCTTTATGGAGGACACACTGGGAAAGGCTGATTTTGGCTTTAAACCAGTTTCATACAATACTTTCCATTTCACTAGTCGCGTTATTACAAATGTGAGAAGGGCTTTCCTGCTCTGTTTCTCCAAAACTGTTGCTGTGCTGCTTTTTGTTCTGTGTTGTTTAGCTGCTTGTTTTCCTGTTATGGGCCACCATTTATCATTCTACACCCCAATAACCCATGGCACTGTGGGCTTTGTGAGAGTTGGGAGTTTTAAATATCCTCTCATTGATGAACCACTTTGATACCCTTGTTAGAGTGAGCTGATTCCACCATTGGGGGAATTAAGGCTGCTTTTGTACGCCGAGGCTCCTCTGTGCCAGGCAGAGCTGTGATAGTGCCTTCTCTCTGAGTAATAGAGGAACGGGGACAGAGAGGGAGGGAGGGATGGAGCATCTCTCTGATCTTCTGCCTCTCAGAACCATCTGTCTGGTGCTGGCCCAACAGTCTGTGCCGCTTAGTATTAGCGCTTACAAATATATACATTTCTCACATCAAGCGTTTGAGTGCAGTCGTACCCCTCGCTGAGTGATGCTCGCCAGGAGATGGGAAGCGAGAGCAGATTGGAGCCTGGCAGAGTTGTGGGAGCGATGCCTGCCATTGCTTCATTGACAGGCGGGGAAGCAGAGAGGGAGAGTGGGGGTACACACGATTGGATGGATAATGGAATCAGGGCTGTGGATTGGATGTGTGATCAGGGTTTCTAATATATCCCACACTAGCTAATGGAATATGTTTGCTCCCAGCAGCTTGATATCACAGCAAGCAGCATTAACTCTGAATACTGGCTTGTGTATGTACACATCCATCATTCTTACTCTGATAAAATGCTTCCCTTAAGCACACATTACAGCAACAGGTTTCACAGGGCAGCATTGTTGAAGTTCTACATTGTGTGAGGAAAACCGAACTCAAAGCTGTTGGTAGTCACATAAGGATTCATGTTAGGTTTTATTTACTCCTAATCACTGCTGTTGTTAAAGATGCTGTTGCTCTGTTTGTCAAAGATAGAGGTTTTAAGAAGTTTGGGGGCATAAGCAAAGTGATATTCACAAATGCTAATAAGCCACATCCAGTATAGCACTCTTCCTGTCAGTTGTCAGTGTTAGGTAAGCTCCTGAGTCGCACAGCTGGATGATTTGGTGTTAAGTCTGTCTGCTCCTTTTTTTTTTTTTAAAGCGATATCTTGGGGTGAGCAGCTTTTATCCAAGGCTTCCATTTCTCTTTAAAAGCTGGTGACTGACTCTGCCGCCCCTCCTCCTCGCTTCCTCGCTGCTGTGAAATGGAATTGCTTTCTCGTTTGTTAAAGATTTTCTTGTCGCTGCTTCGCTCGTACTACTCACAGGAGTGAGATCACTCGAAAAAACAGCGGAAAGTTCTTAAAAAGAGCACTGGAGAATTATGGTGCGGCACCGTTGGTGTGGGGGGCGGGATGAAGGGTTGGAAAGGTGGGGCAACATAAAGAAAGAAAAATCTTTTTTTTTCTTAAAATCTATTCGAGGGACTTTTTTTTTTTACAACACACAAATTAATTCTGGCAAGTTGTCGCTTTACATTAAAGCATGAACTGCCTGCTGCCATGAGGGAAAGCAATCCCTCCTCTGGTTGCCATGGAAGCAGATGCATTGTAGCATTGGGTACCAGTCATGTTGGTTCTGCCAAAACCGATGCCCACCTACATCCTATAGGCTTCTCTTGTAGGGGGTGAATGGTTTCCCTTTCAGACCATCCAGTCTAAGAACATTTTGCCCATTTCTGAATTGCACTGGTATTTTTAAAACACCGTTCCAATGAGTGGTTTACTGCAATCCTTTCATGTGATCTCCGGCTCTCTTTAAGGATCAAACAGCATAGGTAATCTGCTTGTGTTCAGAATAATTCCACTCTTTTAAATGCTTGTCCCTCTAAACAGTTGTGTGCAGCGTGTAAGCCAATTGAACTTTTCTCCCATGGCTTCTTCCATCCATCTCTTTCTTTTCTCCTCCACTTGCTCCTTCCGTCTTTCACACAAACTCTCATCACCGCTTCCATCTGCCCCATAACAACAGCAAACTGTTCCTCGCGTCTCGGGCCTGTGCCCCGTCACCCACAGTGCTGGTGTACCAGTGCAGCTCTGCTCGTGCAGTGTGCAGCGCCAATCTTAATCACATTGGGTGAGCACACCTGTGAAAACAGATGTCCACCGGGGCTGGCATGCTGTTTCTCTTTAGGGTAGAGCGTCTGTGTTATGGCTTTCCGCCACCCCCTCCTCTTGTATTTCCCCTCCTCTGCACACTGTTAGTCGGGTCCCCCAGCAAGCGGCCTGGCCTCAGCACCCAGACAGGAAGGGCCCACAGCGGCATGAGGCAGGGGGCAGGAAGCTCCATTCCCCAGGCTTTACCCCCTGCTCTGTTTATTTTAATATTAGCCCTGCTTACAGATGATAATGAGAAAGCGTCATCAAAGACTCCTCCTCCCAAGTGAACAGACATATATATATATATTGATATATAATGAAGCACAAAATAATTTCTGAGGGAATCTGATCCTAAATCAATGTTTAGTCCTTTTTTATGAGAGAATTTGATAAACACCAGGTGTTGACCTTTTAAAAACGAACCTTCCAGATTATCAATGGATCTCATTCATAAGAATTGGCTTACAGCGATATTGGCTCTATACAAAGGCATTAGTCCAGGCATGGTAACGCCTCCATACGATTAAGTGCTTTATGATGGCATTACTCAACACAATGTTGTGTTTTGTGTGATTACGTTCGTATCTGATAGAAGGCATCTCTTAAAGCAAATGCCACGTAGCTGTACTTTAGCCTAGAGGCATTTGGAATAATGCATGCCATTAAAGTGGCTCCTCAGATAAGTACTGGTGTTAATGAGTTAACCAGACAGAATGATCTGTATTAGTGAATTTTAAAAAGGCAATAAAGGCATTAGAAGCCTCAGTAGAAAAGGATTATGTGATTTCTATCCAGCTGTGATCTTCCATTTACTGCTACAAAGAATCATTCAGTTCACATTGCCATGTCCTCCTCCTCCTCGCTGCCCAGTTTCATAAAGGTGCTTCTCTTGAGTCCCCACCTACATGGTAACCCGCTCGTATGAGCGCATGTTTTAAAGCTCATTTCTCCCAAAGTATATTTAAAACAACAGATTTTTTGGTTTCTAGACATTCAGATTGTTTTGGTTTAATGTACCAAGGTTTTGAGGTTTCTCTGCTTACCCTAAAACGGTGGAGGTGAAGGGAATTAAGTTTGTGGTGCTCACAGTTGGTTGCTTTGTTATAGAAAATACCATGAATGAGAAACAACGATGGCGATGACTAATTCAGTTCTGTGAAGTGTTTACAACATTTTACCTTCACTGCTGGTAGCCGAGTTGTGCCTGATAAGAACCAATCAGGAAGCAAAAATATGGTGACTTCATTGCCTCCAAACATCTCTGTTGTTTCCTATCCAATCTTCAACAGAGCCTTGGCGTTTTCAAAATAAAACAGGGCCAGCTGCATTTCCAGACATATCTGTTTTAGGCGTGCAAAAACTCACAATGTACATCAGCTGTGATACATTTCATAACTAAAATATAGTGGTTTTGGACCTAGCCTATGGCTGGCCTACATATGTTTTTAGCACTACTGTTCAACTCCTCAAAAGACCTCTCTTCCTAAATGTATTTAAGTGTGTAATTGACCTTCAAAATGAGACTGTGAAATAGTGTGCAACTGTCTGTAAATAATCAATTCATGAATAATAATGGTATATTAGTAACATTAAAAATAATTAAACGATTGTTGGTGAGGGTCAAATAACCAGCTCATGTAAAATGTCAGGGCCTGAAGCTCCTATCACATGAGGGTAAAATAAATCCTGTCAAAATAGAGCTAATGTAAAATTTTAATGTCACAAGGAAAATCCCAATCACCTCCGTCTCATTTTAGTGGATATGAGACCATAAGCATTGCTTGAAAAATCGAGAGCAGAGACTGTAAATGAAGATGGATGACATGACAGCTCCCAAGTGTATATCAATTGAGCTTTGGCGGTTGGCCGCAGCATAGGTCACAAACCCTGCCTCCTCCATGTTAATTTATTTCATGTTATAATACTGGGTGAAACATCATATTTGCAGTTGATTGAGCACTTGTATCAGCTGCACTTTGCAACCTGGCCTCCACACCATGATCACTACTGCGCAGACCCTAAATGCAAAAGTTGGCTGTGTTCGTATTTGGTATATTTCGCTTTTGGATAGTCAATAAGCGGATATGTGTAGTCCATCATTGTATACAGTCTATGCACCAGTGTCAAATGAGAAAAAAAAAAAAAAATTGTTTTGTGATTCGGGTGCAACAACCCTTTAACAATATTGCAATGAGCCTGGGGCCCCCACCTTTCATCCTTTTTCCAGCCTCTGCCGGCAGCTCCGTCCTCTCATCCGTCCAGCATTGATCCAGGCTCTTATCTCCACTCTGATCCCTGTGTTATTTCGGGAGCATAGGGATTGCCTAATGATTTATTGACATGATTTATTGATCCGTACAGTCAACCACAATGGACCATCTACTAAAGAGGAGCCTGTAGGGCACGTGCTCCTCTCTTGGCGTACTCCCACTCATCTCGTGCCCTCCCACCTCCTCTGCAACCAGTCACAATGCTCTTTGGTTCCCTGTGTAACCCCACTGAGATTAGGTCCTAATGTACTCTAACCATCTGGCTTGTAAAGTGGAGAGTGTATTTTTTTGCGATTTTTAACAGCGCTGTTTCTAAGTCTAATGCTGATGAAATGGCTCAGCTAAATCCTCTGTGTTTCATTTAGTTTAATGTTGGGATGCATATGAGCTGCTGACAATGATTTGTTTAGCCACTCATGTCTGGTTTGTTTGAAGCGAGAGCCTCATTTGAACTGTGACTTTTATGTTCTCTGCAAACAGCGTAGTCCCTGATTGAATTAAAAACACACACTCCAGACTGAGTTGAATTTGATATGTAGCCGTGCAATATGATCTCTGTAGTTTGTCTATGTGTGACATGAACTTCGGTAAAACTAAAGAAATGCGCAGTGATTCCTGACAATGTGATGGAATCCTATTTACACCCTGTTCTCTATACATCTCTACGGCATTGTCTCACAAACACCTAAATAATACATGGGATCGCGTTTTGTCCCACGTCTTGTTTGCACTGTGGCACCTTCAAGCGCAAGTGTGGTTGTTGTGACACGTCGAGCCTGTCATGGGTGAGATCCTCTGGGATTTGCCAGACACCAATAAATGACTCTGCCGTGATGAATACGTTCAGAGGGGTTTTTGTTGGTTCTTCGTGATTGTTTTTGTCATGTATGCAGCGCGGCTTAAAGACGGCATGCCTGGTTGGTCAGTGTGCGCCTGACCGCCTGACCATGACAGCTTCTGGACAGATTTCCATGAAAATGGCTATGGATTTTCACAGACTGAAGAGAATGATTTATTGTCATATATGCTAACCTTTCATCTTGTCTCCCCATCTTGTACAAATCTCTCCCATATCCCCACATTTGAGGTGATGACATGAGATATATATATATATATATATAAAATTACTTTTTGTTATCTTTATTATATTTTCATATACTATATAAAATGGTAAAAAATTACTGAGATTTAATTTGTATATCCTTATATCAAAGAAATATAATTGAGGCTTTCATAATTTACAGTTTAACCATACATTTTATCATGAATAACTATCAATTATCAAGAAAAGAACATAAATACAATCACATATTTATCACTTGAAAATAACATATAAAGATACATATTGTCTTAGATAAAATGAAACATAAATGATCATACTTTCTGAAGGTTTCATATCCGTGCGTATCAGCAAACACCAATACTGATGTGTCTGTGAAAGGCGATATTATTGGATAACTGATATTTCTCTCGGCCTCTACTGTTACCAATGGCGACACAAGGAGAAAGGTTAAAGTGTCACGTATGCATTTAGGTTTTTTCTTTGCTACATCAAATTTTCATCACATTTCTACTCTTTTAGGTCTGGTTGCTGCAGGTGCACCAATGACACTGTGTGATGTGAGGAAACTTGTCTGCCGCAGGGCAATCTAAACGTGCTGTTTGGGTTAAACACTCTTACTGTTCTGTTCATTTGTGTCAATGCATTATTGATACGCATCGTTTATTAATTTGTCTACTGATTTTAAAAGCATAAATTATCTCCTGCTTCAATTACGTGCTCGTGTTCAGACAACCTAAGCTGCTCTCTCAGGGTGAGCCGCTGGTGGCATAACAGAGATTTGAAGTGAGGTCACACGCTCATCCAAGTGGGAAATGTATTTTTAAGTGGATGATGGAAACTAGCAGTGAAAAACAAAAATCACTTAAACAGTAAAATAATGTTTCTTGTGATAGGTTTACTACTTTGATGTGTAAAGCTGTTTCCAGGCATGAACTCTGCAAAATGTCAGGAACATTGGGTTTGATATTTATAATAGCAACAGGAATATAATTTTCTGGAACTTTCAGGCGAGGGCTGGCATCTGGGTACACATCAACACTGGTGTCAGCCCTAATCACCAAAAGCTCTATAATGTCGACGTCTTTCCAAGTTGACATATTCCTCACAGGTTCATGCATGGTACCACTTTATCCTCCTGAGATATGTGTATTCTTCAAGTTTCGTGTCCATTGCCTGTTAAATATGCCATCAAAACGCTCTCTATCTCGATATTCATTTTTGCTGATATTTTCCATATGGTCACATGGGCTCACTTGGACATTTTACCAGGGGGCTGGCAGTAAAAGTTCCAGAAATTGCCGGCAGGAACTGATTCGTACATTTGCATTCTCAAATACAGCCCCTCCGGAAAATATCAGACTTCAGTTCCCGTCTGAAAGCTCTTCTTTTTCACACTGTAGCTGCTGTGGTTTAGTAGCAGAGCTGTAGACTCTTGTTTCATTACAAACATTAGCTTCTCATGTTTTATTCATGTATCCAAGCGTTTTACTCATTACAACCATTAACAATTAAATAAAGGTATTGACATTTGTTTTAAAATAATTAAATGCTTCAAATATATGAATAACCTGCAATTATTAACTGTATAAACTAAAGGTGCAGTATATTTCATAAGAAACCATCATGCACCTCTGACATTAGAGGTTACATTTATGCATCAGATCACAGTCACATTCATTGGAGGTATCGAGCAGTGGCAAGACCGGGCACACAGATTCTGTGATGTGATTGCGAATGGTGACACGCTGTATGTGGCGTTATGAAATTAATGTGGCTGCGATCTATATCGGACGACTTTCAAGCAGCTCAATTTTACACTTGCTGCAGGGAACAGATGGTACTCACTGATAATGTTGCTGGAAATGGATCCATGGTGGAGAGGATACAGAGAGAGAGGCGAGACTAGATCCTCGGGTGCAACCCGAGAATGGAGAAAAGAGGTTAAGGAACTGTGTAATACTTATTCACACTACCTGCATGGATGAATTATTCCCTAATCTGATTTGTTTAATGAATAGTTAATTGCACATCAGCTCTGAACTGTCTATATACACAACACATGACCCCTCCCAGGCTCAGGATTCATTCACACACAAACAGCAGCGATGTTATGTGGAATGAACTCTGTACTCCTGTGCTCTATCATTAACATCAATGCATTATGTAGCTGGAGGGCATAAATTTGTGTTAGCACTGTGCTTGAAGGAAAAACATTCTAGTTGCAATCAAATATTAAAATGCACCCACAGGCATCCTAATGCCTCGGCAGCAGTGTGTTTGTTGAATTGTATTTCTGCTTTCTAGGGCTCAGAGAGTACCTGTTGAGGAAATTTCTGTGTGCAGAAAACTTGTCTAGGCTATAATTGATAGGCCTCGGCATTGCATTAATAGGACAGAGTTTCCATGTGAAAATAAGCCTCTATATCTACACCTCGTAAATCTCTCAGTCATATCAGGTTGAATCTTCTCAAACTACATGTCCTGAGGGACTGGGCGAATGAGACAAGCGCCCAGTGTTGAAAAGCTTGTTATTGGAGCCCATTCCTGTTCTAGGATTTCTTCTGGGCCCCCTGTGATTACAGTGCCTCAACTGGTCTGTGTTTTGTGTGCATGCCTGTCACAGGAGCGTGTGTATTTCCGTCTGTATGCGAGAATACGTGCCGCTCCAAGTTTGGTTTTGTACGCTGTTACTCGCTCAGAGCTGAACGGGGGACTGAGTGAGGAATCAGAATTTAAAATAAAGAAAAAAAACAGTCTGGGCACATCTGGTTGTGATTGGCAGGAGAAAAAAGGGTCCTTGTGTTTTGGGAACTGGCAGCAGAAGACTGACCCAACCCAACCTAGCCCGGTACAGTTCAGAGCCAGCCAACATGGGGGAAAAAACCTAGCACCAACAGCAGGACTGCTCCCCTTCACTCCGCCCTATGCTTGGCAAATTCTCATAATCCCACAGCAAAGCCCCCGGCAGCATTTTTTTTATAAACACTGTTCAGAGCTCTCCCATTCCTTCCATTTCAATATCAGAAAGTAGTGGCTACCATGAGCCAGGAAGACTCACAGCTCCATTACTTTTGGCAGCAACTCTCATGTCTGGGATAATGATGCCCCGGGGGGTGAGAGTGCACCTGAATGTCTGTTTGCTCATCTTGCCATCTTAGTGGAAGTAGGAGGAGGGGAAATTGCTATGGGCAGGCGGTATATTGAAAGGCCTTTCACGGCAGGCACTAAAATAGGTTATTCTTCCATCTGTTTGATTTTCAAGTTAAAGGTGGGGAGGTCTCGTCGTACTTGGTGTGTGAAGGATGGTACGGTGCAGATTGAGCACGACAGACGAGACCACTCCTCCCCTTTCAACCAACCGTAACTGAGAACAGTGGCAATTAAAAAAAGTGACACCAGTGTTTACAGCGGCTGCCTAGAGCCATTGTTTGCCCTGCCTACTCCAATTGCACTCATCATTTGGAGCGGCGTGTTACCTGTGGCATGTCAAAGTGCCGCTGGTTCACGAGCTATAGCCTGGCTGGTGTCTCCCACACGGCCGCGGCTGGAAACGAGCCCTGACACCTCCGCGAATCCAGCTCTAATTCAAATGGAGCATGTTCGTTTAGCCTTCTGAACCTCTGGTAGAGCACAGAGATGTTAAAATACAGCACCGACTAGAGAGAGAATATCATCGCCTCAGTTATTGTGCCTTTAGTGCTGCGGGGACTATTTACAGTCCTTATTAAGCAGGCTGACTGGTGACTGGGCAACAAGCCTGGCTGTGATGGTATTCTATCTGTACGCGACACTGCTCGGTTTGGATTTGCATCTGTGTGTGTGTGTTTGTGTGTGTGTGTGAAGACAGACAGACAGACAGGCAGGCAGGCAGGATGCCTGAGGCGAAGCAATGAAGCCAGAGCACTACTGGTGTTTCCACACATGCCACATAGCCAGTGACCCTCACCAGCATAATGACTGTTGGGTTAATTCCCCGGGAGTGGGCCTGCTCTCAGAGGGGAGAGATGAGAAGAAGTGTGGCGGGGAGGGTGATACAGCAGTCCACAGCTACACACTGTTTTTGTTCCATGTAACCCACAGTGATCCGTTTCTGCCCCACCCTTTCTGATGGGATTTTACAAACTGCCAATAATCTGCGGGCATTGCAAGGAGCATCTCTCTCTCTCTCCCTCCCTCCCTCCCTCGTGATGTCATTCTGTTTCTCATTCTCGTGGATTTTCATAGCTAAAAATATTTTCACCATAAATTGGGGTAAAATGCTTGAAAGGGAGGGGGCTTGTTTTTTTCAGTTTTTTTGTCCCTAAATCACGGCTGAAATGTTTGAGTGAGGGTTTTAACAGTTGGCACAGAGCATGAAGTGGAATTACACGGTGAAAATCTCCTACTCTATCTCTGAGGCGCAGTACAACGAGGCAGAAATGCCCATTTCCCCACCACGTTTGAGAAGGATTGATCACGGGAAGCAGATGAGAAATCATCCACTGTATGACATTTTCTTTCAAGTTAGAGACGAAGTGCTGTTAACATTTTCTTTTCCATTGTTGGTGACGTGATTCTCATAAATGAAACCACAGTTACAGTGTAAATAGGAAAGTCCCTCAATGACACCTCCCTGCCGGCCGGTTTGCCCTGCCTGTAGCTTAGTGTATTTACTTTCCATAGCTCTAAATCATTAGTGCTGCATGGCCGTGCAAGCCCTGGCCATTAGCATTCAAAGTGAACCATTATGAGATAGGAAAAAAAAAGTAGAAATTGGGACTCAGTGTGAAAACTCCTCGTTGGCTATGGACCTTTTAGATTTGCATCAACTTTCTCTAAATCCCAACTCCTATCTATCCGCTGGCTGCAGTTTGTGTTTTGTGTGTATTTGTGTTGTAAATAGAAGAGAAAGCTGCCAGTTCGACTGTTATCTGGTGGAAGAAAGTGTGTGTGTGTGTGTGTGTGTGTGTGTGTGTGTGTGTGTGTGTGTGTGTGTGTGTGTGTGTGTGTGTGTGTGTGTGTGTGTGTGTGTGTGTGTGTGTGTGTGTGTGTGTGTGTGTGTGTGTGTGTGTGTGTGTGTGTGTGTGTGTGTGTGTGTGTGGGGCAATGGCTGCTCTCCCCATTGTTACATAATGATGAGATATTGAGTGTGTGACCTGTACCACTTTATCTCGCCCTGTACAGATTGCATTCCATAATCTAATGAGACAGATATTCTTTAATGGAAATCCTGGACAGGGTCATGATTGCTATGATAAAACTTAAGGTCACACTTCACATTATACAAGGCTGGCTCGCAATACATGAGTAATAATTAAGATTGTTATTGCCATGGAGAACTTATTGTAATCGTATGTCACTTCTTATTATTTGTTTGCTTATTAAAGAAGCTGAAATTGTTGGTACTGACAGTCGAGCTGTGGTGACAAAAAAAAAACTGTCACTAAGTAATTACCAGTAAATCAGGGTATTATGAATATGTGGAGGACAAAGAGACAGGGATCAGCCCGAGCAAGTGCAATATGCAGAAAGCTGTGCATGTGGCTTCTGTAAAACGAATTTTGCAGGGTGCAATTTCAAAGATCTGAATATATGATATATAACAATTTGTCATTAAATATCTAAAACAACTAGGCCTGTGTAATATATTTTGTTGATCTGTGTATTTAAAAACAAAATTGTTTCCAGCAACGTTAAGCCCAGAGAAATCACAAATTTGTTCAGAGTACAGGACATATCATTTTAATCATGTCATAATTTCCCCTTAGCTTCTTCCGTCTCTGCTGTAACTTCCGGGTCAAACTATGTATGAGGAAAGAAAAACAAACACTGCTAGCCAATTAGACATTCAGCTAGTCACCTCTTTTTTCCTCCTACTCTATTTGTCATACATGATAGTTTATGATTACTCATCGCAATTTGATGGATAACATGAATACAAGTTTAATACATTACCTCATCCGTGAACATAATTTGCGCCTTGGTGGCATCAGGTCGATTTTGATTGGCAATAGTGGGAAAGACAAAAACTCCCATGATCCCATGCTGTATCCCAATGTCATCAAACTCATGGCTCATAACTCGCATAGCAAATACTACATCATGTGAATGAGAAAGCAACTCGCTGGGATTTATAAATAAGTCTCACCTGTTAGAGACTTTTGGATCTCATAGAGCACAAACTACAAATCAAAGTCTCCTTATTAAATAGTTAGTTTTACACCTGGATAAACTTGCTTTTTAAGAATATCCCAGTACGTTGCTCAAATGTGTGATAGATAATAGTCTTTTGGGGTTAGATCCTGCTGTTCCCTTCCAGAATCCCAATGTGGTATATAGAAGTAAAGTGTTACAGAATAGTGCCCTGCTTTATATACATGTTTTACCTTGGTACTTGGATTCATTACCTGTGGGAACCCAGCAACATTCAGACGTTCTGGAAGGAAGATTGCCGAAACATCAGGTGTCAGCAAATCCAATGTTTCTCACTCTCTTATATAATATGATGTTTTTCAGTTGCTTTTATTGTTAGCAAGGAAAACCATCATGGTGAAATGAGTCAGGGATGACCCTGCTTCTATTACCTTTTGAAAATGATTGATTTCCGTGGTCGTGACTCTAGAAAGACAAAGATATTATATCGCTGGAAAAAGACTTTCTGCAGCAACTGACCCGACTAAATCCATGAGACATATTTTTACTTCATTTTGTTTCCAACATTATGTAAGTGCTGTTCCTTTCTTCCACAGACCAGTATTGTATGGTTGGGTTCTGAAAAAATAAATTGCTCACATGAATGGGGTCAACAAACTCTCTGGCACCGTCTGAGAGTTAGCTCTAGAAATATGGGCTTCAAGAATTACAGACATCACATGGACATTAAAAGCAAAGCTGTGTTTGCGCATTGTCCAGAACACAGATGCACAGAAACAAGTGATGGAAAATCTCAGCAGACTCTGGAGTTTGCTGCAGCAGCTGGAAGATTAAAAGCCTTATTACCTGAAATGTGTATTTGGACATTTGGGCCCGGCCTCTGCTTGCTTTGGCACCATATGAGATTTTTCCACTCCCACAAAAAAATTCAACAGATTAAGTAAACGTGTTTTTTTGCCTGGTATTAATTCCTAAAAAAGACAACCCGTTAATATCAAAAGCATGTGTGGGAAACCTTCTTTCAATTAAGCTTTTATGTTTAGTGCATTGTTTTGGAGAGCAACTCAGCTATTTTTTGAGGAGGTTGTGTTGACTACACAATGAAAGTGTTGCTGGTGAAACGGAGATGAACGTGGTTGGAGAGGGGAGGCAAACAACACCATCATAAGTAAAGTAAATGTCAACACAAGATGCTACATCAGTTCAGACTAAATTCCTCCGACGGATCAAAGGTGAGACAGAGACGCTGCGACAACAACACCATCAGGCGAAAAAGTCTTCCCACCAGACAGCGAATCATCTTAATTGACGATCAACAACATAAACAGTGGGCCTTAAGTATGCCTGAATGAAAATAGATGGAGACAAACTGTTGGAGAAAACATGGGTGATCGCAGAGGGAGTATATCATGAAGAGTTGCCTTGCATCTCTTTTAGCGCTTTCGCCATCTGAGGGCTTCTTTTGGTTTTAGTTCAACGGGGTTTGCACTCAGGGCAAAAGAAAGTTGTTTTGGTGTTTTGAGTTGGAGGCCACAGATTTCCCCCTGACTAGCTCCCTGTCTGTGTTCCCTCTGTGTTTCTCTCCTTGTCCCTGCCTCGCATGCCTCGACTTGCTAGAGGGTTTCTATGCTTCATGCCATCGAGGGAACCCAGCTGCACAGATGTGCTGCCTGGCTTGCAGTTCTTAGCGTTTGCCTGGAGCAGCAGCCACCCCTCCAGGACCACCAGCCCTGATGAAGAGCTGCAGAGTCTCCATTTGGCAGCTTCACATTCGACATGGGTCTTCTGTCCCCAGACATCTTCTCTCCCCCTCCTACCAGCTCTCTCATCTTGAGTGCTCCTTTGAAACAAGGGAAGCTGCCATGAGAGGGAATCCATCATTGCCTTTGCCCAGGGCGCTACGGTTAACGTTGGCCCCCAAATGGGAAAACGTGCGCAGCACCACAAGAGCGGGGTGATACAGGGACCTTCTCTTTCCTCCGCCGTCCATTGAAAACTAGGAGAGGAGCACTCAGCCCACCCTTTTGTTCTGATTATCCATCACCCCGGAGCTTGTTGAAAAATCATTTACTGTACGCGAAGGTGATTGACGACACAAAAACGGGGTCTGCATGGCTTTTTCATCAGTCCACCCCCACAGACATAATACTCTGCACACACTCGCACACAAACACACTCCTGACACAATCTCAAATTGTTTCTAGAGATGTGACACTTAAAGTTCAGAAGAGGCTGGAGGGCTGCTGTAGGCAGAGAACACCACACTTCTCAATAGTTAACACCCCTGGAGAAATGTTTCTCTTGTCACCATACTCTGACTGTCTCCGAAATCCTCACCTAACACAGTGGAAAAAGTTGACCTGCTTGGTTCTGTGCCGCAGCATCCATCACAGGAAAAAGGAATGACACCAGGGCCAAAGATAAATGATTGCTTTTTTCAATTTTTTTTTAGTTGAAAGCTATACCGATCACTGATGTGGACCTAATACTGTTCTAATTTAGTCCAAGGCGAGAGAAGAACTAAACAGCTACTCCTGTCGGCTGAAGTGGGGGAATGTGGAGCATGTAGTCTAATCTGACCTTGGGAGTTGGCTTGAGTCTCCTGTAACGTTTGCTGGTTGGGTTTATAAAATGTTATGCGGATTAAGTGGAAACTCTGGAGAATCCTTTCTAATCCACCATTCCTCCTGATCAAAGGGAGTGAGATAGCACTTAGTTGAACTTACTTTTCCTCCGCGCCGTTTCCCTTTTCCATCACAGCCACACTGTAGATTCTTTCAAATATGCACTTTCCCTCAGCCTTGTCTGATGGCTTGAATGTATTGTTCTGAAAAAGTGGGGGGTAAGATAGGGCGCAGGAAATTGGACTGAGAATATCTTTTGTGGGTGGGCCCTTTCCCTGCAAGTGTAATTGGTTGGAATGGTGAATTGAAAGAACGCATGGTCGGTCATGTGTGTGGGTAAGAAATGTGCAGGGTCAATTACCTTCAAGCCTTTATATATCTGTTAGCTCACTGCGATGATGTCTCCTAAACCGACCAGAACTATTGTTTTCCTCCTCTCATTAAGCAAACACTCTTTATTTGCTATAATTTGCAAGAATTACGAATTATTTTACACAATCTTGTTCTCATCACTGGAGACTCATAGAAGTCGTCTGTGCTTCTTTATTTATCAGAGCCTTTTTGTCAAACATGTTTATAGCATGTGGCTGTAGATTAAGTACTGTACACTTGTACATATATTAGGTATTTGAGGATTAAAATGTGTTGCACCTTTAACTCCATTACATTAATTTGATACCTACAGCTACCTGTTACTGCTCATCTTTAGATTTTAGATCTAAAAAAATTAAGTTAAAAGATAAAGTGCATTAATGTGGTTCCCAAAATGTTTGGCATGAGACAAAAAAAAAAAGGAGCATCTAGTTTGGCACTGACTGTAAATAAAGATGGATGACACATCTCCATGTCCTCCCACTATCAAGAAATGAAGAAATATCCCAAATAAGAACACAAATCATGCCATCGAAGCTGTGGTATTGAGCTCCAGCCAAAACACACCATCGACCATTTGTCAGTCGCAGCGTTTAATATTTCACCCTATTTTTATATAGTAAAATTACGAATTATAATCAAACGTATTGGAGAGTGAGCACTTGGACAAAAATAAATGTGATAAGAACTACCTGAAACATCTTTCATCATATACTTTGACTTTTTAGTTTTCATCATGCCCCATCTATTAACATGGAGGAGGAGGGATCTTTGGCCTATACTGCAGCCAGGCACCAGGGGGCAAGTGAGATGCTTTCTGTCATGGCTGACATGTCGTCCATCTTTATATACAGTCTATAGTTTAGCCCCTTCTAGTGTTTCAAATGTCAATGAGTTATTATTTCTACCTGAGTGTTCACTTCTAAACTTCTCTTATGCTTTAATCTCTGTAACACTGAGGTGAAATTGTTTAATATAAAAAAAAGCAAAGACAGTAGATAATAGCTTTAAAAGAAACACATTGTGTTTCAGAACTTAGGTTTTTCTTCTTTTTTACCACATGAATCACCAACAATTTTCTTGTGACCCTTTGGATAGTAACAGTTAATACGAAAGCAAAAGATGTGAGTACCTCTTCCAACACGATTTAAGTTATGCAGTCTAAAAGAGGAAGTCCATTTTCGGCTTAATTTTCAGAATTCAAAAACAAACCAAACAGTAAACAGGATCTGAGAGAAATACAACAATGCCAGCCTTTTGAAGTGTGGTACGTTTCGAGCAGACCAACCATCTGTGCGAGTTGATCAAAAAACTGTGACATGAGCATTTTTACTGTGATGTTTTAGTTAGAGGCCTTTGTCTCGGCGGATTGCATAAGCAGAAGGCGCTGCATGGCAATCAGCATCCTCAGAAAGCTCAGACTTGCTTAATGCGAACTTGGAATGCTCTGCTCGGTCTCTGCCAGCGGGAAGTGAAAAACAACAAGAGCGGAATCTGTGGAGGATGAGGGAGACCCTGCAGCCCACTCATTGTGATATGCTATCTTAGATGTGATACGAGAGACGCATGCCGAGCTTTATTGAGTCTTTGTGGATCTTCTTCAGAAGAGAGAGCCACGAGTCAGTCCTGTGTTCGAGGGACTGGGAGGATGAGAAACGGGAACTCTGGGAAATGAAGATGTTTGATTGGTTCTTGTTTTCAACACTGGCGCCTGAGGGGATATTGAAAGCATGCGAGTGTGCAGTAAATTAAGTGTTTACACCTACAAGGTAATAATAAATAGTTGGATTTGTGTCAGTACCTAGCTCTTTCTCCCCCCCCCCCCCCCCTTCATTTTGTCTTCTGAAAATATAAGTACTCAATTCTCTGCTCCACATAAACTGTCTTCAGTTGCCCTAGAACAGCCATTAATGCATTTTTGATGATGTAGACTTAATGGCTGATATATTACTTTAAAACAATAGTGTTGAGGAATTTTTGAACATCCTCACACATTACATCTGTACACCTTCATGATACACAAATACTCCCTTGACTCTCCCAAGGTCAGGAATATAGTTAAAGGGCCAACTAGCAGTACATTGTAGTGTCTACGCTCATGGAATTTCATATTTAATTCCGATGCCCCAGACAGAGAGAAACCAAATTATTCTGTGTATTACACCAGTGGCAAGATGTAAGGACACAATGTGATTTAGGAATGCATACTTCCGTCTTAACTTTCCAATAGGATAGTTTAAATTACATGTAAATTAGCCTTTCTTGGCAATGGGTGATGCCAGTGGAGGGAGATATATTGGGATGCCGTGTGACTTGGGGGTGACAGTTGCTCATGTTACTCTGTTGGCATATTGTTCCACCTTCTGGTCTCCTTGATGCATCAAGTCTACATTCAAATCTTCTGCATAAAACATCAGTTGCTGCCTGAATTGTCCTTTCACCAGCTTCCAGAAAACTTCCATCACAAATGCTCCCTTTTTTTTACGAGTCGCAGGAGATGAGGAGTAATTGATATGGATTTTAATTTCCCGGTCCCGTCCCATCCTCTTCACATGCATTAAAAGTGCTGGAGTGGAATGGCCCATGGAAGCTGTCATTGCCCTTTTCACAGCGATGACAGTGTGTTTAGCTCCGCTGGACAATTTATTTACCCTTTAAGAGAATTCCTCTGTCTCTATCTGCACCAGCAGCTCGACCTCCACCATGTGAAACAACAGGGAAGTACAGACCACTGTGGAAAAAACCCGGTGAGTTTCTTATAAGCCGGAAGCCTCTGAATAAAAACACATTTTAAAACCTAAGTGTTGTTTGAAAATCACCCCTAAACCTGAGGGGTTTTTGAATGAAGAGTTGACCGAATCACCAATGACTCTCAGCCTCTGAAGAAGATGAAACGTGAAATGATAAAAAAACATTTCATATCTTAAACTTTTAGCTTTCATTTTAAATCTGTTTCACTAAACTTACAGCATATTTGAAAATACAACAAAGCCAGCAAACTTGCCGAGATCCCTCCCTTCTTCTTCTTCCTCCTCCTCAAACACGTGTCTTACCGACTGACTCTTGGTCAATAGGCATATCTTGGTCATAATCGCTTCTGTTGTAATTTGATATTGTGGTTTTCGTCAATGAAGCACTTTAGTGACTCATGATGCATTTCATCAGTCCCATGTCTTGAAAACAATGCTATTGTATATGAGAAGCACATGTCTCATCCTGTTCCAAAGGGAGGATCACGCAAAGGTTGCATCCAGTAATAAAGTTATATATCTGCATATGTCGCACCTGGTCTTGAGGGTATATACACACAAAGGTATGCACACGCATGACTAATCTTGTCTAAAAGGCATATGCACTCATATGTTGCATTCGGTCTTATTGTCCGCAGTGATCGGTTTGGAAGAGAAAACCGAGTGATGAGGATCTGCTCTTCTGTAAAACCCTGTAGATTTCCAACAACGTTCTCGCCCTTGAGTTGTTCTTACGAGAACAGAGCCAATCAATTCAATCTCAGTCTTGCCTGCAATCTTCCAGTTTGTGATCTGAGATTTGTTTTTCAGGTCCCCTGTAGAGGACATTTCACTATCTTAGCTTTTGGTCTGTGAATGACATGGGTTGGCCCCTGTACTTAAGCCGTTTGGGACTCCAACAAAACACAACATCCAGAAAGAACTCCACTCTCTGATTATTCTATCCACTAAGGCCCACTGACATTGATTACTCCGCAGTTTTATTTATGTTCTATCTAAGTGGAAGTCAAGTAAACTTCTCTCCAGTTGTTTCTCTGTTTCAATTGAAAAACAGGGAAGTAAACTTGTCTGCTTGTGCTATCTCAGCACTTTTAAAGCAGAAGCTCTCCCCGGCAGCAAGGACAGGATATTGATGGGCCTCGCTCTTCTTTTTAGTCACTTCCATCGCCCCATTTTGCTAAAGTATCTTCATTCAACCCTTACCCGTTCCTTTCCCAATCTACCCCTATCCCAGGCAGAACTGCCATCCCTCTCTGCAGGACAAAGAGTTCAAACCCCTGGTGGAGAGGAGCTGTCAACTGTCCTTCCCGCCCACCCGCGAGACTGCAGACTTCAGACGTGATTGAAAATAAAACCAAACTCAAACACACTCGGATACTGCTCCTGTCCGTGTTCGGGCTGTTAACATAAGCGAGTGGCTGTCATGCATTTTGTTTGCATCAACACTTTTTCTTTGGGCAGCGCAGCGTAGAGGGGATTGCTTGTCCCAGGGAAGGAGATAGTTGTCAGGGCTGTGTTGTTTCTCCCGAGGATGGAGACTAGCAGGAGCCTCCTCTGCCTGCATGAAGCAGAGAGGCAGGGCAAGAGTATTTGTGGGGGTGGATGGATGGGGTCAGCCTCTGAAGATCCTGCAGATCTGGGCGGCGAAGTGGAAAAAAAGGCACTTCTGTATGAAAGCTTCACTTCAGACAGCACTTGGTGACTAGTCATTGTTTTTACAGAGGACCCCGTGGCCCGGGCGAGGGAAAGTGGCCACATCAATGGACAGGGGGCAGCGGAGTTAACGGTAAAGGAGCAGTGCAGTCCATCAGGGCTTGAGAAAAAACTTATTTTTTAGCAGGTGCAGCTAAGTGGGGCTCCCATTCTGTTTTACTGATGTAAAATATGTGCCTTAATCACTTGATGCAGAGAGGAAATCAGCAACATAAGGAACCCGTGGACCAGAAAATAATTAATCCTCTCTCTTCCTCTGGTTCTTAAAGAATAATTTAACACTAAATCCACTTATTGAATTCATAATTACATGTTGAGTCACTTTATCACACTCTTAATAAGGGGTGGGCGGAACCGTCACTGGTGGGATTGTGCACCACAACATGGATTGTGCACCACAACATGGATTGTTTAATACTGTGATCACCATAATAAACAAATTGCCTGGATTATAACAAATATAGCATTATATTTTTTCAAATGCTCAGTTGTGCTCTCAGTACTTGTCCCTATACAGTCTAGCTTGGTAAAAATGGAGCAGTCCGACTGATCTATTAAATCTTGATGAGTTTGGGTCAAAAGTCGCCATTGAGGCTTAGGAGTGTTGGAACCAGACAGGGACACACCGAGACGGCCAAAGGAGAGGAAGAACGTTCCCCAAATGGGGGCTCCTCTGTTGGCTCGGCTTTAAATCATCCCACACGCAGTGAACTGCCGTCTTATGCAACAGAGTTTGGCTCTGGACACATTTTTCTGTCTAAACCCGTCCAAACCCGAGAGACAACTAACTGAACCCAACCTGAACCTGTATTGTTGGCTTTTCAGTGTTTTTTGTCCAAACCCGATGCAGTTGATTCAGCTACACTGATTTTGTGTTACTCTGTCCCTGACACGCATGGTTATGGCTTGTTTTCCCCTATTACAGGGTTAAAATCAGTCCAGCAAACATGACAGAACACAACCAGTACCCCAAAATCAGTGGAGAAAAAAAAGGGTTCTGAGATCGTGTAGATATCACGAAATAGGACATGCTTCTCCCAAAACGTGAAAATAAATACTGTCACCTTTCAAAAAGTGAAAAATACCATGATATTAATTCTAGGTCATATCGCTCACTCTGCTGTTGAATCATCCTGTTTATTATAGCAACAGTTATTTTCCCCTTTCCTGAGAATACCCACTAATTCTGTTCTCTAGACCCCCTGAAAGTCCCCCTCATTGCCTCCAACTCTCTCCACATTCAGAAATCAACTGTCATCAGCGCGGACACATGAAAGAGTGAGAGTGACAGATTGAGAGCATGCATCTGCTACCAGTTGTAGCTATAAGCTGGTGGTTTACAGTGTTGATTAGTGCTTTAGTGTTAATAGCTGCTCCCAACAGCCGCAATTGAAGGCAGCGTGAAAAGCCCGTCGTTGCAGGGGGCGGGCTGAGGCGTGATAATCGTTTCAATCAGCGCAAGCTTTTAGACGATGTTTCCTTAAAAATATTTACCACCGCTTACTTCCTCGCCACCGCGTACCTCGTTAATCACTGCTGATGTGTCCTTCTTGTCGGATTTTTGTTTATTCAAGTTAAAAAAACACAGTTGCCCCCGTTCCCAAGGTCACAAAGGTGTGGGAGGAGGAGCGTTTCCAGACGCTGTTCAGCCGTCTCCATCTGAAGCATACTAACGCCTTTTAATCTCCTTTAACCTCTATTCCCAGTTTCCTATAATTCTCTCATCTGTCCTTCTTAAAATTTACATATTTTTGTCCCCCCCACCCTTGTCCCGTCTTCATCCCCTGCGTTTGCTCTGATGCTCCTCCCCATATTTTGTTATCTATTTTCCCTGCCTCATTCCCTCGGGCCCCATCTGTCTGAACTCTGTCCATTTCCACTGCTGACCTCATAAAGACGAAAGTAAGAGGATTCCACTCTACGGTGTCAAACAAAATCATGCTGTAGCCCTATATAGGATAAAGAGCTTAGATATTAAACATATTACAGCTTTGCAAGAAAAAAAAGACACTGTTTGTGATGTCCACCCCGTGTTCATAAGCTTTTTTTTGATTTATTCTTTCCTTCTGTGGCGTCAATGTGACTCATCTAGAAAATACCAAATGCTCACGCGTCTTTGCCACGATGGAGTCGGTCAGATCATTTATTTATTCATGAGAAAAGGCTGCATTTTAGACAGAATAGAAGAAAAAAAACTCCTCGTGATAGATGTTGGTCCTGCAGACGTATGTGTGACAAGAGGCTGATTGGAAAGTTTTTGTTGTGTTTTCCGATACAACAGTTTAATGAAAAACTCAGAAGACCACACCGGTAATCCCTGACAGCCATGCAGTCCCCGATTTGTGATGTTGAGCATGCTGCATTGTAAACAAATCCAGACGGCATACCAAGGCTGCAAACACAGAAAAGATCTATGACGCTCTACAAGGTCATTACCCTTGAGAACGCTGCCGTTATTCTCCCCGACTCGCCCAGAATAGCTGTCCATTTAAAATCAAATGATATAAATGGAGAGGTTGCTTTTTTTTCAGTAAAGATACTTTTAACTTAAGAACTGAGCACACTAACAGGTGAATATCCCCCTCCCCCTATTTTATAGACATAAGTAAACCGTACGTCTCATTTGTACGAAACGAGAGCATAATTCTGGTACATTCTCTGCCGGCCAGAAGTTATTGCAACAGCTCGGGATTGGATTTAGCTGACAACAATTCGTCTCTGCCAGCGTGACCCTTGGCTGAACTGAGTCAGCGCAGAAAACGGTTCTTCACCCAAAGTGCAGCGAGCAGATTCTTTTTCGCGGTGGAGGTGTCATTAGGGGTTTGGCTTGATTTGTTTTGTAAACGTTCACCTCAGCCGAGGGACCATGAACCGTCGGCCACTTTCTCCCTGCGTGTTAAAATACTCTGAGTTCGAGTGCATGTGTCCCGCCAGAGAGATCAGCGTGTCTGTTAGCGGTCTGACACTAACTCACAGAGAATTTGAGACTCCTAAAGGAATGACTGTGGTTTCCCCTGTCTCATTTCCTGCTGCTCTCTCTCTCTCTCTCTCTCTCTCTCTCTCTCTCTCTCTTTCTCTGTCACACACACACACACACACACACACACACACACACACACACACACACACACACACACACACACAATCGCTCATACTGGCACACAACTCCCTACCCATCTTCCTTAATTCATCTCCAGCGCTCTTGTCATACGTCAGCCCCCATCGTCTTTTGCACTTTAATTTGAACAGCCTTCCCTCAGCATTCAGCATTAGTAATCAATGTTATTTATTGTGATGGAGATTAACTTGGCCTAATCGACACAACCCACCCACCCATAGAGAATCTCTAAACATGCCTGTCTATATTAAGTGCCTCCTAATGAAAATTCACTGTGTAAAGTAGATGAGCGGAGCGACTCAGTGGGCATAGCAAAGCAAAATGATGATGAGTTTTTTAAGGTTGGCTGGCATCGATTCGATCCTGGATGCACGGTTGCATAACAAAGAGTCTCTGTTGGGGTAGCCACCGGATATTGATCAGTAAAAAAATAAAACATAGGCGATATTGGGTTATTGTGCGGCAGCATAACAAGCTGTTTTTTCTTTTCTCAACGTAGATGATCGCTTGTTTGAATCCTGCTCACTTATAAATGTTTTTGCTTTCTTTCTGCTTAACGTAAGAACCCACACGGGACCGGTGAGAGAAGATTATCACTCATGAAAAAGCTTGTAGGTAGGATTTTAGGATTTTGCTGCCAGTTGGAAGCTTAGGCCAGATGAGTTTCCCAGGAAGATTGGAACACACTCACAAACACAGACTCACACACAGATACTCGCCCATAGATACACATGTGCACGCACACATCACTTGAGCTGCTGGCTGACAGTGATTATAAACCTTGGGAATATCTCCCACGTGTGGCCTCACGCAGCCATCAAGAGCTGCACGCCATGCAATCTAACCTCCTGATCCTTGGGTCTACCATCGCCATGGTAACAATCAGCAGTTACACCCCCCTCTCCACCACCTCTTACCTCCCTCCCTCCCTCTGTCTCCCACCTCTCAGATATGACTTGTCAGGAACTGTACTTGATGTGGATTGCCAGACCGTGAGCCCGTTGTGTCTCCTGCAGAGGTAGAATAGAACCAATCAAGGAAATGGACCAGCTCCACCAGGTGCCACTTAATGTCAGCATTCATCTGCACTCCCACTATGGATCCGCACGGCAGCCTATCCATTTATAATTTATTTGTACCTCTCGATGAGACTCCATACTTCATCTTGCTTCAATAAAGGAGCAAAGGAGTTCTCTCTCTTTCCGTCTGAGTCTAAGTATATTTGTAAACCTCGCCAGCTAGGTTGCTTTCTGGCTGCAATCAGGTTTGCAGAGAAAACATGACAGGACTCTTAAGCCGCAGTTAAATCTGCAATGCACTTGCATTGCTCCCCATTGACTAATGTGAGTGATTGTAAAATACAGTAGGCCTGCACGGTTGTTAAGAGCTAATAGGGGAACACGCAGAGATGAAACGCTACATGCTCTTAGATTAGCCGTCTCACACTGAATCTGCTGTAGCACTGCCCCATGACACCATTATGTGCTATCTGGAACACACTGCCTTTACACAATGGAGAGGGAAACCTGTGATAGATGTAAAAGCTTGTGGGATTGCCCGCTATCATTTGGGATTAAGTAGTTCTTTTGGGGGATGAGCAGGAGGCTTTGATGTAGTTGTTGTTTCCAAAGTGGTGAATCTGCTGTTGTAGAATCAGACTTTTCTGTTTTTGCCCGTGTTGATCGTGGTGTCATTAGGGAAATCGTTTGTAGATGTTCTTGAATAATTTTTTGCTCCGAGCTCCTGTGTCAGATGTTTCTTGCAAGGCCACGTCTTCTCTCCCCTGAGGGCCTGTTTAACAATTAGTTAACATGCAAGTGCAGCACCCACAACACTCACATTATCACTGAATATCATCCAGTGTTCACAGGAAAAGTAGTATTTGGCGACATCCACACCACTATGTTTTACTTCTAAAAACCGTGTCACTGTAGCTAGGGTAACAGCTGACGTCCGAACTTCTAAAACGAGTGTTCAAAACTGAGTCGTTTAGAAGCGCTGCTGGCCCCGTTATAGTTTGAAAACTACAGGGTTGTGTTGTAGTATGTACAAGCAAAAGCCAGCAAAGAAGGCAAAACCTAAAACTCCTTTTCTACTGGCCAAAAACCCACTAATACTCACTAACATCTGGCTTTGGTCTGCAATGGAAATTGATACTCAGCATTCACTCCCGGGTCAAATGGCCCTGCAGTAAACACAGGTTTTTATCAGCTCCAATTTGCAGTGATGGGACCATGCACCCAGGTGAACGCTCTAGGTGCTGTTGTTGCACCGTTTCTAGCGTAATTGTCGTATCTCGTTTGTAAAATGTTGTAATTAAGCAAGTAACTGCAGAGTAGAGAATTCCTGTCTACATCGGTACTCACATGCCCAGTGTAAGTGAATGGTCACATGATGTATGTTTGCAGGTGTGTTATTATGGACGCTGATAAAATCTGTGGACGGAGATCGTTTTAGTTTTACAATCCTATTTTAAAACGAAGAGGTATCAGTATGGATGTAGCCTAAGCTGTGTCACCACTGCACTTCCCAGTCAAACTCCCCCTTTATTCTTTATGGGAAGCAGCTGGTGGCTGTGACTCTGAAGACTTTATACCCTGTCAGTGTTAATCCACAAACTGTTGAACGACTGCCACTATATTTGAGCTGTGTTGTTTTTAGACTTAATCATCGGCCAAATAATTTTTCCACTTTGGCGATTATCATTAGTGGGACGAGGCAAAGAGATGGAGACACTGACAAGTGAGGCAGCAACCCGCTTGAGCGCTCAGACGGAAAAGTGGATTTAATTAGTTTAAAGATAGCAGGGGTGATCTTAACATCAGCAACTCTGGAAGTTAAGAATTGTCTTTACTTTCCTCTGTTATTTGATGAATACTATGCAAAGAACAAAGAGTCTGAGAGCGCCATCCTTTTGAGTCGGGTCTAATTGGGTGCACGCTAGCCTCCGGAACAACAGATACAACTAATTAGGCTCTTGTGCGTGTAATTAAAACGATGTAGCATGGCCAAGCTTCCAGCAGTGAATGTGTTTAACAAAAGCAATTAAGGAATTTATCACCTGGAAAGATCCTATATCCGTCTTTATCTCAACATCAGGCCCATCTTTGTTTGTGTTCCGCGACAAAGCCAAGTTTGTCCTTTGCCAATGTCTTCTGCCTCAGAAACTGACGCTGCGCTATAGTCGGAGCTGGGGAGAATTAGCTGTGACCCTGGGAGCCTGGCACTTATCAGGAGCGTTGTGATACTGGGGGCTCGGTAGCCTCCTCAGAGATTCCTCTCCCTTTCTCTCACTCTTTATATCCTCCACTCTTCCCTAGTTCCCTCCCTCACCATTTAGCCCGGTATTAAATATTCATATTGCACCTACAGTGTATTTGGAGTGCGCTACACCCCTCCTGCTGCTCTCCTCCCCCTCTTGATCATCCTGGCCTCTACCTTCTCCCCTCGCCTTTTCTAGCCACACAGCCCCCAATATCAGTGAACTCCCTCTAATAAGGATACTTAGAGTAAATCCCCCCAACTCCCTTTTTCACAGCGGATTAGTGTTCTCACCCTCAGCAAGGAGAACAATCGGTTGAGAGGGGCAAAACAAAAGGCCTCCTTGTTTGTGATTTGCTGTTTTTGGATCCTGGAGCTTGTTTTCTCCCACACTCACTCTTTCTTTTCCTTCCTCTGGCAGAGACAGACGGTTGCTCATCCTTTCCGTCTCCCTTACCCCTCATGCTGCTCGTCTCTCCCCATGCGTGCACGACTTCTCCCTGCCTTGAGCTCTTGTTTCTCATTACCAGATAGGCCATCCATGCACATATTACCCCTCTGACCACTTCTGGATTTGTTTTCCATTAATAAATTCCAAAGTCTGAGTGAAGCTAATGCCATCCTTCAGACCAAACTCAATCTAACAACTGATAACTGGTAATCCTTGCTGAAGCAAATACAAGTTCCCCGGGGACAAAGTATCTTTCCCGATTACTTCCCTCATGCATTTCTCCCTCACTAAAACCAATAGAGGAGACAACAAAGTTCATATAAATGATAAATATAGTTGATGCAGGCATTTACCCCTCCCTGTCTTAACTCACTCTATCACATGTAGAATTGAGGCAGCGCACACTAGCCCCACCGGAGTCGTCTAGCAATTAGGCAAGTGCCAGCAAAACACATTAATCTAGCTATTATATCTAGCCTTGTTAATTTATAGTTGGGTTGGAGAAGCTCAGTCATTAATTTGCTGTGTTGGATGACACACAGCGAAATTACATTTGCATAGATCATTTTTAAATTGCCACCTAACATCCAGCAGGGAGCAATGCTGAGAATAAACCCTTTGATTTTAAGTGTTTTGCTTATTTGACAGCAGTTTAGCGCTGATAGAGGGAGCAGGCGCGGGGAGAAGATGTCTGGGAGACTTCTGCATGAGCCTGCAGACGCGTATTGTGCCGCGTAGTAGGTAGCCATCTCGCCCACGTCTCCATACGAGCAGGGAAATTGGCTGCACTCAGCAGAGCAGGACAGAGATAGTGAGTGGCAGGGGGCAAAAGGGGGAGGGGGTGGAAGAGAGGGCACCTAAGCAATAGGACAGGTGAGGACATGGGGAGGAGGGGCGTGGTGTCAATCCTAAAAGGACTCCAAAAATGAAGTCATCAATTCCCCTTCAGCCAATCAAATCGTAGAGATTGGGAGTGATGAGTATTAAGGCGCTGGATGTCCTGGAAATAGAGGTCAGCCCCTGAAGAATGAAACTCAATGGCGAGAGCAGGGAGGGGCTGAGAGGAGAGAGGACTGGATAAGTGGTGGAGGAGAAAGAAAGGTGGAGTGGAATCAAAAGTGAAATTGAACACAGGGCCTGACCTTGGTGTGCTCCGTTTTTTTTTGCGATTGGTCAGGGCGATAATTCCTCCGGCTCGAGATGCGCAGACTGGCAGCTTTGGTGCGACGGAGTCCGAGAGAGGGGACGACTGTAATTATCGGCAGAGGGCTCAGGAGATAAAGAGACCGAACTGTAGGTTTCACTGACACATCAGCACTATCTCCCATTCAAACGTAACACTTGTCACTGACCGCCGCTCGTGCATGTGTGCTGATGGTTATACGTCTGTATTATACCACCCCCCAACAGACTGGGATGTGTGCCTCCCCCCCATGAAGTGTGGATATGACAGCCTGTCAGCGCGCTCACCTGACGTGAAAGACACAGCGGCGCCTTTAGAGACGAGGTGCAGATGCTATCGCTTGACACGCCTCAGCTACGCCACACGACCGGCCCGTAGTGCCACCCTGCTGCTTATCGGGCCATCTGCATCCTGATTAAAACAGCTTATTTTTAGGTGGTGGGGGGCTAATTCCCCTTGACCTCTGTGTGTCTGCATTTGATTAGAAACGGTGATCACAGGAAGGACTGAGAAGTTAATCAGAAAGTGAATTGAAAATTTTAATCATAGTCGTTTGCCAGGTGAGGAATGCATGTGTTGCTGTGCATCACATTGTTTTGTAACTCACCAGTAATCCAAGAGGTATCCACATCAGTAATAACCTAACAACTATAGATCACTCTTTCATATTTAAGGTAACACTTAATGTTTCCTGAAAATTCTTGAGGAGCTGTATGTGGGAATGCAAATTTCCCAGTCATGTTTAGACATGTTGGATTTTTCTGACAGCCCCCTGGTCAAATGTCCAGGAAATGTCAGAGTGACCCCATGTGAGAATACAGCAGGAACATGGGTAAATCATTCACAGTGAGCGAGTGGGCGTGTGCTTAGAAAACATGCGACAGATGTAAAACTGAAAAAAACAAAAAGAATACAAATATCTCAGAATGAAAAAGAGGCGCCATACATGTAGAAGACTCTGATGGAGATTTCAACTCCAGGGTATTTCAAAGATAAACGCAGGCTGCAGTGGGCTGGATGCGCTGTTGAACCAAACGTGTGATCGCCGCAGTAGAATTTATACATTGAGTCCTGTCTCCTGAATGTTCTTCCTCTGGTAGCCTTCAGCTGTCATAAAAACTCAAGAGGGGTTTAGTTTGTCCAGATTCGACTACTGTAAAAACATGGCAGCCTCCATAAACAAGACCCGCTTCAATGTTAATACAAAGTAATTCAAATCATTACATTTCCAATATCTGCCAATAGTTCCCTTTCACCGTAATCCTACACACTGAACCTTTTAAGTGCAGCGCTTGAGAAGAATTTACTCAGTTCCGTCCCACCTCTGTGGCTCACATGGAACCTCTCAATGTAAAGGTTTTGAGGCTGAGCCGGGGGAATAAGATCCTTTCGCCTCTCGAGCAGAAAACAGGTAGCGTTAATGAATGTGTACGTTCCAGTTTGACATAACTTCTCCCTTTCAAGCATCTCACTAATACGTAGTGTCAATTTTTCCAGGATTACAGATGGTGCGTGCGTGCGTGTGTGTGTCCTCTACGTGCTTCTCATGCCAATAGCCAACCATCAACAATCACTGCAGGTCCAGCTTCTTACAGAAGCCTCCTGGGGCACAGAGCAATCATGGCAGTGAAAACGCTGCAGTCTGGATAGTCTGCTCAGGATATGGGGACTCTTGTAGGTTTTTTTTCGACCCTGTTTATTCTGTCCAGAGTATTGTGCAGCTCTGTGTGACTGAATATTGCTTATCTTGGTGAAACAATAAGTCAATTACTCTGTAACTATTTCATTTTTTTTCAAGCCAACAACAAACAATCTCTCTCTGTCAAGTGACTCAATCGTGAGGATTTTCTGCTTTTCTCTGTTCTGTTTCATTTTAAATTGGGGCTTTAACTGTTGGTATATATATATATAAGTATATATATTTTCAGTTAATCGCTCTTTCTACGTAAAATAATACATTTTGAAGTCAATTTATTTGCAAAATCAGAAATTATGAATTTTCCTGAAAGGGCTTTACAATTCGTACATCTCACAACTTCCTTTATCCTAAAATCCTCGAATCCGATCAAGAATGCTCTCCTCGGGGGGCGCCCTTAGCTCGGTTGGTAGGGCGTCCCCCCCATGGGCCTCGGCCAGCAGCGGACCCGGGTTCGATTCCAGCCCGCGGTCGTTCTCTGCATGTCACTCCCCTCTCTGCCCCATTTCAACTCTGTCTCTAAAACTATCAATAAAAGCATAAAAATGCCAAAAAATAATCTTTAAAAAAAAAAGAATGCTCTCCTCGAAATTAAAAACAAAACCTATTTTAAACTAAGTGTAATTGATATATTGACTGATCCTTTGAGCCCTAACCCAAACATGTAAATTCATTTTTTCTCACACAGACGTTTTCCTACCTGTTAGACAGACTAAACACTGTGCTAGTAGCAGTGGAGTGGTGGTTGGGAGAGGTGGTGGGGCAGTGTGAGTGGCAGCACCACTGATCATTTCCACGATTGCAAACTTAATTAACCTGCGCGTCGCGCCACACGTCCTGTGGCCTGTCAGCGGTGAGTGTCGGTTTGGTATCAACTCTGAGATCTCCGGTGATGACAGGAGGGAGCGAGACCTTCCTCAACAGCGTCAGATAACCGAACCAGCTTTTAAAAGATGATTCCTATTTGTCACACCTCATGTTTTATTTTGATAGTTTAGGTTTGACCATCATTTCCATGTATTGTACCGGGAAGATGGAGCTTCCCTTCTTACATATGGGGCAAAAGAATGAGCAGTCAGGAAATCAAATAGGTCTTAAACAGGCCAACAGTTTATTTAGAGGTAAAAGTGCACATGGACAAAGCTGAAGTGTTCATAATAATCCCTGAACGCACAAGAGAGCCTTGTGATCAGCTGTGGTAGTTCAAGCTGAGCCAGTAAATCTGTCTGTGAACTGTGATTGATGTTTACAGGAGGACAGCTTCACCGTACAACTAGTGTATTTTAACTCCTTTTTTCAAAGAGTGTCTTTTCAGTGATGTTTAGTGCAGCAGCTAATGATCATGTTGCTTCTTTGATTAATCTGCCAATTATTTACCTGCTTACTTGATTAATAGTTGGGACTGTAAACCCCCCAAAGACCAGCGATGTCCTCAAACTGCTCGGTTTGTACAACTAACATTTCAAAATCCAAAAATATTCCTCTTCATGTATTATTTTTACTAGAGGAGAGATGGAAGAGGGAACCAGGAAACATTCACATTTGAGAAGCTGAAAATAATTGAGTTTTGGCATTTCTGCTTAATTTTTTTTTTTATGTCAAAATAGATGCCAAAAGATTTTCTCTTGATCGACAGTCCTTTTATAACTGCAGGATGTTCAAGAATTAAAACTAAGGAACGGTGCAGTAAAATTCTTTGAGTTAGAAGTGGAACCCAAACAGTCTTTATACACGTGTCTACTCATCCACATTTTCCTGCTAACTTGCCGGACCCTAAGCAGTTAGTAGTGCAACATCATACCCGCAAGCCAAACCTCAGTTGCCCCCTGTTCACCCGCTCCCCAAAGGCCTGAGTCAGTCCGTCTGCCTTTCAGTCTGAGCTCAGAGAACGACGAAGTGCAGACTCAACCCTCTCACCAGTCGGAGAGGGAGGTTTGTGTACCCACAAGGGCCGCCGCCGCAACTCCCACATCTACCAAGGAATTTAAAAATACCCCGGCTCTGCTGTTTCTCATACAAAGAGAGAGAAGAGAGACAGGAGATTGATCAGTGACACTGCTTTCCCTCTCCCTCTGTCTTTTCGTTTGAACTTCCATTCTTTGGCTGTTTCTGTCACAAATCCCTTTTCTTTGTCGTGTTTCCTCCTCCTTCCCCTCTTTTCCCCTCCTCCCCTGTTTGCCTTCACCATCTAATTTAAATCGGTGGCATTTGATGTGAAGTGGCACGGGCCTGAGAGCTTACAGCCACTGACTCATAAAAGCACACATGCGCACGGAGGACTTGATGTGGAGGAAAAGGTCAGGCCTCTTCTCTAAGGGCCTAATCACCCACTCTCATTGAGTGGCTTGCTCGCTCAGTTACACTTGATTGAGCAAGTGTGTGTGTGAGTGCATGTGCGCGCGTGTTTGTATGTTATCGACTGGGTGTTTGTGTGAGAGGGATAGATTTCGCCTTGAGCATGGTGATTGGTTTGTTTATCAGGAAATGTGCATTCCTGACTTGTGAACGTCCGATTAGCAGATGACCGCTCTGGGTCAGGTGACACACACGCGTCAGAGTGTGCATGGAAACACACGAACAATCCTCTTGCCTGAACATGTGGTGTAATCAGCGGCCTTGTCAGGGGAACTGTGGGGCTGTAACAGGCTCATTAACTTCTCCATGAGCCTTTTTTAAGAGAGGGAATTGGCCCCGACGAGTGGGCTCCGCTTCTCTCTACCCTCTCTTAATAAAATCTATTCTCTGCTTAGCTTTTTTGCGATAAGTGATTGTACTAATGTAATGCACGTGTGTGTGCATGGATGCGTGTTGTTCCTCGTTGCCTCCAACCTCCCTCCCTCTCTCTCATGTTTCTGTGCTTATTCCATCATTAGTGGACATTCAGTGCCGCCCCATTCTGTCGGGACAGTTCAAATTGCTTGTTTTATTTTAGCAGGGGCAGCGGGGATTAAGTATTAAAGAGCCTCAGCTGCTCTGGGGCTCCTGGAGCTCAATGTTCGGCCACCGAGGCCTGATAATGGTGTTTGTTTAGCCATTAGTCAGGCCCTGCTTAGAAGCTCTCTCCCCTCTGGCTGCAGCAGCACTGATAGATGATGGATGAAGATTGTGGGGGTCGGCGGATAGAGGGATGATTGTTGTGAAGTGGTTTTGATAGCATCAAGAACATTTAGTGGAAGTATGTGACACTAAGGATAAGTGCTAGAACTACTCCAGGTCAATACGAATCTATATTCATATTTCAGAGGGAGCGAGATGCGTAGAGGGTGCTCTTGTGTTTTAGATTTTCTGTCTAGGCACAAACATGTTTTATCACAGTCCACCCTGTGATTAGTTTTCGTCATCCAACTAATTAAAAAGTGGCCTAGGATATTTCCATCTGCTTGACCGGCGGGAAGCACTCCTTCTCGCTGAAAGCTATTTAATTTCATGAGGTATTTTTTGGCTCTAATTTAGCCATTACCTTTTAAGCTCCAAATGTGACCTTTCCCCCAAATGCTGAAGAGCAGGATAATCTTTAGGCCATTACCTGATAGCAGTTAGTCATTACCGTGAGCTGGAATCTTTCTGGGCCGCAGCCGATGCTCCTATCCACGCCATCACAATGCTCGGTCACCATTCACACTGTGACTCCTCTTTACGGGTGACAGGCACCTGCCAGCTCGCACAAAGGAGTACCTTGTGTGTGATTGCCCTCCCACCGCTTCCAGCTTTCTGTTCCTCGATCATCTCTTATCCACCCTTCCACCTTCTCTACTCCACTCACAGTTTGTCACAGGTTGCACCCGACTCATACACCACCCCACCTGGGATTTAAAGGGGGAGCTCCCTACTGGTAACATGCCAATTTTCTTTCTTTCCAAGAGTTACAGCGCCGACTTCTTTTATGGGTCATAAGGTTTTTAATTGGCCTTTTATAAGTACACATGTGAAGGTCAAAAGGCTGCAGACAGGGAAAGTAACAGGACTCGAAAGATCATTGCAGGTAGTGATTGTAAGTTATTTCATTCAAAGTCTACTACAACAAACACGAAGCACAAAGAGCTGGAAAGTTGGTCACGTTTAAGTTGGTTTCACTGCCCATCCTTGGACCCTGTTCATACTGACATCTATCTGTGATCTGATCACAGGTGATCAGCACTAAGTTCAGGTCTGAACACACCCAAAAGTTTGTATGCATATAATTCCATCTGAATGGACCGTACATTATTATTGTACAGAGAACATATTGTTTATGAAAATATGATTTTACTGTGATTGCATTTGTTAAACTGTTAATATGTTTTGTTGGGTTGGGAGGAAGTTACAATTAGGACTTTATTAGAAAATTAAGGATTGAACAAGGTGGAGAACAACGGATGCGGAGGGCCCCATGCCTTTGTTCACCTGGGGCCCCCAAATTGCTAAATCTGCCACTGCTTCTCAGTGACCCTAAGGTGATTTGTTTGTGGTCACCATCACAATATGAAAAGTGATCGGCCCATAATGATTGCTGTTTTTTCTTTGAAAGGGTAAAATCTTTCCTCACAGCAGATCTTTGCACAGCTCATTGATTAATTCAGCCCCTCCTGACTTTGCTCACTCTCATTCTCTCTCTCTCTCTCTCTCTCTCTCTCTCTCTCTCTCTCTCTCTCTCTCTCTCTCTCGTTCAAGCCACCACACAGACACTCAAACATTGCCATCAGACACATCTGTAAAAAACACTTATCATTACATCTTCACGAGCAAAAATTACATGCTTTTTACATACAGAGCAGGAAGTGAGATCTGATCTCAAGTTGTCACAGGAAACACACTCAGGACGCAATTAAAAGCCAAGTGTGAACACATGAACTTAACACTTCCCACTTGTGATCAGTTCACTCAGGATGGATTTTAACATCAGGTCTGAACTTGTCTGCTTTTGTGTCATGAGGAGAATCTGAGCTCGGTCTGTGTGTCCTCTCACTGTGTCGTCACTCTGCTTCATCATCTATCACTTCAGTGAGATTAGGTGAGAAATTCTTGGTAGTGGGAGAGAAATGTGAGCACTGTCCTTCTGCATTTGTACGGTAAGCAGGTTAGAGCAGTGCATGTACATGCATGTGTTCTCAGATTACTGAGTAAACTGATTTCTCTGAGTAACCTGGTTTCTTGAGTGCATAAACATACTGAGAGAGGTTCACAACAGAAGGAGCAGATGTATGTGCACTTTGCATGTAGGTGCCAGGCCTTTGAGAAAGAACTGTTAATGACAAATGCAACAAAATGAAAGTTTTTTAATTTTTTTTTTTTTTTTTTAATCCCAGTCAGGTTTTAGTCGGTCAAAACTGTTGACCTTCGGCCGAACATCAGGGTTTATTATTTTTATCACTGCAGGGTTTCCAGGCAGAGCCACTTCACAGAAGCAGGGTTACAGATTAACTCTTTCAGATTAAGCAATTTGAACTGTCCCAACATGAATCCAAACATCTCAAAATCAAAATGTTGTTCGCTGCTTTGTTTTTTATCATCTACTGTTGGAAGTGGCATAAAAAAGACCATTACGAAATGGAAGTAATGAGTAATTGTTCAAAGAAACAAGTTTGAAACAAAACAGAAAAGTCATTTGTAAAGATAAGCGATGCTGCTCATTGTAAATATTGCCGTTGTGAACTGTGCCTTTTCATGACCGTTTCATATTAATGTATGCTGCTGCTCTTGGAGCATGCCATGTGAAATTACTTTTCCTCTGAGCCTTGAAGCCCCGCCCCCTCTGCTGCACAGTTGAGCAGATCACTTGTTTGTTCAAAGTTTGTAATAAATTTGCACCAACGTTTTAACCAAACTGCAATTCCTGTTGGTTGACAGGCCGTCAGATTCTTGCTTTATAGTTCGATTAAATAGCTAGATGTATACTGTCTACCATGGTCATATTTCTGTTTTTGATAACCCATGCAAGTGTCTGTGTCCTTTTTGTATTTCTTGTTGTTAGGTTTCTGTTGATATAGCATAATAATATGTCCACTCACAAGCTATATTAACCAAGTGTGTAAGGCTTTGATGACCACAATGACATTTTGACTTGGGTTCCTGTGAACAATGCAGCCTGTTTGCGAGGTCCTGTCAGGAAGAAGTGACTAAACGTATTGATGCATTGGTGTTTCGGGTCTCACTCTGAGTGACAGTAATTGTGACACCAAAAGACTCACTAGTCAGATCTCAGTTTAGTAATTTGCTCAGCAGTACTTTGAAATAATTGACTACATACCTCCAGCACTTATGAAACCTCCTTTATATTCACTAGATCCAGACAGGATTATAGCCATAGTTCTCTCAACATTTTTTCTCAGTGAACTGTGGTCTATCATCCCTGACCCGTGCTGCGACTTTCCACCAAATTCCGTGGTGTTCCATGTAGCAGTTTTTGCGTAATCCTGCAAACTAACAGACACAAATGAAAACATAGCCTCCTTGGCCGATGTAAAAAAAACTATGTGTAAAATCCCTTTTGTCCCTCAGGCTTCTTAGAGGAGATCCCTGTTCTTCCTGAACACATTTTCAATTTTCTCTGGGACAACAGAATGCTGTTAGACTCCATCCCCTGTAGAAGTACTGAAAAGATGATGGATAGATTGTTAACAAATCTGAATCTGGATTAGCAGATCATCTTAGTTTTTCATTCATGGTTGTGTTCTGATTACACAAATAACATACAGTGATATACTGAACTTTGGACATCTTGATGTTCTTGTTGTTTTAAATTTGACAGATGCAGGATTGTGGCTCACACATGAGATTGGAATCGCTCTTCTTAGGTCAGTTTTTGAAAGAAAGCTAATAGGCCTACTTCCCTAAATGGTGACCTATTCCTTCAAGGCCAAAGCGTCTACTTTAAACACACACTGGTTTCTTCTCTTTGTCTACTGTTCAAGTGAATTCCTATAAGAGAGCAGGCGGGCCATTAGTCACCATGAGATCAGTATTCCCCTTGAAACCAAACGAAAGCTGGGGTAGTGAGACTAAACCACATTACAAGATACCTTCATGGCTCATTGGCGTTTATGCTGGTGAAGTGAAATCATTATAACCAATAAGGTGTGTAATGGATTCCTTCCTAGCAGTCAGTCTGGCTGCCTGACTTCTTAATTGTGGCTGCATGTGTGTTGAAATGTGAGTGTATGCTGTATGTAAGTAGAGAGAGATTGTCGGGAGCAGGGGATTGCTTCAGGGTGGGTTAGAGAAGCTGCCCTCCAACCAGAGGAAGCAGTGATGTATAAGTCTCTTGCTGTGTGTTTGCGTGCGTGCGTGCGTGCGTGTCAGAGAAATCATCAAACCTGCTGAAGTGCCCCTGAGCAAAACACTGAAGCATTACATGTTCTTAAAAAAGAGCAGCAAAAAAGGAATTCCCTGTAGCAGTCAAGTCATTTGTCATTAAGAAATGAAGGTTTTAGGCTGTGTAGAAAAGATAAGGAAATTAAAACAAAATGTTTTCGATCTCAATCAATGAATTGATGGACTTGACCAGCTAAAAATGCCTTTTTTGCTATTACAAGTCCCTCACTCAGAGGCAGACGGCCCAGTCGGGAGCACTTGAACGTTTTCCGGTGGCCTAAGGGTCGTTTTTAGCCTTGGCCATAAACATCAGGAATGAGCAACGGACCTCTTGCATCAGCAGACTCTAACATCACCTGTAGATGATGACTACCTCACCGATCTGCTGTGGCTCGCAGGCATGTGGCACTGCTATGACCATCCCTTCCTTTATAGGCTGATGACCATCAATGATAATATTAATCATCTATTATTGATGTGTGATCTTCAGAGTGAGGAGTAATAACCAGTGAGCTGTCATGTTTTTAGTTTTTCCTAGTTTAGAACAAAGGAGGGAGAGTGTGAGAGCACACTGGAAAGCACTCGCCTTTACCTAATGCTCAGGGTGTACCCAACCTCTCCCGAGAGTCCCTTAAAAGGATAAGCTGTATGGATGATGGATGAATTTGATTATAACTTACATTTGGTTTCTGTTACAACTATATCATACATCTAGCCTCCACATTCTCCTGTAAGAACAACAATTTTTTTTCTAAAATGATATTCATGACATTCTTTTCTTTTTTCTATTTCGATTACAAATATTTGTATTTTGTAATCTGACGGGATGTATTGATTGCAGGTTTTTCCGGAATTACCAACTCTAGTTTTAACTTATAGGTTCGGCCTACAAAGCAGTCTGATGGTTTGCGTTAGGGTCAGCTAAGATGGAGTTTAATTTCCGTCCTGAATTATTGTTCATGTGAATTTCTCAAAACTTTATTGAGTAAAGATACCTTTTTGCCTCTGTAGTTGTGCTAGAAGCAACTGTTTTCATACGCAGCTTCAGTGTTGGATCTCGGATGCATAACTGTGAGTGGAGTTGATTAGTGAGCTGGTGAATACACCTCTCTCCCTATGACTTTCTGTGTATTAGCAGCCGTCTGGATGGGGCGGCAGTGTTGGAGGAGCCATTGGCACCTGAAAATGGCTCTTCTCCGCCAGGCCAGGCCGTTTAATCAGGGTCCCTACATCCGCCAGCTGTGTCCACACAGCAAACAACCCTCTCTGTCCTGCTGGAGAGCGGCAGATTCCAGCTGGGGGGGAGGCCAGTTAGCAATGGGAGATTAGCTGCTGCTGCTGCCCAGACAGAGAAAAGGTTGAATTTGTGTGTTTGTTATTCGACACTAACGGAGATCGAAAGATTACAAGAGACAGTGAAGTCGGCTGCGGAGATAGGTGTCAGGCAGACGAGTCTAGTAGTCTGTGTGTGTGTTTGTGTGAATCTGTGCACAACATTTTTAATGTTTGCTCTGCTCAAGTAGTTTGTGTGTAGTAGTGTGTGTTTGTGTGTGTGTGTGTGTGTGTTTGCGCTCTCGCTGCTCAAGTGTCCAGCTGGCAGAGGGGAGATAGCAGGAGCCTTGAAAATGGTGACGGAGCGGTAAACAGACACACAAACCACCATCAGACCTAATGAGGAAAAGTGCTGTGCCTAAAAGGGTGGTGTGTGTGCGTGCGTGTGTGTGTGCATGTATGTGCCGGGCTATGCATGCACCCCCTGACTAGTGGTAATACATCACCACGCTCAAACACAACAGGCCAGTGACAGGTAGTCACACAAGGGAAACACATGCATACTGGCGTGAGAATTGGGTTACACACATTCACACATAAAAGCGTAATACACACACAGTCTAATGGGACAGTCCTCGGGTCACAGGGCAACTTGAAAGGTGTTAGCGTATTTAGGCCAGAGCAGCTGGATCCCAGTGAAGTGGACGAGGCCCATCAATCCGCTGCCTGTGCCGGGTACCCTGAATACAATGGCTGGGCTGGCTGCTTTGGAGTCCAAGTCAGTCAAATTGAAATAAATGAACTGCCAGCCCTGACGGCAGGGTAATTGTTCATATGGAAATTGGATTGTCGTCGTCACACCAGCCTCCCATTGCAACTCATGAAACAATTTCACTGTAAGGATGGGACAGGAGTGTTTGCACGTCAAAAATAAAGAAGCGAGATGGCAGACGAGCAGAGAAATAAAAAGAGAGTCCTACACACTCTCCCACTTCTCGTTTAACGTTTAACAATGCCGCCTGTTCTGTCTATCCTCCCTTTCGGATGCGGCAGGAGGAAATAAATGGACCCGAATCCGCCCCGTCGTATGGCTCCTAACCCACGTTGTCATGTTGCCTATTATACTCTTTTATCAGGCCTTTTCAGCATCGTTGCAAGAGACTATTCCTTCGGAGCATTAACCCCTCACTTACCTCTCCCTTCCCCCGGTCTCCACCCAGCCCAGAGGCCTCTGGGGACATGCAAGTAATTTAATAACTGTTCAATTTGATCAGAGTGTAACACTGAAAGCGGCTTCCGTGTAAGGACACACATCAGTGTCAGACCCTGGCATCTGTCAAAGCCAGCATTGCGATGAAGAAAGTGCTGAATATGAATGCTCTAGGTATGGGGTGATATCCTATTATGTTTCCAGGGTTGGGTGTCTGCTTCCTTTTTATTTACTATATCAGTCTACTTTCAGTATCTGTATTAATGACTTAGCACTCATGCTGCTTCAAAACTTACCAGGTCAGCACTTGTTCAAATGTTTGTGTGTGATCTAATCATTAGACACACATTCCACTCCCCTATCGTTCCCTCCCTACCTGGCTTCTCTCTTGATCCCTCGATCGGACTAACCCGCACACCTCCTCCTGGTGGGTTTCGTCCTAGAAAAGAGGGGAGGCGCGTGGCAAGAGGATCGGCTGAGCAGCTTGCGGACTGCCATGCTGGGTGTTAGAGCCCCTGTGTCAAAGAAACACACAGCGTGGCAGTTTGAAGAGAAGAGTGTGTCTCTGTGTGGTCGGAGTGGGATTACCTTGTCAGCACTTCAAACTGTGCCGGTGTACGTATTAATGCGTGCACATGTGTCTCTGAAGCCCATGAATCTGTGTCGTGTGTTTGTGTGCACACCTGCCATTTTTCAATTATCTTTCCTTTTCTTCTGCTGTGAGCTGCTTTTCCTGTCCAGACATGTCCTAACTTGTGGAGGGTGGTACTGTAGCTGTCAACTAAATGTGTGTGTGTGTGTGCGTGTGCGTGCGTGTGCGTGCGCACGTGTGTAATGACTAGTGAGCCAACACAGGGATACACCTTCAAGTGCTACTTTCAGGTCTGTGCATGCAGAATCCCACAGATTGTCTGTAATGTTTATTTCCCCCCCCCAAGGGATCAAATAAACTGGAGGTGAAAATTACGATTCACTGAGTCGTATCGTGACTGTGCAGTTTCTTTACTGTTCTCCAGTCGCCACTGATAATGCCACCGATTCGGACTGATTCGTTCAGCAGTTACCTGTAGACTGCTATGTAAGGAAGCCGGTTACTCTTCGTTTTTGAGCAGGTTTCAAATGTCATCCCGGAGCAAACTGAAGGATTTCACGTGTCTGTATTAAGCAAATAAGGTCATGACTTAGCTGGGAGGTAATTGAGGGGATGAGACGTTGCGCAAACACTAGACGAGAGAACATGGTGAGGTGATAATGTTCCTCTGACCTGCAGAAACACCCTGAGGCTGAGTTTTTCTAAATAGTGAACTGTAAGCTTATATGTTAAGGTTTGAGCAGAAGGACAGTGTTTGTTCTCAATACCCAGACCAACATTTTCAAGTTCTGCTCTGGAAATCACACGTGTTTGTTCGTAGCACATCGACTAAAAGCTCTGAAAACTTGTCTTTCCAAGTTGCTATCTTCTTCAGTGTAATCGTTGCATATGGCACCCCCTAGTCATCTTTTTATTTTCCTGCTGTATTCTCACCAGGGCTCACTCTGACATTCTCCGGACATTTTTCTAGGCGGGTTGGGGAGCGGAGCAATCAACTCGGAAGTTTGCATTCTTTCATGCAGCCCCTCTGTATTATTTCAGGAGAATGTCCTGAACTGGTCAAATCAGATTGGACCAGTTAGTTTAGGTTAGTAGCTCAGTTAGTTTAGGTTAGTAGCTCAGTTAGTTTAGGTTAGTAGCTCAAGAGCTGCACACTTTGTTGTTGCACTCATTTCTGTTGCTATCATTGTCTCTTCATAAGTTTATAACAAGGAAGTAACATGGTGTTCATCACCGCTGAGCTGACAACAGTTCTCTGATTCCCCTGTGAGGGTAGCTCCTCTGCTATCAGCCTCCGGTTCAGTCAGGAACAGTGATTATCAGGTTACACTCTTCAGTTTGTAGATCTCCAAACTAAAATATTTTTATTATCACAATAAGGTAAAATGTGGAGTGAGAATTAAGTAGATTTCTCTTCGACTGTCGAGCCGTTTTATTTTAGAGATTGTCTTTCACAGAATCACATTTTTCAGATGTGCCATTAGCACAAGATGTGTTTCATCATTATTTATACCACAGGCCTTTGGAGGCTTCATTAGCTGCAGGCTGATGCCGCGTGCAGCCTCTAAATGTAACAGCTTTCTTTTATTTATTCAGAATAGCCACGTGTTGGATGGTATGCCCAGTTACCATGTTCTCTGACAGGGTCTCAGAGACATGTTGGGCAAAGAGAGGTGGGCTGACCTGGAGGGGCTTGGATGGGCCTTCATTCCACCTGTGTCGCTTCCACCAGACGTCTGCCTCTCCTCTGCTCTTTGAAGGCTCTTTAATTCCAGCGTTCAGGATTAAACCCATGAAAAAGGATGAGAAGTGATAGAGTGACAGAAGGACATATCCTAGGAGAAAAACAGGCTCCTTTGAAATATGTTGAGAATTCCGTTTGCACTGACCTACAATGCAGCATCTGAGCGAGAAATGCGTGACACTTTTTTGTGATCGGGGGCTGGCTATAGGATTAGCATGAATAGGAAAGTGTCTCTTTGTAGTCATGGATGTGAGTGGAACCGGAGTTTTCTGAGGCCTAAATCCCCCCCCCGAGCCTATCGTCCCCGTGTTGTAAATCACGGAAGAAGAAAGTTGCTTCGTCACAGGAATCATGTGCTTTTCTGACATAATCCACCTTTCATGTGGTCTGAGTGAATCGAAAGAAAAATGAATATTTCAGTTCTGAGTGGACAGCACACAATGGAAGTGTATTCAATGAGGAAGTCATGCTTCAGTTGCTGTCCATATTTACTGTCACACTATATATTTAAACATGAAACCTATGGTGGCTTCGGGAATTCTAGTAATCATATGATTATTGCACGTGCCACATGACAACAACACCCATTGTGTGAGGATGCACACACCTCACTGGCTGCTGATAAAGTCACTGTCACATGTTTACACTTAGAGAAAAAAAATGCATATTAAAAGTCATGTGGTATGTCAGACCTGAAACTGTTAAACAAAACACAAGGGTTTTGGTAGCATGCATAGTTTGCGATGTCTTTCTGTGTTGCAGTTCCCTCTCAATGATACAGATATTAACTTAAATTAAAACTACAAACAAGATTAACATCTGATGACTAAGTCAAACATTCAGATCAGAAGTTATCTCAGTACTCGACTTGGCTGTAAACACCATGGACACCTACTGTCTCTATTGCTTGTGACGTAATGTGTTTCAATGGTTTTTTCTCTACTCAACTACTTCACCTTATCTTCACTTCACATTGTCACACTATGATCAAGTGACCCTAGAAACCCCCACTCTTTGAAAAGTAATGAATGATATGTTTATACTTGCACATTTCAGAAATAGAAATTGTCACATAAAGCTAGGGTTGGTAATCCTGGAAAAACAAGAGTCGGCTACACTTGCAAATGCAACCAATACATGGTCAAAACACATGAACTTGCTCTGATAAACAACTGCAAGAAGCGGATAATTTTTTTGTGACTTCCTCGCTAACTTCTGAATATCGTCTCTGCTTCAGTGGCCTGTTCTGCTCAAGACTCCGGTCATATGCAGTGAGGGCAGGGTGCACGCAGGCAAGCAGGTCGGTTAGTTACAGACGCGTACGTGTTTACATGCAGGCGGCAACAGGCTTTTTTTTCAAACAACTTTATTTATTGATGGCTCTCAGATACGTGAAGAGGATTTCAACAAATAAGGGGGGGAAAAGGGTTTCAGAAACGACTTACCAACCCTACCCGAAATCAAAGAATAAAAATAAGTAAACATAGATGATGGAAACTTTATAAGTAAACAACAAAAGTTCACATCCACAGCAAGCTTTGGATTTTTCAAATAATGAAACGCGTCTGTTATCACAAGCTGTGCATTCATGCAGTCAGTTTATTTGGGCTTAAATAGATTTTTTTTTTCTGGCTAAGCAGAAAATCATGTGTTCTTGCTCCAAAGTCTCTCAAGTTGTTGCCAAGATTCAGCCCTGCCCTAAATAAATACCCAGCGTATAAGGCTTTGTGGTGCTCACTTTTTACAGAGAAAACTTAACTACACCGCTTTCATTTTTTTATTTTATCATTCCTCAGTCTCCCTGTGAACACTTTTTGCAGTTTGCCACCACCCTTTGTGAGAAGGGCACCACTGTGTTTCGCTCATGTCGTCAACATTTGGAGGCAGCGAAAGCGTTTTGCAGCTCGAGCAGTTTTCGTGATGCTTCCTTGAAAAGTCAAACATTAAAAGCGAGGGACTGCGGCGCCTCTTAAAGCTGACACATGCTTGTAATTGTCATTCAAAGTTACCAGTGGAAATGTCTTTGTAACTGAAGTTGTGTTACTTTGGAGCCGAAGTTATTTCTCGCAAGATGTTCCTTTTATTTTGTCCACCCATTTTGAGTGCCCCTAAACTTGTCAAGGTTTTTTTTTCTTTTTCTAAGTCTATTCCTCTTAGTTAAAACTCAGCACACGGTTGTCTGCCCCTCCCTCCTAATTAAAGCTTTAAAAACCCACCACACACATTTCTGTCCTGGATAAACGCAGGCAGGGGGTTTTATCGCATCATTTCTATTTTAGTGAAAAATTTTTAAGACTGTGACTTGAAAAGGTCACAATGCATTTATGCAATAAAATGGTGTGGGAGGGGGGTGGAGGACTGAAGTAGTAAATGGGGAAGAAAATAAACTATCCACTGGAGTAGTGGGAATGGGGGCGCAGGTTAACAAAAGACAAAGTGTAATTAGATGTTATTTGACATGTTCAAGGTGAAATGAGAAGGAGGCTGCTATTGAAAGCATTTGAGCTCGATACAGCGTGGAAACGTAGACAACACATTTGCTGTGTGGGCAAAAGCTCAGTGAAAGCCACCTGCAGTTCCATATTTACCACCGCCTGGGCAAACAGCAGTGAGCGAGGACGCCACAGACACCTGCTGTTACATGATGCCGTCTGTGTTTCTACTGGGATATTATCAGATCATGTTACCTGAAACAAAACGGTGTACTTCCTGAGCTGGGATGTCGGTGAAGAAGAGAAAAAAAAGAAGCAGAGAGCAAATGAAGCTGGAACGGATCCAAGCTTTTTAAATAGGCTTTTATTGTGTTATGCTTTGAGATCAAGGTCTCGGCCTTAATCTTTCCTCTTTCACGGCACTTTTAATTTTCACCAGCTATCGTTTCTGATGTTAAGTCAATTAAATCCAAAATTACATGCTCTTTGTAGAAGTGGAGCAGAGAGCTGCGTCACACAAACTGTACTATACAGTTATACTATTAGAGTGCATGATTTTTGTATTTGTTTTAATACCTCAAACCAACATCTTGATTTAAACTGTCAGTATTAATCTTGATGGGTTAATTCGTTAGCTTACAAAGGAAAAAACACGTTGTCTCATCTACTTGTTTAATTTTTAGCCACGTTGCTAGTTTGGATGAATTTTATTTGGATAGATATGTCATTGAGATTCCTGCTGGCATCTTAAAAATAACGCAGATGATTTGAATTTGAGATAATTGAGATCTGTGCCATTTATGGTATTTTAAAGATTTGCTGTGAACAAAGAAAACTTTGCACCATTGAGGTCTGTTTGTTATTCTGATCGACTGCGATGCTTTATCTGGAAGGAGATGTTGATTTCACAGTTTTACACTTTGCAAGCAAAATTAATTTGACCTAATAAGGATTTGAGTGGCTGTAGGACAGATATCTTAAACCCTTACCCAATCATATTGGAATTTATTTGCATAGTTCGATTCAACAAGAGGTATTAATGCTGTCAAATCAGTGAATCAGTTTTTGGGTAAACTCTTTTTCTCACATTACAATTTAATGGGAAAATCTATATCATTCTCATATCTGTGCAGTGAAGGCGGAGCCATCGGATAGTTTAAATGGTAAAGTCTCTATTTATGTATAGTTTTCTAGTCTTTACACTTCACAGAACAGTTTTACCAATAGCTCATTCACACATATACATACATACATACATACAGTACAGGACTTACTGATATGATTTTCAGATTTGTAATGCTCTCATGCAGAACCCTGTGCTCTCACTCAAATATACCCTGCTTGTGCTCACAGATTTCTCCTCAGCACATGGATTTATTGTGTGCAACAAGTCCGTTGCACAGAGTTTCAGTTATCGGGTGGATAGGTGAAATTGTCCTGTAAGTCTATTCCGAAATATGACCGTGAAATCAATAAGTCTCTTGAATAAACATGGGAGAAAAAAACCCACATACTTTTGGGTTTTACTGTCTTGCCGATGGAAACATTGGGATGGAGAATGGAGGAGCCGGGGATCAAACCACCGAACTTCTTGTTTCTCTACCTTCTCAGCTTGGCTGCCCCCTTAGTAAAAAGAGTAAAATATGTGCAGACAGTTAGCCTGGCTCTGTTGAAGGCAATACAGTCCACCAACCAGCACCTCTCAAGCTCACTGACATTGTATCTCTGTTTAATCCGTACAAAAAACACTAAACTAAGCCAATAGTCTCCTGACTCGAGCTACAGTGTTATCGTGCAGACATGACAGTGGTATCAATCCTTTAATCTCACTCTCTGCAAGAAAGGGAACAACTGCATTTCACAGGCCGTCAAATTGTGGCATTAAACCTTGTGATTGCATCGTGAACATATGAATGCAGACATGTTCTACAATGAGCATTTAATCCATGCATTTATTTGACTGATAATAAAACACCTCTCCCTCTCTGTTCCCTCCAGAGATGGCAAGCTGGGTCTCCCTCCTCCTCCTCTTCCTCTGCCAGTCGATCTCACAAGCTCAGGAGGAGAGCGGCAGCGTCCCCGTCCTGGAGTTCACCTCTGAGACCCCCATCAACAATGTGGTCCAGGACCCCGTGACTGGCCGCATCTACCTGGGAGCGGTCAACACCATCTTCCAGCTGGGGCCATCGCTGCAACTCGAGGCCCGTGCCGAGACCGGCCCCAAAGAGGATGCGCGGATGTGTACACCTCCCGCTTCGGCCTGCCAGGACACGAAGCTCATGCCCAATCTCAACAAGCTCCTGCTGGTTCACCCGTCCAACAGCTCGCTTATAGTCTGTGGCAGCCGCTATCGTGGCATCTGCTCGCTCCTCAACCTGACCAACGTGGAGCAGCAGCTGTACTACAGTGACAGTAAAGGAGAGAGGACTTACGTGACGAGCATAGAGGATAACGTGAACGTGGTGGGCATCATGTCCTTCTTCAAAAAAGAAGGAGACAGATTTAGCGTGTTTCTTGTTGGGAAAGGCTATGGAAGCCTGGACAGCACAAAACTCATCAGCACGCGGATCCTTAAGGACTACCGGGAGTGGGTGGTGTTTGAGAGCATCGTTGAGGCTTCTGCGGTACAGACTACGCCATTCGTCCCCAAGTACCTGCACGACTTCCGCCATGCCTTCAAAGAGGACGGGTTTGTTTATTTCCTCTTTTCGCGGACACTTGACGGTACAGACAATAAAAACTTGACCTTTGTGTCTCGTCTTTGCGAAGACGACCCTCACTATTACTCCCACACAGAGCTCCAATTAAACTGTGGCTCAAATAACCGCTACAACAAAGTCCAAGCTGCGTATGTGGCTTCTCCTGGCAAAGAGCTGGCGCGCGTCATGACTGGTACTTATGGGAATGTCCACTCCTTGAACAAAGTCCTGTTCATAGTGGCAAGTGTGGACGACAACGAAAACGACTCTGCCCTCTGCATGTACCCGCTCAACTTCATCAATGAGCGGCTCGTGGATATTATCAGCGCCTGCTACAGTGATTCAGGGAAAATTTCAGGGTTCCCCGCTGTGGACATCCCCTACTCATCTAAAACTGATGAATTCTGCACGTCAAAAATTGCAGTAAGTGTTTCTTTTGTGGTATCTGATAAAAAAAATGAAACAAAAGTGGTATAAGAATTCCCTTTGCTCCAAATCAATAATACACATATGTGTCACTGTTTGTTTTAATGTCTCAGTGTTTACTTTGTTCTGCAGATCCTTTGTATTGCTCTCTCTAAATATCCTGCCTCACACATTTCCCTCCCTCCATGGCTCTTTTCCCAATTCCCTCAACTCATCCAGGATAACACTATATAGGAATGGTAGAAAAGTAGCAGCCCAAGGGCCAAATCTGTCCCTCTAGAGAATCTGGCCCTCAGCCTGGAAACCAGACCAATCAGCGAGCTCATGTGTATTCGCTTCCATGGATGGGTCTGGTGCTCCCAGTGTGCAATCAATCTAATACTCTTTGCTTTCTCTTTGCAGAAAGACACGTTGAAAGACTTCAAGTGCGGGGCTGACTTTCTGCCTTCCCCTCTGGCCAGCAAGCCCAAATATGCCTTGACGGTAGACCCAGTGTTGACCCAGTCAAGCCTTCTGACCGCTGTGGCCGTCGCTGTGGAGAATGATCATACCATCGCCTTCTTGGGGAACAACCAGGGAGAGGTCTTCAAGGTGGAGTTGTCTTCTGATCCGCTGCTCTCCTCTACTTTGTCCTTTAAACTTTCACCTGGAGGTAGGAGGATAAATGTCTGACATTTTGTTTTCTGTGCAGGCCCACCTGACCGCGGCGTCAGGTGTGTACAGCAAGACTTCCGGCAACACCATGGGAGAGAAGGTCAACAAGAACCTTTTCTTTGACCTCAGTGAAAGCCACCTTTACATTACGACTGAGAAAAAGGTATACAGATATCATACATCATGTAACACGTGTCCACACAGGAGGCATTCAGACCAATATTACTGTAATCACCTGTGTTTTATGCAGCACTAAGAGCCCAATGCACATACAACAAATATATTTATATACATACATACATTCATACATACAAACATCCATCCATACATACATACATTTAGGTCTAAAAAATGCTTTGGTTTACATAAAGTGTCAGTTAAATGATTTTAATAGAGGCTCATCTCTTCCATTAGATATATATTCAGACATAAAATGGTCCTCTTTGTTTATTTAGAGTTTTATGTCAATGACTCATGCTGTTAAATTAGTTTTCCCCACAAAGGAGTTGATTATACTTCCTCCTGTTTTACAATCAACAGTTAAATGTTTTTTTACAGAAAACTAACAAAGCCAGAAGAACACTCTGGATCTGCACCAATTTCACTCTCATAAATAGCAGTCCCCGAAACATGTCTGATATTTTCCCCTCAAGATCTGTGAATTATGCTCTGAGAAAAGAATGAGTATGTTGAAAAATGCCCTATCTGGCAATGTAAAAGAGGGTTAAGATTTATTGGAGTCTTTCTTGACCCATACCACATCCTCAGTGGTAATCTGTCCCGTAGTTTTTTTTTAATTGTGCTACTTATAAAAAACAAAAGTTGAATCCTGCCTACACTCACCTCCAGCACACCTGGCCAATCGCGGCACTATAGGTTGGTGTGGCTGTCAGATCGTCTGTTTTTGGAAAGTCGGACACCACCTACGCTAGATGGACGGAATTGTTTTAGTAATTTAACGTGGGTAGCAGACGTAGAGGGCTCATTTCCATTGCAAATGCTTTGTGCTGTGTCTTTTCATTAGTGCACTGTTCATCAGATCATATTTCATGTTGTAGATCACCAAGGTGCCAGTGCAGACGTGCCTCCAAAAGAAAGACTGCCAATCATGTGTGGAAATGATGGACCCTTACTGTGGCTGGTGTGTCCTGGAGGGCCGGTACGATTCACACACGGCGCACGCCCACATGCACGCACTCACGCACACACTTCTGTACTTCTATCTTAGTGAGGACATTGGCATAATGCATTTACCGACACCTTACCCTAACCTTGACCATCGCAGCTAAATGCCTAACCCTAAAAGCAAGGCACCAGCCTCTGAGAAACTGGGGACTGGTCAAAATGTCCTCACTCAGTAAGGTCTATGCTCAAAATGGTCCTCACAAATATCTAAATACAAGTACACACACACACGCACGCACGCACACACACACACACACACACACACACACACACACACACACACACAAACTGCATCTTCTTACAAATATACGGACACAGCATCAGACTAACACAAACACCCACACATCCAATTCCATCTGTAAAACACAGCGGGGTATTTGTTCAGTATTTTATCGCATTCACTTTTAGTACCCCCTAGTGTTTATATTCCATCTCCTGTTGTTCGTGCAGCCGTAAGGAATTAAAGCTGTTTGTCAGCCTCATGCAGTGAAGGCACTCTGTGCAATTTACTCTCATCAGCCTATATTTATCAGACTCTGGAGGGAAGGGGGGGAGGCGTGTGTCAAGCTTTTGACTGGGATGTGAACCGCAACAGGAAAAAAGCAGAAAACCAGTTGTGTCCCTCTTCAGGTTATTGATAGTCTGCACATTCAAACGAAATGATGCTGCATCCAGCTCAGGAATGTAGTTTAGAATTCTAAGGGTTTCCTAAGAAGGTATAAAAACAACCTGAAGTAAAAAAAATTGTGGGGTTAGTAAATGATGTTGACGACAGTGTAATCAGACATAGAAAATGTAAAAATAATGTATAATAAATAGATCAATATAATGCAAACAGATATTAGGATATTGCCTTTAACAAATGGATCAATCTCTCACTCTAGCAATTATTATTGTGATCAAATTATATGAATCCTAAGGGAAAGGTTAGTTGATGCTGATGGAATCAAGTTGCCTGTTTTCCTCTGATAAACTTTTCAAAACCCCCAAAAATATTCTTACAAAAAAAACATTCTGTTTTACATTTATGCTTAATAATGAGACAAATAACGAATTTTGAATTAAGTGTTTTTTTATTGTAATAATGTGACGCATAACCTTCTGCCAATGTGGCTGTTTACTATTTGAGATATCTATACAACACTTTACTTTGAAAATCTGCATCAGCCTTGCTTGAAGTCACTTGGATCAGGGGCTTGTTACTCAAAACAGCACATTGAAAATCTGTTGGAGTCCATGGGCTTTGTTTGTTTTTGTGGTTTGAGACCTTGTGGAAGCGTTTTGGGGGCTGTGGAGTGGAGGCTGATGGGAGATTATTCATCGTTTGTCTGAAGGTGTACCAGGAGGTCTGAGTGCCGGCGGGCAGAGGAGAAGAATGGCTGGCTGTGGAGCCCTAGGCAGCAGTGTGTCAAGATTGTCTCCTTCTATCCCCCGAACCTCTCCTGCAAAAAGACTCAGAAGGTACAAAGCTGCTTCTCTTCTCACTCATTCCTGCCTTTGTTCTCGCCACCTGTCGTTGTCTCCCTCGCTATGCAGTACATAAACCCACTTTCCTTCATGTCGCACAAACATGCACTGTGAAAAAAACAGTTTTCATTGTGAATCAGAGATCCTGGCTCTTGCTCTTCCTACTCGGTATTGATCCACCTAAAAAACTCCATCCTGGCTTATTATAACTGACCTGGTTGATTGTGCTCCCAGCCTGAAGATGGAGAGCCTCTCTTATGTGTTTCCTGACTACTTCTCTGTCCCTCCCTCTGTGACTCACTCTGCATTTCCGCCAGCCTCTCCCACTTTTCTCATTCTCAATCAATCCCCAGCCTTTGGAACGGAAACTGTTTCTATGCCGAAGGTTTCAATTACACACTAAGCAGAGAAATTTTTTAATATCAACTAATATTATGCTGCAAAACGGCTCATTAATGTTCTCAGCAGTTCACGCAGCTCTGTATATCATCTTTCTGTTCAGGTGAGGATAAATATCCCCTCCCTGCCGACCATCGGACTCTCAGATCGTCTGCACTGCACCATCGAGTCCTTCAAGAGTGAAGGAAGCATGTCGGAAACTGGTCAGGTGTCCTGCGATCTGCCTCAACCCTCACTTATACCACAAACACCTGAGGGCCAAGGTATTTCCTTTATAATGAACCCCGCCCTCCTTTTTTTATTTCATCCTCTTTCAAGGCAAACTGTTGTTCTCTGTTTTGACTTGTGTTGAGCAAATGCTCTGGTGCTACAGAGCCTGAGGGACCCCAAAAAGCCTCGTGTTTAGATCCCATGTCACTTGGTTCAGGTAATTTGAGAAAATGCAGATTTAGTTTTTTGAACCACAAAATTAGAAGATCAACAAAGGTGGATCTTGCTTATTTTTCTGTTAATTCATCATCCGCATCAGGAGAAGAGATCTGTCTGTTGCGTCTTTTCCACAGCCTGTTCAAGTCCGAAATGTTGTACCATTATCCTGCGTCGAGATTCTGTGAAAAACAAATGAGCAGATCCAGATTTTCCGCAGCAGAGCCAGATTGAGGTCTGTGTAAAAGGCAGAGCCGGAATGACTGGATAGACACTGACGCTGCTGTGTTACACATCACACCTCTGATTCCAGAATGCTGGCAGTGCTATCCGAAATCACACTCCGGGGCAGCATGATGCCCGCCTTTGTTTGGTTCAGTTTGAACATGCAACATAATGCAAGCTCTTCTTCTCTGTTTAAAAGAGGCAAATGTTAAAGTAGGTCAATACTAAGCAATTCAAAAGCGCTGGTGGTTCTTTTTGAGGCTGAAAGAATAACCTCTATTCGGTTAATTCAGAGATTTAAAAAGTGTTTGGTTATATTGAATTACTCAAAAGTCATGTCATGTGAGTCGGAGCTTATCCTTCCTGTGCTGTTCTATCTTCAGATGCATAAATGAAAGATCTTATAATGAACTGTGTGCCTCTGATATTCAGACTCCTTGGTTGTAAATGTAAATACATATCAAACCCTCTCTTTGCTGTTCCCCCAGACTTTGTTGCCGTGGCCATTACGGTGTTCGTCAATGAGACTGTGGAGCTTTCTACACGGGAGTTCAAGTTCTACAGCTGTGCCGCTACAGGGAGAAAATCTGAAAACATACCGTAAGTCCCTTTATCTTTTCGAATTATTTTCTTATAAATAATTATAACATTTTCAACTGGTTTTATCTTTGGTACATGTCAGTACTTTGTATCACATTGCTTGTCTCAGCCAGACAAGAAAAACTATAGTTTTCTTTTCCTGGTAATCTTTTCTTCGTCGCTGCTCCAAAACATCAGTTGCACTTTACTGCCACTGGCAAGTACTGTTTTTAGAGCAGCAAACAAGAAGTGATTTACGATAGAGTAGCATTAGCCAGAGAAACCTAAAAGTTCAGCAATTTGGTAATATTTCACTCTGTAAAGTCCAGGATGAGTAGCATACAGCAGTTAAAATATGTTGTATATGTTGTCATTTTTTAAATGTAATGGTTTTCGGATCAGTACTTGATCAGAAACCAGCATTCATACCACAGGTTAGTTGCAAAACTGTTACCTAACTATTGTTTTTCTTCTTCATCCTCTTAAAATTCACTCATCTGAAGGTGTTTGCCCCTTATTCCAATAGGATTCTGTAGACTTGGGGGTTTTCCCGTGTCTTAGTATTGTTCTGCCAGTCACTGAGATGCAGACCGTGATTACAGAAGGTTCCAATGAGTCAGACTCTTCATCCATCAGTTCTGCTCTGTCACTCACTGAAAATACAGTGACACTGAACACAGTATCCACTGACAACCTTGATGCAAACGTATCACCGCGCCCAAACAGATGAGAGATCAAGGCTCTGTTTGTAAATTGTGATGCATGGTAGTTTTGAATGCACCTCTTGCATTTTTGCACTCTCCTGCTTTTATTACCGAGCTGAGGAAATTGCCTCCGTTTCCTTTTCATTAATCAAAAAATGAAAGTCGATCTTGCTATTTTTTCCTCTCCCCCTTCCTGATGTTTTTTCCCCCCTTCATTTCTTTCATGCCGAGGAATGTGTGATGAACGAGTATTTCTTATGTGAACTTGCAGAGATCTATTTGGTTGTCAGGAGCATGGATTTTTATGCCGGACACTCTTTGATGAGTTTGCATGTTTTAGATTTTTGTTTGTCTGTGTTTTTTTATGTATGTGTGTGTGTGTGTGTGTGTGTGTGTGTGTGCTCCTGCATAATTGTGTGTGTAAAAGCACTTTCTCATCTTGGCTGCTTATCTCTGTGTATTTTCAGATGCATGTCATGCGTGGCAAGTCAGTGGGGCTGCCAGTGGAACGTAGTGGACCACACCTGCAGCGACATGGACGACAGCGTGGTGGGCACCAACATCATCAAGTACCGCCAGGTTGGTTACACGAAGGTCAAATGTCAGGGACTCTTTTCTCCTAGAGTGTGTGTGATGATAATTGTGGCAAAGTGCAGCCCGAAAAGTTTAGTAAGACGCATCTAATCACCACACATGACATGCTGCCGCAGAGATCCAAAGTCCCCCTGAAAATGAATAAAAAACTAAAATCCTGCTATCAGCTTCCCATATCTTGCGTGACAAATGTTTGAAGGGTGGAGGATTTCAATTCACAAGTCAGCAGATGTTGCGGCGATACACTTATCTGTCGCTGCAGATGAGAGGGTGTCCGTTAAGTGCTTGGCATATTAAAATGTAAATGACTGAAAATGGAGGAAAAGTATCTGATTTGTGTTTGACGCCTTCTCAGGGAGCGAAGTGTCCTCAGTTTGAGAATCCGGATCCTGTGCTGGTTCCCGTCGGCTACAAGACGAAGATCAGCTTCGAGGGGATAAATCTGAAGCTCTATGAGGTAAAGTGGCACAGGCACGGAATTTCATGTTAGGACCATGCTGAACCAATCGGTCGCAGCTTTTTAAACAGTGATTTCATAGATACTCCCAACTCGTACAAAACTATACACACACTGACAAAAGAAACTTTTCTGATGCAAAAAATAATCCATTATTTTATCATAATCTATAAATTTCGGTCGCCGAACTGATGTCGGTGTAGCTCAGACGTAAAGAGGCTTTCAGTCAAACAGCCCTATGGATTTTTCTAGTGTTCTCACATCGAGAATCAATTAACATTCTGATCTATGCCTGTTTTTATTCACCTCTACATGCTTTAAGTTGTCCCCTGGATGGCACAGAATTTATATGTCTTACCACTGAAAACATGTTTACCAACACTACCACACCTTCCGTTGGGACAAGGAAAGATAATCCAATCTATATTTCTCCAGGTGGGCACAGATGGCATGGTTATATCTACACGCACAAGAATAGTCTTTTACATTTCTTGTCTGTGATGAGGAAAAAAGGAGATCACCGAACAGTATTTCAATTTGTTTTGTTGTGTTCTTATTTTGTATTTAGGTTATATTGTGTTTTTTCTGTTTTATGTTCATTGTATGCACCTTCAACCAAAGCAAATTCCAGGTAGGTGTAAACCTACTTGGCAATAAATACATTCTGATTCTGATTCTTATTCCAGGGTCGTGCATTCACCATCGGCACTGAGCTCATGAGGAATGTGGAGGAAGAGGTCAACCTTGAGGAGGGGCTGTTCTATACCTTCAGCGGCTTCAATGTGAGTGCGACCGTTTCATGCTGAACTGCTGATTTTGTCCATAACTGAGCTTTTTTCAGATGGCTTGTGGGAAATTTATCCTCCACTCACTGCAGGTCCTTGAACTATGGCTGATTAGTGGACCTGATTATCAAAGTATAAATTGGAGCAGCTATGACATAGTGGAATATACTGAAGAGCACAACTTGATCTCAGATCAGCTGAAAAACTTTATATGCACACATCAGTGTTCCAAACTTAAAAATCAAATCACTGGTTTCCACAGTGCCTTTGATACTCTATAGCTCCCTCTAACGGTCAGACCCCCCTCACTGTTATTTCCGGTACTCCTCCACATAGTGAAATCTGTGATTGGGAGGCTCAAACAGTGCCAAGCCCCCAGCTATGTTTTTTTTCCGACATTGATTTCTTCAGCTGAAAAACTGCCAGGCTGGGTATCATTTTTCCCCTTTTTTTTCCCCCCATTGGCATGAGGGGGAGCAGCAGCCAACATTGTTTGCTGATTAGAGCTTAAGTGCTATTAATCACCCCATTCTGTATTAATAATTCATTTTCTTCATTTTCATTTCTTAGTTTTCCTACAATAAGTCACCAGAGACCAATGTTCTTTTCTACGTGAAGGACAAGGAGTCAGGCAAGAAGATGGACAGCACGCTGAACGGTACGCTCGCACATTTTAATGTGGAGATCTTATTTATAATGCCCTGTGTGTGCACCGCTAGTCCCAGTGCAGGAGCTCTGCTAGACTCGAGGAGGGCACCTTAGACAGACAATAGATGATTAAACAGAAAGTGAATTGTTATAACTGTATCATCACGTATGTTTCTACAGGATATGAAGGATTCAGATGAGCTCCTCACAAGTAGTTTAAGTAGGATGGTTTCCATGTCATCTTCTAAACAAAGTTATTGGATCTGATCACAGACATGCTTTCAAAATTCAGAATACGAGCATTTCACAGCAGATGGTTTCAGAAGTGGGCTACAGGGTTTAGGAGGGGATTTACAATAGATAAGAAAATATATAAACATATAAAGTTATCATATTTTTCATGATAATGGTATTATAACAAAAGATGTGGTGTAAACATCAGTGTTATTAATGCACTAACACCAGTTAAAATAATATTTGCTTCCGCCTGCCTGTTAATTATGCAAAAACGACAGGACAGATTACCACCAGGTAATGGAGGGATCAGTGTGGGTCAGGAACCCATTAAGGTTTGGTGCGGATCCAGGATTAAATTTTTTCGCTTTCTTTAACATTGCGAGATAGGGAATAATAGATGGATCTTGCTTAGGGTGGTGATATGAATGTGCAATTTGGTGCTGATCCAATTAGAAAATCAAATCTTTCGAATTAAAATGTGGTTTCATAAGGTTTGGCCTTGGTGGAGGTATGAACTCTACTGAGTGACATTCTAGACACCAATATTTAATATAAAGTTGTGTTTGCATTTTATCTGTGCGATGTCGGCTTATCTTTGATTCTAGCATCTTTTTAGAAAAACACTCACTGTAATAAAAGCAATAGAGTTGTGTGATAATGGACTATTAATCAGCTTGTTTCTCCCTCTCACTACTTCTCATTTAGTCACCCTTTACAACTGCTCTATGGGGAGGGAGGACTGCAGCCTCTGTAAGAACGCAGACCCAAAGTACAGCTGCGTGTGGTGCGCCAAGCAGAAGGCGTGTGTGTACAATAGGCTGTGCAGTGCACAACAAGGTTCTGCGGAACCCCACCACATGGAATGCCCCGACCCCCAGATCACCGATGTGAGTATTTACTGTGTTGTCATCTCTCTGTGTCAATGCCTGAACTGGAAACAGTAGTTATTTTAAAGACTGGTGATTGGCGGTGAAAAAGCATTGTCTTTCGTGCTCGCATTGAAGCACTTTATCAGCCACATGTCTTTTTGTCCTCCTCGCTGACAGGTAGGTTGAAAAGCTGTTTCTCCTTGAAGGCACTTTGAGCTGATCTGCACGTTTAGATTGGATCAATTCTTTCTTTGCTCACTTAATTGTAGGTGTCTCATTGTCATTGACAAAAATCAGTAATGGTATTGATGCAACAGAACTTATGACCATACACACTCCTATTCAACCTGTTCAGTAAATATACACTGCCACATACAGCCACAAGGATAAAAGTTGTTTCCTGTTTTAATATTTTTGAATTACTTTAAAACCCATGACCAAATTAAATATTCTTGCAGACCAAGTAGCGACCGTATATTCCCTGATGGAAGCAGCCTCTTTCACCAGGATAATGCATCTTGCCACACTGCAAAAAATAGCTTGAGGAACATGACAAAGAGTTCAAGGCCTTGGCCTCAAAATACCCCAGATCTCAATCCAATCAGGCATCTGTGGGGTTTGTTGGAAAATCTATATATCCTGACAGATGACAAATTAAAGAAAAAAACAACAAAAAGTGTCTAAGTGAGGGTGTTGGGGCCTCCATGCGCCACAAGAACAGTTATGATGTATCTTGGCATCAATTCTGCAAGTTGCTCCGACTCTACCGGAGGCACAGACACCACTCTTCTACAAATAACTTTCACCATTTGGTGTCTTGACCAAGTCAGTCAGAAATCTCCCGTAGATGCAAAGTTGGGTTGAGATCTGGTTAAACAGAAAGTGACTAGAATAATACAGAAACAAGGGAAGTATCGTTTCTTCTCAGTTTGACATCTCTAGTATATGTATTGGGATCCAAAACAGGGGAGTGCTTTTTGAATCACATCTTCTTTCACAAATCGGAATCAGACGTTATCTAATCCTGTCTTGCTATAAACGCCCACCTCACCTCCACACTGTGTATCTCCCCATCCAGATCATCCCTCGTTTCGGACCCCTGCTGGGAGGCATCTCCATCACCATCCGGGGCACTAACCTTGGTATCCACAGGGAAGACATTAAAAACATCACTGTGGTCGGACAGCCCTGCATCCATCAGCAGGAGAAGTACTCTGTCTCCACGAGGTAATAATCATAAACCTTGATGAAAAGTATTTATGCAAATATATCTGTACAATGTCTTTTTATCGTATGCTGACGGGTTTTATCCAAGGCTAAGTATTGAGAGTGCTTTGGTTTTCCTCTAGGTAATGGCTGTATATTGGGTGGAATAATTTAACTGGCTGATTATACCAGTGTATTGATCTGAAAGTCTCCAGATGCAGGTTGATTCAGAAACAGAATGACTCTATTTAAAAGGGGACAACGTTGGAGGAAACTGAGAGTTAGAGCGTCCTTTATTGAAAATCCGATTCAAGAAAAAAGCGCAGGGCAAAAGGAAAAATACTAGTTTCACAGTGGACTCTAAAACATCAGGTTTTTTTTCTTCCTCTCTTGGCCTCAATCTGTTATTTAAGTGTAAAGGCTAAGGGGAGGAAGTTTCACGAGCCCTTGATGTCTTCCACATAAGAATTTAATAGTCTAATTATTGAGGATACGGTTTAGCAATACAAGTTAACACTGTGTTATCAATGCTGAAGGTTATATTCCTTGAAGGTTGTATTAAAAGGTATATATATATTCTGCAGCTGTCAGATAAATGTAGTCGAGTAAAAAGTGCAATGTGTACTTACATTTTAGTGATGAAAAATCATGCAATCAAACTACTTGGACAAAGTACAAGTATAAGGGTATTCAAGTGCAGTACCTGACTAAAAGGACCTTATTGCTTTTTACTGCAGGGGAATGACGTCTCCCAGCCTTGAAAGGTGGTTTTTAAATAGATTCTCTGACCACTTAGTCAGTTATATGTGACTGCTGATGGACAGGACGTTCTCTTTGGCTTCACAGCAACATGACTTCTTGGAAATATGTGTTCACCAAAGCACTAAATACACGCCACATGGATTTGCAGCAGATTTTGAGAGGTGTTTTCATGCTGCAGACATCCTGTTCCACCTCATCTCAAAATAGCTTTAATGGGCTGAGTATTGGCAAAAAAAAACTGGAATACTCTGGCAAATTCACTCTAGGGGTGTTAGAAATAAGTGTTCATTTTATGAAAAATTATCCATTCAAAGGATCCACATCGTCGGCCCACAGCTACTAGATAGACCTGTTGACACGAGCAGGATGGATCTGCATATACGGAGAATTCTTGCTCTGCCATCCGCATGGCGAGGCACAAACCGGGATTTATAAGACCAGCTGGAATGTTTTCTCCCTTATTACATCTACATTTGGAGCTCATGTATCGACTGTATCCTCTATTTTGTTTTTATATGTGCTGCGTAAACGCTTGAGTTGTTTATAGTGGCGGGCTCAGGAGGGCGCTGGCCCCCAGGGGAAATCTGACTGGCCCCTGAGGTGCCCCATGTACTGTCTGTAGATAAATTCAATGACGGGCTGGTTTTTTGTTGTTTTTGCTTAATGCTATAGAGATAACGGTAAACAATGAATTACTTAAATGTGCACCTTACTGTATCAGGAATTGTGCATGGATGTTGAACATATAATCGGCCCCTTTATGACTCCTTATTTAAAGAAATTATAGATCCGCCTCTGATTATGTAGCTGACTTGCTCATTTTTAAAATCAAATTACAGTTTTACTTATGTTTACTTAGTTAATTGTTGCCCACATGTTTACCCGAATGAGGGCTGTCATGTAAATGGACCTCAGTAGCACATTTTCCACTAAGGGCTGCAGCCGACTGAGACGTGTTCGGTTTATCACAGGGTTTCCAGTAACTACAGATGCTGCCATGTGGGGAAATTCCCAGAGGTTTCAGTTTTTGAGCTCCGAGAGTCAGTTGGTCAATCTGGCTTTAGAATTCAGGTAATGGCTGCCGGAGTCAACAACATTAATGAAATATCAGCTTTAACCTGTTCACACACTTTTTTAACCGAAGCCTTTTGAGTTCTCTTTTTTAAAGTGACTTTCATAGAAAAAAAACAAAAAAATTTTAGGTTTAATAATAGTGCCGCGTAAGTTATTAAAGATATTAGAAGTCACGTGAACACTTCACATAGCTAACTCGAATGGATGCATCTGGACAAACCTGGCATAAGGTTATTTGTTCTGTTTCAAGGCTGCAAGTCAGACTAACAAAGATGAGAGTTTTGATTTGCATTAGCTTTTCAGGTTCAGAGACGTTAATCAAATCTCAAACCAGAGGCATTGGAATATTTCTAATATAGAGTACATTTTCATTTTTATTTGAAAGAAAAGTGTCAAAACCATCTCCTTGATCCAGCTTTTTTAATGTGAGCGTTAAAGGCATTACTTTGCCTTAGTTGACATATCTTTGTAAATGTTTCCATCAAAATAATAAATCAAGGAAAATTATCAGTAGGTAAATTGGTAATGAAAACTGGAATTAGCTCTCAGTACATTGCATTACACTGCCAAGACCAAAGAAAATGTTATGTCAGAATGTTAATGAAAGTGATACAAAAAGCAGATCCACTCCAACATTTTGAGGGTTCTTCTCTAGCCAGTGCCCCATCCCTCCACCGAGTCTGGTACAAATCGGCCAGGTACTGTTTTTCTAGAATCCTGTGGACAAACAAACAAACAAACAGACGGGGTTGAAAACACAACCTCCTTGTTGGTGGTTTGTTATGGTCTTAAATGTGTTCTTATCTTCCCTGTTTTCCTGTTGACCTGTCCAGCGTGGTGTGTGAGATTGGCCCTGTTGAAGTGAAAAAACACTGGGGCCAGGTGGAGGTGGAGGTGGAGGGGGGGAAGAAAGGAACGTCCTCCATGGTCTTCACCTACAGGGTAAATACTCTTCTTACATACACACGCACGGACACAGACATGTGTCTCCATGTCTTCTGTGGACATAACATTGAGTTATGTTGATGTCCTGGAGACTAACACTCACCTTAATCATAGATACATGATTTACAATATGGGGATTACATTTTTGTTGTCCCCAGAGCAAACACAGACACGCACACTTTCTCTCGCACCTTACATTAACGACATGACACATTCACCTGCCCCTAAACTTAAACATGATGCGCGCACACACACACACACACACACACACACACACACACACACACACACACACACACACACACACACACACACACACACACATCTTACATTCCAGGTCTCAACCCCTAAGCAGTCCTTTGATGGTGTGGAGACCAGCTAAATGAACTCGAGATTATGGTCTCAACCAAAATTGGTTTGCACACACACTTAAACACACACTAATCTTACATTAATTGTGAGGACATAATGCGTTCGCTAGCCCCTATCCTCAGCAATCAGAGATTAATGCTTAAGTCTGTAAATAAACGTAATTCACAGCTGAGTCCTTAACCCCAAAACACTTGCGCACCAATGAAAGTATCCTCACAGTGATGGAAATTTGTTCACAAAACATAGAAAAACACGCGCACACACACACCCCCCCCCCCCCCCCCCCCCCTCCCCCCACACACACACACACACACACACAATTATACAAGCACCACATCTGCCTCAATTTGCTGAGTCAACAGTTAGGCAGAGCACTCCCCTGTGGGGAAGCTTTAGTGGAACCACAGATATGAAAAGCCAGTTAAATAGCACCGCTGCAGTCTGTTAAAGTATTAGAGAGAAAAGGGGGACTACTGTACAGCGTCTGGTTAAAGAGGAATGCATGCACATTCTTACAATACTTTACCATTTCAGTGTGACTGCATGGAGGTTATTCATTTACCAATACATTAGATGGTGTATTTGAACATGGAAAATGAAATGCCCTTGCTATGTACTGATAAGGGCTTCTCTGTAGGTAGGAAATAAAATAACATAATGTGTGTAAGAGTGTTCCTCTACTATATATACTTTGTGAGGACCATTTTAAGCATAGACCCTACAGAGCGATGACATTTTTGGAAAGTGAGGACATTTTGACCAGTCCTCACTTTTTCAATGGGCTGTTTGAGGGTTAAGATTTGGTTTAAGGGTTAGGGTTAGTTATTTAGTTTGGATGGTTAGAGTAAGGGGCTGGGGAATGCATTATGTCAACGAGTGTCCCCAATAAGATAGAAGTACAAACGTGTGCATGCATGCATGTGTGAGTGAGTAAACATTTCTGATAAAAGGGGCGGATCAAGGACGGTGGGAGGAAATGTGTGTGTGTGTGTGTTTAACGACATTATACTGTATCTGTGTTTGCCTGTGTGTGTGAGCTTCTTAGTGATTGTAAATCCTTGTAGAGAAAAGATGAGTATGTGTTCGTGCTGTATCGTGTGACACCCTCCCTCCCACCAGGACCCGATTCCAGAGACGGTGACGCCGACCAGAGGTCCTAAGGCGGGCGGCACCCTCATTGCGATTAATGGCCACTTTCTTGACACTGGCAGTAAGGATGATGTCCGGGTTACCATTGGAGGGGTGGACTGCGCTGTGTAAGGAAACTCTTTTCTCAATAATTGTCACGCAAAGACCAATTCTCTTTCAATTCACTCTCTTAAGTTGATAAGTGCTACTTGTTATTCAGACATTGTATTCTATTGAAGTTCTACAGTATGCACACTTTGAAGCCCGTAAATTGATAGTTCTTTTTTTTTTTCATTCCTGAAGAGAAAATGGAATTGACCTTAACTTTTGGTGCATAAGCAGGATTTTTTTTTTTTCACTTTACCATTTGCCTTTGCTGTTGTGACCATGAGTGTTCTGTCAAAACCAGCCCACAGTGACATTTTAGGCAGAGGTAACCGAAAAATAACGAGCTAGAGAAGCAGCAAAGCCAGGATTTAACAAGCTGTCAGGCTGCTGCTATGTTGGCTTCCACTTCACGGTGACCTTGTGTGGCCCCCACTCTTCGAGCCAGCCAGTACTGAGGTGTGTCCTTGTCTTGACAGGGAGCATTTCGGAGAAAAGATCACCTGCAGGACAGGAGAATATCGAGCAGATAAGGTGCCCTCCGACCCTCTCACCATCATAGTGAAGTATGGAAAGACTACCACAACATCCATTCCAAATGCCTTCCAGTTCTTGGAAAATCCCATCGTGCTGGACCATCAACCCAAAGGAAGCTTTGTCTGGTCAGTTTCATGTAGCATCCTGCATTTCTCCTACCTCTAATGACATTGCTTATGATATTCATTGGTTCCTTTTAGCATCTTATGATTTACATATATTTGTTTTTTTTCTGCTTTTATTTAACTGAAGGTATATAGGACTGGATTGGAGGTTCAGTGAAATCATGCAATTATGCTTTAAAGGATGCTTTAATACAGGGGTGTCCAAACTACGGCCCGCGGGCCATCTGCGGCCTGCCTTCCATTTTAAATTGGCCCGCCTCAAAAAATAAATAAATAATGAAATTAAAAATTAAAAAAAATTAAAAAAAAAAAAACCAACAATTTAGTAGTACTTTAATGGCACTTACTTATAGCACTTTGTAGTTTAGCTCTATTTTTGAATATATTATACTTTCTTGATTCTTGCTGTTCTGGGTTTGTACCCTTGAATGCACTTATTGTAAGTTGCTTTGGATAAAAGCGTCAGGGCAGTCCGCTCCAGGACAGTCCGCTCCAGGGCAGGGGGGGTGGCGCCGTGAGTGGCCCGGACCTTCGTATCTTTTTCTATATGTGGCCCTCGGGATAAAAAGTCTGCACACCTCTGCTTTAATATCTGCTATATGGCTTTAGGGAACATTGGTCCATTTCAATAACTAGTATATGAATTACCATGACATTTTTGTCATGGGTTCATAGTCCCCAGAGGAAAAGCTGAGTCTTTTGTGATCCTCTTGTGTCACCATGAGGTAAACAATTCTGGGTTTTGGTTGAAATGTCATTACAACTATTTGACGTATTGCTACAAAATCTGTTATGCATATTCATGTCAAGCTGACAATGAACTATGATTGCTTAAAATGTCCCCTTGTGCAATACTGTTTGCTTCAGTCTCTGCTGAGCTTGTATTGCTAATTAGCATATGTTAGCACCTAAGATGGTGTATGTGGTGAGCATTACACCTGATAAACATCAAAATGTTATCATTTTCACATTGAGTTTGAATTAAAAGTAACATTTAACTTAGGTTCAACTACTGCCACAGAGTTGTGTATTACACTAATTAAACGACCAAACAACCAAACAATAGTCTTTGTTTGTTCCCACATCCCACATCTGTTTGATGTAAATAGACTTCAAAATGTAAAGAAAGCTGTAGGAGGCTCCGTCTGCTTATTACTATTGTTCATAAAGAAGTCACTGTTTCCCAATTATCTACAGCAGAATGAGAAAAGTGTTATTTGGACTGAGCGTCATCATAATAGACAAAATAGGACAATAAGAACAAGGTTGACGAACAAACAAATTTCCCTTTGAATGCTTGAAGCTCTGCTTTTGTTTTTAAAGTAGAGAATCCCCCCCCAAAAAACTGCTCAGTTGGCTTCGATGACAAGGTTGAACCAAAAGTAGTCTATATGGAAAACTGAACACTATGAGAGCCACCTGCCTTGTTCTCTGCCCTCTAAGCTTCTCTCTGGCCCAAAACCTTGATAAAGGTTATAAATGCCACGAACCCTACGAGATTTGCAGTGTGCGCAGAATATTTCTCACACTCATGTTTAGGTTAAGGGAATACAAATGCCACCATTTGATGTAACAAACTCTGTGATGATCACTGAAAATGGAAGCATTCGACGAGGGGTATTTCATTTACATTCAGAGAGGTTCAGACAGAGAACATTTCTTCGACGGATCATCATAATGACTAATTAGCTTTAAGATTCAGTTAACATTTTTTTTTAATATTGGATGCATCAACCTATCAGTGTTGTCAACAACTGATTGTCCAATCAATCAATTGCCCTTATTTTCACTGAATAGTCTCAACCAATTTTCTAACAATTTTAACACATCTTTACAACTGAACCTATTTAATTTTCTCTGACTCACAATTCCTGGTGAAAATACCCCCGATGCAATTGTAGAAATGTGTCCGTCTTCTTATAAATCTTCCCGTGAGTTCATCTTATTGTGGGACGATATATCTATGCTCTTAAATGTGTTGTTTTGTGTGTTTCAGTGGAGGCAGGAACATTGTGGTGACTGGCTCTGGTTTTGACCTGATCCAGACTGCCGTGCTGATGGTGACTGGAGACAACTCAACAGCTTTGGAGGTTTCCTTTTATTTATTTATTTATTTATGTATTTATTCTGTCACTATGCAGCTCTAAAGCCGTTTTCAGACATGACCTGTGAGTAAAATCTGGAAAATTGGCTCTGGAGTTTACCTGCAGTTTGCCTCTCAAACATGCACAATGCAGCTCGAGGTTCAAACAGCAACAAATCCTCTGCATTATTCAGGCGAGAGGTGGAGCAGCCGGGTGTAGCAGGCAGAGGCAGGAAGTGATGTATAAACTCTGCTGCGGAGATCCCATGATTTTCTTGACAACACACAGGCACCGTTTTCATTTTTGCGTATGTCGAGCTTTCAAAGCCCCATCAATCCCCCCCACTTGCTCACTGTGAATCCAGTTGGGAATCCCCTGCTGTGTTCACACATCGGATTCTCCTGGATTTTTACGGACATATACTAGGAAGCCATGGGGAGAAAGTCTGCAGAGAATGCAACAACATTTGCGTTGACACATGAACCTCCTCCAGAGGAAATACAGAAGATAGGCAGAGTTCAGTGCACGTCTGAAATCGGCTTCATGGGATATTTACATTGTTCCCAACGCTTTCTGTCTCTTCCCTATGATTCTTTTTTTTGAGAACTACAGTGGTGACATTTAAACTCTGTGAAGCATTTGATGTTTGAGACTGCACACACGCACATACGAATCTCCTCTTCTGTTTGCTTCCACTGATCAGTGGGATTTCAAAAGCCTGTATTACTTCATCTTCACTTGCACCACTTCACTTCTCAGACCATAAATCCTTAAAACCTGTAGGATGCAGATAGCAGCACCACTGTTTCACCCTCCCACAAAATCGAACTAAGTTCCTCAGCCAGCTTAATTAAGTCGAGCGGAGTCTGCCAGGGAACCTGAAGGAGTGGCACACAGCAGCTTGCTGGCACCTGCCCTCCAGTGAACTGCGCTGTGTTAAGCAGCAGCAATTTTGCTCATTTCATTTAAAGGGCTAAATTTAATGCCGGCATTAAGGTTGCAGAAGATTATGCCACCGTGCTGATCTTTACCACTTTACTCCCGGCCAAATCCTTGCTGCCCAGGGACAGCAAAGATTTGCTGCAAACTAACATCAGATGTAATGTGTTATGTCAAAGGCTGGTCAACTTCATTAAGCTTCTCTTGGTTTAAGTCCATCCACTGAAGTACAGCCAAATATCTAGAGTCATTTTGGCTGCTGTCTTTTGGTAGTAGCATGTTGATAAGATTTTAGGTCAAGTAAGGGGCTCAAAGCAGTGGTGGTGATTAAGAAAATATACTTTTTTTTTTTTTTTTACTGCATAGTGAAAAGTATTTGCAACATTTTCTGCCAGATGTTGTTGTTGTTGTTTAGCAAACTGAACCAACCAACAAAACTACGGTAGTTTAACATGACATCTTTGGCCTAAAGAGGATTAAAGGTAACGGGGCATATCACATTCTTTTAGCACCAAGCATCCTGGGCCACATCTCTCGCTCAGTCAGACTTACTAACACAACATCATTAAGTAATTGCAAACAGAAATGACCTGCATGTGTATTTGCATATAGAGCAGGACAGAGATCTAAACTCAAGTGGACACTGGAGACGCTTGTGCTAATGCCAGGTGTGAACAGACACACTCAGCTGTCCACTTGTGATCGATTCACTCCCAACGCTCGTTAACACAAGGTCTGAGCAGATATTTATTTAATACTGCAAATTAATTTAGTAATTAACTATTTTATTGCTGTGAACCTAGAACTGAGCCTAGATATAGATTTACAGATAGTTGGCAGATCACAATCCTCTGTGTGGTTTAATGACAAAAGACATTCAACTGGTACAACCTCCCACATCTTACATACATGTTTAACACTAAGTATTTCTGCTTGACTTTTATAAAGCCAGTGCTTTTCGCTGTGTCCTCCTGAAAAGCACAATTGTTTTGGTGTAGGGCTGCAGGGTTCAGCTGTCACACACACTGTTGTCAGCCCCATGTGGAAACAATCAGAGAGTGACAGAAATATCACCATCGGTCCAGTTGCTCAAACACAAACAAACAGAGCCAGAGGAGGAATGGCTCGACGTGCACACAGATTTAACAGAGGCTGCTATTCTACGACGGGAGATTAGGATTTTAATAGAATGACTCAAAAGTGTCACGTAATTGTACCTTCCCCATTTTACTAAACCACCCCCCCCCCCCCCACACACACACACACACACATCCCTCCCGTCTTGCTTATTTTCTCCATGTCACCGTTTATTTTTGAGTCATGACACTTAACTGTCCCTCTGACACTTTCAGAACGCACGCGAAAAGAACGACACGGTGATCCAGTTTCTATCTCCAACGGTGAACGCCTCCCTGAACCAGCCCTTTAAAACCTCCATTAAACTGGACAACTGGGAGAGGGAGCTGAAGCCCTTCGACTACCACCCCGACCCCTCCTTCAATGAACTGACGAAGAAGGTCATCACCGAGGCCAGCATCATCATCGTCACTGTGAGTGCATGCCGGGCAGCCTATGAGATGGCGCTGTGTTTCCGAGGAAACAGCCTAATTAGCGTGAAGGAATTAAGACAAATGGTTTTATTATCTGACTTGAGGATTATAAGGGGGAAGATGCTGAGCTGCAGTTACTGTGACACATTTTCACTCTTTAGCTGCTATGGTTGAGTATCATTGTGTTTATAAATTATCTAACATTTATTCTTTTAGCTCAGTGGTGTGATCAAATTAATTGAGACTAATGTAAATCAGAAGTCGCAAATAGCAAACGTGAGTTCAACTCTTTTTTTTTTTTTTTTAAATATTTTTATTAGGAGGTAAGGCACAGTAGGACAGAAATCAATGTCAAATTTACATTGGGTATCATAAAATCTCAGCACGACAATCAGCAATACACAAAGACATTGATACCACAAAAACATTGCGCATCTTGATCAAGAGTAGTATATACAGTCTTCCTCCTAGGAAGTTTTTCTTATTTTATGGACCACATGAACGTGGTCCAGCAAACAACACATTACACAACTCAATGAAAACAACAACAATAATGATAGATAGATAACTGGAAATTATATTAAGTAACAATTAAGTATTAAAGCTGCACAGTATAAACAAATTAAAAGGAAAGAAAAAATAAAATATACATAAATAAAAAAAAATATATATATAAATAAAATAAATAAATAAATGAATGAATAAAAAGGAAGAAGAAAGAGAGAAAAGAGAGAGAGAGGGGGCGTGAGTTCAACTCTAATAGAAGGATGAGAAAATTGCTCTTATTGTAAAGACCCATTTCTGTTAAATAGTCTGGGCACAAGGTCATTAACACATTAGACGATTGAGGTAGACATTTTTCTTTTTCTGTTTCTAATTTTATTATTTTATATTATAATTATAAGACCACTTATATTGAGTAAAAAATGGAACAAGAGAATTGGCGATTGAATTCAGAAATAATAATGTAATTTTCCCCACATTTTAAGGTTGAATAAATTGTAGAGAATTGTTATTATTTATATTAAATATCAGAAAGTAGAGATAATTATCCTTCTTTACAGTGAATCAAAACACTTTAGACGAGCAGAGAATCAGGAAAGTGAGAAGCTGAATTTGTAAAAAAGATTCCTTCGGATAGACTTATTTTTTTATTGTGTTTTTTATTTTCATTCTTTATTATTAAGCATTTTGCAGATCATTCTCTCATCTTCTTAGAACTCAATAGATTGCTCAGTCCAATATCAAACAATCCTCTTTTTGGTTTCAAATGTGAAACTGGTGTTGAGGTTTAGCAAGAAAATACAGTTTCATTATACAATCAGTTTTGGAGCAGCTGCTCTATATATTTAATATATTCGTTATATATAATTATGTTAGTTAAAATACATTATACTGTATTGTTAGTAAAGTCTTGTCTTTCTGACAACTTGATTAGAAGTTGAGTCCGATTTGACATGTGTCTATAATGGGTTCAGTTGTATACTGTAGTACTGTATATGTAAAGGCCAGTTATGTGGAGTACAAAAATAGAACAGACATATGGCAAGAAAAAAACTAAACAGAAAGAGGACACTTCATTTATTCTATCGGCTGTTTTTTTTCTTTCTGGTACTCGCTGCCGTTGTTTTTTGTTATTTTGTCAATTTGGTTGTATATAATTACAGAAAACACTGAGAAATGCCCTTCATACTTGCCTAGATGTTTTCAGTTTGTCTGACAGTCTTTCTTCAAATCCAAAACATATTCACTTTACTGTCACATGCGACAACGACAAGCAGCAAATCCTCCCCAGTGAGAAGCTGAACCAATAACCAATTAATCAGAATGGCTCAGATTCCTCCTGATAGCCTTCTTTACGTCAGCTTCAGGGCTCCACAGTATTTTCTCTCCAAGTGTATTTCAGTAAACACACTTCAGGTAAATTAGACTGGAAAGGCATCTGCTAAAAAAGCTCTGAGGCTTTTTCCAATTACTCTTCTGTGGTTTACCCGGGATATTTTCACCTTTCTTATATTGCAGACTGCATTAGAATAATTGAAGGCATGTCTGTGTAGATACAGAAGAGAGCTGTAGAATCTCAAAGTGAGCGGTGCCTTGCCAGAGCTGTGGGATTGACTGGAGCTTTGCCTACAGTGATTTATGAAATAAATTACTTATGTGCTTACAATGACTATAATCTTAATCTTTCTAATTAGTTTTGGCGCTCATTGTGGAAGAGCTGTTGTAAACTTTCCACCCATTACAAATGAAAACGTTTACAATAATGTTTTTTAATATTCAACATATGATGCAGCGTCTTGATTGTTTAGAAAGGCAGTAATTAATTCTCCCCCCCCCCCCCTAATTGTTTTTTTAAATCACTACTCTTTGAGAATTACTGTTGCTCTTCCCCTGCAGGGCCGTGGATTCTCCAAGGCTATGACGGCCAAAGAGGCTCAGGCGTTTGTTGGTGACGTTTCCTGTCTGGTCAACACACTTCAGGACGATAAGCTGTTCTTGGACCCGCCCTCCTCACAGCCCCGAGCTCGCTCCAGACGCCAGCGCAGAGACACCCGACCCGAGCTGCTGGATCTAGCGGTCAGTTATGACACAGACACAAATGTTTTAGATCCTTTACGTCAGTGCCACAAATGCCGCACTGCATAATAACTCTGTTGCATTTGAAAGTTATGCCCTGATATTGTTATTTTTGTAAATGTTAAAAGTAATAGCGTGAGTAATAGTGTGTAAGTATTATTACACATGCATCAGTGTGTCAGTAGCTTCTTCCTGTTGAAGATGATTAAATCAATTACAGATTAATTGTTCGCTTCATGAAAATTAAGAACATTGTAATGATTGGGAATTTTTCCATCACCAGGTTTGTTTTGTCCATCAAATCATCCAAACCTCCAAATAAAGTTATTAACTAGATAAGTATCAAAATTAGTTTTGAAAATGTCACATTTCCAAATTGGGCTTAACCTCTTAAATATATGATTAGATCAGTTATGTAAAGAAAACAAATTGGAGCAAGAGTGTTTAGAATTAGCGAGTAAAATTATAATCAATCATGTAAGTTTTAATCTATCTCATCAGCTAATTTAAGCTACAGGATAATGGCTTTTATCTTAATTTAATTCTTTGAAATTGTCAGAAATGCAGTATATACGTATATTTGAGCATTTTCAATCATATATGTTGACTTAAACAGTTATCAAAGTGGTTTCCAATCGTCTTCAATAGTCAAGTCAGTTCCATTTTATTATTATAGTACCAAAACCGTGACAGAAGTTATATCAGGGCACATTTTCATATAGAGCAGGTCTCTTTTATTATTTACCTACACTGAATATTGTCACAAAAGCAACCTATTAAAAAAAAAATAAAGACATCTTAATATAGGAGACAGAAAGAGGGAGAAAGCTTGGGCAGAACTGGGCAAAGGGGGTCAGGGCATAATGCAAGTTCCACATACAGATGTATAGTAATTGTAATATGAATACATACAGATGGAGAGAGGAGGTTGTTGCATCATGCGAAGCAGCATAGCTAGGGGTTGGATAGAGGGAAGCCTGAGCCAGCACTAACTCTAACCTTTATCGAAGAGGAACGTTTGAAGCCTGCTCGTAAACATGGAGCAGCTGTTGCCCTACCTGAGGCTCCCCCTCACATTCCACTCCTAGGCTGCTTTCAGACGTGTGTTGAACTCTGGACCTTTTCCTGGTTTTTTTTTCTTCCCAGAGGGTAAATGAGAACATAAATGTCTGAGTCAGTGGCTACTGGAATTTTACATAACTTTTCCCGCCAGCCCCGTCATTAAACATCTGAGCGAGACCGTGTGAGAATACATCAGGGAAATGTCCAGAAAATTCACTACGAGCGAATGGTCGCGGTGATGACATGTCTAATACATGACAGATGCAAAAAAACCTAAAAGATCAAAAGACCATACTCGTAGTAGACGCTGATGTCTGAATGTTCCGGAAACCCTCCTGTTGTTGGGAAATAGGGTCCTATGAACTCTTTAAGATATTATGGTATCATGCATACTGTTGGGCAGTTACCGTAAATCTATATTGACGTATCATATTTTAAAAGTTCTCTATGTCTTGTGTGCCAAAAATGACATTTGTAAAATAACTGACATAAGTGCAGTAAAAGTATAAATGTCATGAAAAGAAAACACTCAAATAAAGTACAAGTACCTGAAATAAAATACCTGACTGAGTTCCCCTCCACCACGGCAGACATGCACAGACTTGTAGATGAGTTCCTGCATGGATCATGAATCTTTATAACTCTCGGCGTGTCCTCTGTACTAGTTGAGACCCCATTTTTTCACTGGTTGAACAATTTTCATGTAGCTACAGGCCCTTATAATCACATTTAATTACAGCCGAGCCGACTGTGATGAATACTGTAACCCCGTCTCATTTCTTCTAAGCGAGCTATTGTTTTAAGTCTGTGCTTTGTATAAAGAATTGACACCGCGCCACTATCAAGAGTAGAACCTATAACTGCATGAAAGAAACTTGATTATAAAGTGTTGGCTCGATATACCTATGCATTTGTTCAGTTAACGTGGGCGACCGACTTGAGCGTCGCCGCAGCACTTCCAGAGGACCCTGAAAGGTCCCTCAGCTGTTTTAGCAGAGCTGTGGGCAATTATGTAGATTCTCCTCTGTCCCCATCTTCCTTTCTAAGGTTGTTCTGTTGAATCTTTACCATCGACACCATCCTGAATATATCTGCGGCTAAAACGGTGCAGATAATAACGTTTCCTCTCCGTGTTTATCCGCAGATCAAGTTTGGGAAGGGAGAGTGGGTGGTTGGCTCGGTACGGTACGAGAATAAGAATGAGTCCTCGCTCTACATCATCATCCCTGCTGTCATTGTGCCCATGCTGATGATCATCGCCATCTCTCTCTACTGCTACAGGTGAGCAGCTCAACTTCACACTCACTTTAATAATAATGAAGAAAGCGAACATCTTGTAATTGCAGATTGAGATTGGTGGAAATTGTTGACTCTGAAGTTAAATGTCACTCTATAATCTCTATTAGTGCTGTTTAAGATTTGTTTACTGTTACTATTTTACCCTTGTTTTTGCGGGAGGGACTATTTCTGTGGGTTGCTGAGCAAATAATCAGAATATTCCTCAGGATTGACCAAACAATTACTGAAGTATTTTATGCTATTTGCTTGTGTGTACGGCCTGATTAGCTAGTGACCCCGTAACTCTTCTTTAATTGTTTTGGTTTTCCTGAATGTGTAAATTAAATTGCAAAGAAATTATTATTTAGTTTAAATGTTTTTTTCCTCAACTTTTATCAGACTCTAAAAGCAGTAATCCAAGTACAGTGGATTCATTTGGGATTTTGGAGGGACACTGCTGCACAGATTGTCCCATTTGAAAAGTTGTTTTGTCTCTTAGCCCCAGACAACAGAATGACTGCATCATGTTTTCTGTAGCAGTTTGAGAAAATGCTCATCAGCAAATAAATAAAATTGGCAAAACTTGTAAAGCGCTAAGCAGATACAACAATGTTTTAGAGAGGTTAAAGAAGGCATGGTGTATCCAGGGCTTGGAAAGAAAATATCATTAAAATACCACAGTCCCACAGTAAAATAATTTAAAAAAGTACATTATTCAACTAGACTAAACTAGATTTAAATTAGCATGTTTGTTTACCTTATTGATAGTTAATAAATATATGAATAATGCTGTAAGCAGTTCTCTTCACTCCAAGGATTTAGTTTTATTGTATATATCCATGAATGTAGACTTGTGCATCTAAGGTGTATTTGTATAGTTATTTAAATCTGCAGTATTAAAGATGTTTTCACTCTGCTTTGATCCACAGCAGCACTCGAAAAAATTACTATTATATCCTTTTTGTCTCTTTTGAGATTAACTGAAATTAATTTAATTTTCTTTACATTACACCTCCACTAACACATGCACATATGTTTTTACAGGTAATCATGTGATTGTTAAACCTGCTGTTTTTTTTCTTCTAAATATTCATAAAACACCTACATCAGATACAGCAAACCCACCGTTGAGGAATAATAGCTGTGGTAGTCATCATTTTTGTAAGAACCAAAGAGAAAAAGTGTCATCAAGTTCTCAAGGAATTATGAATTAACGATTATCCTGACTAAACTCAAGTGCGTAGTCTGTGAGCAAAAGTTTAAATACCTCCTTTTCTATGCTGGAGTTAAAACAGGGAGTTATATTACGGCCAAGTTTTGCTTTAATGAGACCTGTATTGTGTTTTTGTGTTTAGGAGAAAGAGTCAGCAGGCAGAGAGGGAGTACGAGAAGGTGAAACACCAGCTCGAGAATCTTGAGGAGAGCGTACGTGACCGCTGCAAGAAAGAATTCACAGGTAAGAGAAGCTTGACAGGATCGTTAAAGCTCCTCAATGGATCCATGTCTCTGAGAAGCTATCAAGTAATGAAGTGCATCAAAGCTCTGATTACATTCCTCTGATGCATTGCACTGCAGTGAATGATATAAATTCTCCACTTTAACCTGATATTATCATCACAATGACAAGTAGTTTGCAGGAACCATTTATAAAACAATCTTTCATTGCCGACATTATGTGCCAGTCAGACAAAAATGACGATGAACCGGGTTTTTATCTCTGTCTCGCAGACTTGATGATCGAGATGGAGGACCACACCAACGACCTGAGCGAGGGACGGATACCCTTCCTGGACTACAAGACCTACACAGAGCGTGTGTTCTTCCTGCCTTCCAAAGATGGGGCCAATGATGTGATGATCACAGGGAAGCTCGACATCCCACAGGCTCGAAGGGCCACGGTGACCCAGGCACTCAACCAGTTTTCCAACCTTCTGAACTCCAAGACCTTCCTCATTAATGTAATTATACTGCACACAGTAGATGTTTACTACCAAGCGGTGATCATGGGGTCTGATAATGTCGGTAGACGCATATTTTGCAATTGTGATGTTGACCGATGCAAGATGCTTAAAAAGCACATCAAGATTTTCCTTGTTTTCTTTTTAGCCCCATCAGCAGCAGGGCTTGATGATGTCAGGGCCATTTCATTGCTTTGCACTGATCTACTCATTTACTATTGAATGAATAATTTGTATAGTGACATTAGTGGTTTTCAGATGATTTTTGTATTGTACTTTTTGAGAGAAGTATCAAGTGTTGGATAAACTCTCCACTTCCTCTTGTCGTGCAAAGCCAAAATATCTGGTGCAGCCAGTTGTATAACACACTTTATCAGTACATGTTTACATTTCACCCTGTTTTTATATTATCTAATAACAAAATTAACACAAACATTAGTGTGAAAAGTGCTACCTAAGATTGCAGAAACTATCTTTGAGAACAATATATATGATGAGTTCTTTGACTTTTTACTTTGGCCCATCTGCTAACATTGAGCAGGCTCAACGCACTTCAAATTAAGAAAACACACGCAAATAGAAAAAACACAAATTAAGAATCAAACTTGATCACTTTGACGACACATTCGCTGCCAGTGGTCACATCACATGCAAATACAGAAATGTGCTGCAAACAGTTGATCAAAATATTATAGAAATTTCAATAGGTGCACGAAGACACAATTCATGTAAATGAAGCATGGGTGTGTCGTTCCTACTGAAATCAGGGTTTAATTGCAATATTTGTTAAAATAATTACAAAAGTTTAGCTCTCATACATAGTTTGTATTTTTAATTAAAAGTACTTCACAGATTCAAGGATTTAAAGCTCAGAGTGAGTCAATGTGTTAGTGGAGTTATTACCCAACTTAACAAACCGGGTTGTTGTAATGAAGGAGTCCCTGTCATGTATGACCTGGAGCCATAAGACTATAGTTACACGTACAGGTGCTAATCCTAAAAAGCAGCAGGATAAATTCACTGTTGGTTTAGGTTTTTTTTACATTACATTTCATTTAGCTTATGCTTTTATCCAAAGGGACTTAAAATAAGTGCATTCCACCATGATGGTACAAACCCAGAACAACAAGAGTCAAGAGAGTACAATTTGGGGCGCCCTTAGCTCGGTTGGTAGGGCGTCCCCCCCATGGGCCTCGGCCAGCAGCGGACCCGGGTTCGATTCCAGCCCGCGGTCATTCTCTGCATGTCACTCCCCTCTCTGCCCCATTTCAACTCTGTCTCTGAAACTATCAATAAAGCATAAAAAATGCCAAAAAATAATCTTTAAAAAAAAAAAGAGAGTACAATTTCTTCAAAAAAGCAAAAATACAAAAGTAATATAAGTGCCATTTAAGGGCCACTAAATCGTTAGTTTTAAAATGTTATTCAAGGTATAGTCGGAAGAGGTGTGTTTTTAGTGTGCGGAGGAAGATGTGTAAACTTTCTGCTGTCCGGATGTCCATGTGGAGCTCATTCCACCATTAAGGAGTCAGAACAGCAAACAGTCTGGATTTTCAGGGAGTTCTCTGATAGCAGTAAAAGGGAATAACATCACGGCCGCCCTAGCCTTTGTTACTTAGATAAGCTTTTATTTCAGAGCTACAGGTGTGAATTTACCTGCCACAACGGCGATGGTGCGCACACCCCTACATCTCTGTGAGCTTTCAGAATCTGTCATAAGCCCAGGAAATAATTCGGTAAAGTCTTTTTTATATCTATTTTAGATTTAGGCTGTCCTCCCTTGAATTGAGGAGTGTGTAATGTTTTAGTTAGTGGAGTACAGAGTTAGCAGTGAGAAGCAGAAGACATAGCAGGGGACATGGGAGACGTGTGAAATTTCCTAATAATACAATATTACTGGCACAGACACAGCCTCTGAGGTGTGAACTCTATATGTGTGGGTGATTCTTCTTCTACTAATTGGCGTCTTTTCAAAGCCACATTATTTTACAAGGCTGAACTAAACTTACCTTGATAATTATTGTCTTCCCCAGCACTGGTCTCTTGATTATTTAAGAGCATATTATGCGGGATGTGCTTGTGTGGGTGAGATCTTCATTGGGATGATTAATTTCGCTTGTCATTTCACTTATTGTTTTGTCTCTCTCTCTCTCTCTGTGTGTGTGTTTGTGTGTGTTTGTGTGTGGCATTGTAGTTCATCCGCACCCTGGAGCGCAGTCATGACTTCAACGCCAGGGCCAAGGTGTACTTTGCCTCGCTGCTGACAGTGGCTCTGCACGGCAAACTGGAATACTACACCGACATCATGAGGACTCTGCTGCTGGAGCTGATGGAGGAATACGTCCACAGCAAGAACCCCAAACTCATGCTGCGCAGGTGAGTGGCGACCAATTCAGACTGTGCTGGTGCTGTCACAATTAAAATGTCTGTACTAATTGTATAGCTACGAAGTTTGGTATCATAGCAACTGCATTTGTTCCACAGTAATTGTAATATAGGCCTAGCAGGTCAGTTTTTCCTCGTGAAAAATCCCATCATCTGCAAGATATAATGGTACAAAATACATGCTCATTTACTACCCCCAACGGATCCTGCACTGTATTTTTGATTTGAGTACATGTTGTATTCATCAAACCTAAACTTTTGGTTTCGAAATTTTGTTTTTCAATTACAACGTTGGCTTCTTCCCCATTCGTTTAGTCACTCTTACCCTGAGATGGAGAGATGTCCTTGCGTCTGAGCTCTATAATCAGAATCACAGCATGTCTAAATGCTGGCACTGGTACGATCGGTTGAGGAGAACTGGGATTCAGTTCAAGATGTGCTGGGTTATTTATTTCTGTTGCCATGTTGTCTGTTGGATTTTTTCACTGAATACTGTAGTTCACAGTCCAGAGCCAGATGACTACTTGATCTATTCCAGTCTTCCTCCTTCTGTTTCTCCTTCTGTTTTTTCCCCACTTTTGAGTCAAATCATAACTGGTTGGATAGTTTCTCTTTTGCTGTCCCCAATCATCATTCTATTCATTTTCTCATTCTGTAACTTTTTAACCAATGGCTAAACATTTATTTAGGCGCATTATGTTTTATGATTGCCCTGAATACACAAATCAATTTATATATACTTTTGAGCTGTGTAGGAGCACAAGAGGGTGATTTTCAGAACAACTCTCATGAACGAATCTATCACCTGCCACACTTGAGCAGAGTAGAATCTGAAAACATTCAACATGTTTCAGATTCTATTTATAATAATGGCCCCTTTCACGTAGAGGAGAGATCAATTGACAGAGAAGACACTGACGAAGATGTAGAATTGGAAAGACAACAAAATTCAAGAACTTTTGAGTTATGGGTGCAAACAGTGTCGATGTGCTGTACACAAATACGCCTGTTCTCCACGGGAGTATTAATGTATTACTTCCTGCCTCCTGCACCCCCCCCTCACCTGTATGCTACTGATATTACAATGTTGTTGTGAGCGCCTCTGAACGGAGATTCTCCTGCTGCGTTGTCTATGTATGAAAGGCAAACTCTGGAGGATGTCTGGACTGAATTGTGTAGACATTATCTCGCTAATCACAATATCGCTAAGCATTCATCTGTCTAATATGACTCTTTAGGAAATAATGTCTAGAAGGTTTTAGTTCTCTTTTGTTTTTACTGGACTGTCTTCACTGTAATGATCATGTCAAGGTCAGATCATCGGTTGACGGCTGCCTCATCCCCCTCAGCAGGACCCACTTGTGCAACACTACAGTCACTCATCACTTGCCGGGGGGGTTATGTGATCTGAACTGTCGGCTATGCCGGGGCACACTGTGACTGGCTGTTATGAAAGTACACGTCTTAATTATCCCCCAATGGAGAAGCTCATTATGCTGATTAGGCCATTGTGCCAACAGAGGCCCCCTTATATACAAGGCGTCTAATTAGGGATGCTAACAGCTAACAATAAACGCCACCAGTGGATATCTGACATTAGGATGGGCAATCTGTCAAGTTCCCACTGACATGAGTGGTGAAATAAAATATCATGACATTGACAAGCTGTGCAGAAATTGCTGGTTTATGTTGTTGAAGGCAGCACTGTCACCAGAAAGTAGTGTGTCAATCTCCTAAGAGGATGGAATGAATGTTACCTACACTGGTACATTTCTTGGCTTATATATTGAGTGACATTCTGTAACATAACAATTAAACTTGTCACTGTATTTTCTTTGATTTACTAATTAAATGCTCTGCACTACTTCTTAAATGCAGAATTATTGCACGGAAATGATTTACTTGAAGACTGACAATGACAAATACTGCTCATTGTGTGTTTTTCCAGGTCAGAGACGGTGGTTGAAAGGATGCTGTGTAACTGGATGTCCATCTGCCTTTACCAGTTCTTGAAGGTAACATGGAGTTTTTGGTCACTAATACCTTTTATTACACAAAATGATGTCTATACGCAGGATGTTAAACATGGGTTAGCCTGTGACAAAAAGGCAATTATATCTTTTCTCAGCAGGGGATTCAGCTTCTGCGTTATTTCCCCAGGTGCGTCATGTTTGACGTCATGAGCCAACTGACTCTCACCTAGTTGCTTTGGCCAATTAGCATGATCATCCCGGAGTCATGTTTGCATCACTGCCGGTCGGGGTTGGAGCCGATAAGAACCTGTGTATAGTTATGTGACCCGGGAGTAAAAGACGATTGGATTCATTCCCATTGCAGACAAGCCAGGCGTTAGTGGGTATTGTGCAAAAGGGGCTTTACAGTTGAAAAATTTAACTTCATATATAATGAGTTTCAAAGATTATTTAATCAATGGGAAATAATTAATTGTGTATTTCTTAAACTCAGTTGTAAAGTCATTTTTATAGCAAAATACCAAAAGTTTGATGGTCCCAGCTCCTCAACTGTGAGGTTTGTTTTTTGTGTCCTTCATTTTAATCAATGGAATATTTAAGTTTTGTACAAGATATTTGGTGTCAACATATTGGGCTCTGGGACACTGTGATGAACACTTTGTCTATTTTCTGCTGTTTCATAGAATAAACTATTAGCCAGTGATGTTTGTTTGTTAAATCAGCCTTAGTCATAACTATGACAGATGTTGAACTTTATTAATAATACAAGAAATGCAAATAATACAGCTCTAAACCATGGGCTCAGTTTATGGATTTGACCATTCCTGTCATCTGAGCTCCTATTGATCATTTATCTCTGTTCTAAACTGCTAATCACAACAATTAGTCTCTTGACAACATCGGTGGCACCTTCTAAATGGCTTTGTGTAACTCTCTATGTGTGTGTGTGTGTGTCTGTCTGTACCAGGACTCTGCAGGCGAACCTTTGTACAAACTGTTCCGAGCCATCAAGCACCAGATCGAGAAAGGCCCTGTGGACGCCAGAGTGAAGAAAGCCAAGTACACCCTCAACGACACGGGCCTGTTGGGCGACGATGTAGAGTACTCCGTCCTGGTGAGACAGACAGACACACACACACACACACACACACACACACACACACACACACACACACACACACACACTTGCGCATAAAAACTTGAGTCAGAGAAATTGCACACACTGCTTTGTGATTGCATGGTGTTTTGTGCCTGGTGAGCAACACAAACATACACACACAAACCAACACACACACACACACACACACACACACACTACAGTTGCTATGGTAACCACCCCCCAAAAAATGAAAAGGGCCCCAGGCGACTGCCCGCTTTTGTGTGACATCCATTTTCAGTGTCAGTGTTCTCGGCACGAAAACAACACCGGCAACACATTCCAACATAGCAGTGAAATTCATGGCTTAGGTTGAAAGTATTACAAGTCGCTACAAGTAAAGAGGACAAGCCGCCACCTCAACGCCTCCTCAACCCTTCCTGACCCGCGCCTGCTCTGTATCCGTCCGGGCACCTTTCAGGAGCCAGATGAAAGACTGCGGCTCGCTTTGGTATTGTGTTTCAATAATGGGAGCTAATCCGAACACAGCTGTTTTCTGTTATAGTCAGCACAAATAAAAAGACCCAAGGGTAATGGCGATGTCGAGCACAATTATCAAATTAGCCCGAATTACACGTCTCCCGTCGTGATGGATCGCCTTCTGTGATTGAATTACAGAGGGAGAAAAAACGCGAGGAGCTACCTTTCACAGGCGGCGTTTCCTATTGGCTTTAATTCACAGCGTGCCTCTCTCATTCACTTTGAATGCAGACAGGCTTATGAGGCTGCTGTGGCGATCGGCCCGCCCGCTCCCCCTCTTTGAATCTGTCGAGCAGTCAGTTAGTTATTTCTGACAGAGTGAGTGAGTGTGGGAGGTGAGCTGGGTCACAGAGTTCTCCCACTGAGCCTTGGTCATTAGCTGGCCAAGGTGACAGAAGTCCTCCCCTCCCTTAGCAGCCCCCCCCCCACCCCAGGTGTGACTGCAGTGTATGTGTGTGTGTGCGCGCTCACAGAAACCCGGTTACCATGGCGACAACATCCCGATGGAGCTTGGTGTATATGTGGGTGTACGTGTGCGGGTGGGTCGCTAGGTGCTCTGGCCATGTTTAAATATCTCTGCATAGTTGTCGTGTACTTAGGTGCATCTGAACTGCACATGTTAACACACTGTGTTTTTTTGTGTGGCGTTTCTCTAGACGTTGCAAGTCCTGGTGCACGGTGAGGGTCCGGACGTGACGCCCGTCAAGGTGCTGAGCTGTGACACCATCTCGCAGGTGAAAGAGAAGATCATAGAGCAGGTGTACAGGAACCTGCCGTATTCCCAGCGGCCCAAGGTCGACAGTGTCACACTGGGTGAGTAAATGAAAGGAGGATGAATCGAAGCGGAAACCATCCAACAATATGATGATTACAGGGCAACAATCTCAAATTGGAAGCTTGGAATGCCCTTAGATTTGAATTAGTTCATGTAATTCTTGTAATTGTCTAAATTAATTAATGATTATTTCACAGATTTTTTTAAAGATCTCCCACTGTCTCTGTTTGTGGAATTGAAAATGCCTTTTTTAGGTTGAGACGTTGTTCAGTGTCAGCAGCATGAAATAACCCTCATCCCAAAACAAAGTTTCTCTCACTACTGTAGTCAGAAACCTTGGGGACTGACTTGAAAGGCTAAAGCTCTATAGACATTTTTCAACTTCAAAGCAATTCGTATTCCCACGCACGCTGCAGATCTCATTCCTTTATACATTTTAAATAAGCAGAGATCTGTTTGCGTTCATGGCAAATCCCAGAGATAACGCCCTTTTCACACTGTATGTCGCAGATGGTGTTGAGCTCCGGTCTGCTGTGGTGTAATTTTTCGAAAATAGAAAAAATGGCGGGTGGCAAATCACAGTTTAGAATTGGATTCTAAATTATTCACAAAACACTCATTCGTCAGTTCTTCACCTGATATCAGCTCAAGTGTGTCACTAAATCTCAAGAGAGGGTCGGATATCTAAACCCACATTATTATTGGATAACCTCAGGGTAATGGTGATCTCTGCTGAAATACATGTTTCATTTCTTTGATTGACTTTCACCACAGAGTGGCGCCCCGGTTCAACAGGGCAGATTCTTTCCGACCTGGACTTGACTTCCCAAAAAGAGGGCAGGTGGAAACGATTCAACACTCTGGCACACTACAACGTGAGTATGCGTGGAATTTAGTTTTCTTGAAGCAACATATATATATATATATACATCTTCTATTTTTCACTTCATATCAGTCTTGTGTCCCAGTGTTTCTGCACACCACATGACTTTTCTTCTATTTATTCCCATAATGTTTCTGGGCACATTTTTTCAAATGATTAATCTTGACACACTTAAGAGTTCCAGGAGTCAAATCAATGTTCACACACACGTGTATTGTAAGAATATGAAAACGTGTGCATCCTGTGTAATGTGTGCAAGATGCAGCATTTTCAAAACAATCTTTCATACAAAGGTAATCCTGCTCATGCTCACAAATCGAATCCCTCTGAAAACCACTTTTCCTTCACTTTTCGCTTCAGCAGATCAGCAACACGCTTAAAATCTTAATTTCTCACGAGCAGGCAGTTGAAGGTGCCTGGTCTTGGTTTGATCTTGTCAGCTCTCAATGGCGACAGAACACCACTAAATCTCGGTGGCACAGTATTGATCCTCTGAAAATCAAGGTCACTCTCAAATATCCTCTTCTTGTCCTGCCTTTCGGCCACTTAAATCCCCCTCTCTCAGAGGTACCGGGCTTTCTTTCATCCTGCCCGCTGATGGCTTGTGGTTGTTCTTTAGAGCCGTGCTGCTGTAGATTCACTGGCTGTGTCAGGGTAGTGCTAATCACAGTATTTGTGGGGTCAATAATGGGTTGATGCCAACAAAAAATGGCCTCTAAATACCCCCATAAAGACCCAGTGTTGCTGTCCACTCGATGGAATTGATTATGAATTAGTTCTGGGGCACTGGCAAAGGCTGCTGACCTCAGTCACGCTTTGCATTGAATTCAGTGTGTGTGAAGTGTTTATTGTCTCGTGTATCCAACAAAAGACTGTGATGTGCATTTCAGGTGAGAGATAACGCCACATTAGTCCTGTCCAAAGTGCTGCACACTCAGCAGAACTATGACCAGAACCAGGAGAACCACGAAGAGCGTGAGTGTGTCTTCACACACACACATACTGCACGTAAACACACACTTGTTGAACCCAAAATAGCACAGATCAGATGTGTACTTGAGAATATAATTCTTGCCTTTGTCTCCCTACTCCAGGGCATTTGTCAACATCCCCACTCTCATTTAACCTTTGTGTCGTGTTCGTTTCTCCCCCCTTACTTTGGTGCTCCCGGTCAAATTTGACCGGCCTGTTTTAACTGCCCTTACATTAACACAAAAACCATTGATCGTCACCAAATTGTATTTAACTCCCTTTTAACCTGTAAACAATGTCTCAGACTACTGGTTACATGAATAACTGCAGTGAATAGACACAGAAATTGAAAGTTGTATTCCAAAATTAACATTTATTGTAGAAAAATCAAAACAGAGACCAAATTCACAGAACATCAGAACATCAACATGAACACATTGTGTGTGTGTGTGTGTGTGTGTGTGTGTGTGTGTGTGTGTGTGTGTGTGTGTGTGTGTGTGTGTGTTCAGACACAGGAGTGGCATTTTGCAATCAGGTCACAGTGTGTCTTGCAAACGTAGGCATCACATTTGAAACATGTAAGACTTGTCTTATTGTCTCTAGGGGCCATAGCTTGCATCTCTTCCGTTTCTGCCCCTGTTTTGGGGGGAGAGTGGCCAGGGCCGTGGCTGGGGCTTGCAGACTCCTCACCAGACTGCAAGAGGCTGGTGTGCGGGGAAGGTGCTGGCGCCGTTGAATTAGAGGAGTCACTAAAGCTTTCCCAAGCTCTGCCAGGAAGAGTCTCCTCTTGAAACATTTCCCCTGATTCCAGGCTGGGTCGAATGTCACCTCAGGTGTGTCTTCCACAGGGGCCTCTTCCCCAGGTGCCTCTTCCTCAGGGGCCTCTTCCTCGCCATATGTTGACTGTTCGGTCTCATGATGGTCTGGATCAAAATCAGGATCGTTGTCTTCTATTTCTGAAACATCCTCCTCTATTTCTGGTTCAACTCCAATCCCGTCTTCATCAGTTTGAAAAAAAAGGTCAAGAGCCTCTCTGACAGAAAAACGTCTGATCGGGCGCCGACTCATTGTGTTCAGAGTAAAATAAGAGCAATGCACAAGCAAGCTATATATAGGGGATCTGTGAGAAGATATCATACGTTTTGTATCGAAAGTGTGGTTCACGTGGGGGGATGGACACATTAGCCCGGGAAAGAGCCAGGTTCCCATAACAAACACCTAATTGGTAACTTTGAAGTGTTACACGTTTAGTCTGGAAGGTGTGGTTCACGTAGGGGGACAGGCACATAAGCACGGGAAAGAGAGGACACATGGTCAGTCTGAAAGGGGTTCACGTGGGTTGGAGTGTGTGTGTGTGTGCGTGCGTGTATGTGCGTGCGTGCGTGTGTGTGTGTGTGTGTAGGTGTGTGTGTGTGCGTGTAGGTGTGTTTGTGTGTGTGTGTGTGTGTGTGTGTGCGTGTAGGTGTGTTTGTGTGTGCGTGTGGTGGTGGTGGTGGATTTGTGGTTGTGTACTATCTGATGAATGAACACAATCTAGGGTCACCCATTCATTTCCTATGGCGGTCATTTTTGACCGGGAACACCACAGGTGTTACAAAGTTGACTAAACAACTCAAAATTCAATGAAAGTAGTGATCAGCAATTGTAAATGTTCAAATGCCTAGTGTGGAGGATATCATAAGCCCTTGAGACAATAAAATGTAAAACACAATATTTATGATTGATCGAAATGGAAATCGGTCAGATTTGACCCGAACACGACACAAAGGTTAAGATGCTAATACATGTTGTTTTATGTAGCACACTTTAAGATCTTCTGCTGGAATAAAATGCACTTTTATCTCCAGCCTTTGTATATGCATTTCAGAGCAGATAATTGTTTAGAACGTGTACACGCATATTATCTCTGCATTCAAATTCAGTTGACAAACATCCTCTGGTCTTTTTTCATCATTGGAATATTTTGTGTAAGGACGTGCATGAATAAATAAGGAGCAGTGTTATTAGAGGGAAAGTTTCAAAAGTGTTGTTTTTCTTCCTCCCTGCAGGAAATGCTCTGCTGGAAGATGACAAGGTGTTTCATTTGGTGAGGCCTGCGTACGAGCTGGACGAGATCAAATCTAAACGAGGAAGCATAAAGGACAAGTCGATGACCAAAGCTATTACAGAGATCTATCTTACGCGGCTCCTTTCTGTCAAGGTACAAAAACAGAGTGTTATTTTCAATCTGAATAAATTAGTTTTGGCCTGTTCAAGGGAAGGGGCTTTCAGTTAAAAAGACACATTTAATTGATGGCTTCTCAGTAAGGACAGGTCTTGATAGGCAGAAAATGCTCCCAATGTCTTCCCTCAAGCTTGGTGTAAATAGCTTTGTACTGTCTCAGGGCTTCAATATTTCTGGCTCACAGTCTTTATGGCCTCTTTCAGGGAACGCTGCAGCAGTTTGTGGACGACTTCTTCCGCAGCGTGCTATGCTCCGGGGCAGTGGTGCCACCGGCTGTCAAATATTTCTTTGACTTCCTGGATGAGCAGGCGCTGAAACATAACAATGTGGATGAGGAGACCATCCACATCTGGAAGACTAATAGGTAACAGTACAGCATGTCCTTTTACTTGAGTAAATGTTGTATGCAACAAAGTAAATGTACAAATGCATTTTCAGCAAAAAGTTAAGTAAATACACTCCCTCTATAGAAAACTGCCCCCTGTGACTTATATTAATACATTTTCAAATATTTGGTCAATGCATCAATGCACAAGTACCATCTTATTGTTGTAGCTGATGAAGATGGAGCTAGTTTTATTAATCATATCCAATTCGGTGGATTAGTGCATCTTTCCTTACCTTGGGGTCAGGCCACTTGTGAGATGAATTTGAATGAATTTGTGTAAATTATTAGGACTTTTCTCTAAGCTTCGCTTTGGATAATTTTCCTTAAGCCCCCTATGGCTTTACTTCTTTAGAAGTCACACTCGGCTAATGCACCAACAAGGTGGGCTTTCAATTCGTCATCACTACACCTGGCATTCAAATGGTTTGGAAATTTTGACAGACTTCTACTACAGAACAAAAAAACTCAGAGAGCAGATGTTTCATGAGCACAGAGGAGCAGCGTGAGAGTGAGGAGAAGAGCTGAAGCTTGAGCGCAGGAGTGCAAATCTAAGTACAGTGTACAAGCAGGGGCTAATAGTGGGAGAGTGCAGGGTTTTGAGTGCAAGCATTTAAAAATCTGAACATTAAAATGAATAGGTCCTGCTCTCTAACTGAACACCACACTCCTGGATGAAGATAGGAAAAACACCACCATATATTTGGAGCTTCAGTATGAAGCTGTATTATCCAAGTCCTGACGATAGAAGATCTAGACCAATCAAGAGTCAGTGTCAGCTGTCAATCATGATGTTTAACCCGGTTTTTCAATAATTAAAAAAATAAACTTGCAGGAAAGACACTTTGGTTTCCATTTTTGAGAGCAGTCATGTCGTCTGACATGCCACTGGCTTGATCTTTAACACTGATGTATTTTAATAAACCATCTGAAATGTGGCAAGGATCCAAATATAGTGGAGGTAGAGGTGAACAGTGTTTGCCTGTGAAATGTTGTGGTGTAGAAAAAAGCCTCTGTTTCAAGTAACAGTATCTCAAATTTGTACTCGAGTACAGTACTTGAGTCAATGTACTCCCATTACCCACACATACACACGACCAGCTGTCTGATTCTGACCTACCTGCAAATCCCACTCCTGCAAATCCCACTTCTGCAGATACTGTAACTTTCCAAGAAATAAAACTTACTTATCCAAGAAAGAGCTGAATACAAATGCACAGTTTCAGCTCACTTAGTTTGCATTTGCAATCCCCCTGCTCCCATGTGACATTTAAGTGCATAAATTTGTGTCACGTCGGCTGAGGCTCAAGACTACAAGACGGTGTGTTGCATGTAGATGCCAGTGATTGACGTAAGGCCTGCAAGAGAGCACCCACACAAGGACAGGAGTTGAGCGATTTAATTACTCACTGCACTCCACGCCACATTCTGCATCCACCCGTTCTGTTTATCAAATCAAGTGAGGGCCATGTATTAAATATGAGTGTGTGTGCATAAGGCATAACAACAAACAAACATGGTAATTATGTCCCTAGCTAATTTAATTCTGTGATTATAGAAACATTGCTATTTTTATGCTTCTATTGTATCCCCTCTGCAGCCTTCCCCCAGAGATATTACCAAACCAAGTATGAATTTTACACGGTGTGCACTTCACGTCTCAGACGACGGGGCATTGGCACTGATCAGGGGGGAGTTTTTCTGGGAAACTGTTGTATTTGGGGCGTTTTGGTTTTGTTATTCTCGAGCTGACGCCAGGTTGCAAAGAGAAAGCTTGTGTTTTCCTCTTCTGAAGGGGAAAATAGAGCAAGTGCATAAGCGTTACGTTATGTCCTCGGTGCTTTAGGTTCACAGGCTGCACAGGAACACAAAAGGTCGAGGTTCTGCTGTTACTGTAGAGTTTCTATCTATCACTGTTCGTTGAGCTCGACTGCAATTCCTTTCTGTTAGTGAGAGAAACGTTTTCTGAGGTTATTCTCTTCCATTTCCATTGAACTGCAATAATTCTCACGGAGGTCAGTATTATATGAAATGTTAATATAGTTTTGTTCTGTATAAACTGACATCCACAAGAAAAGGCTTTCTTCCTTCTCTGTTATTATCTTGAACTGAACTCACATGCACCTCAGGCAAGTGCCATCACACATTAAAATACCTCCCGACTCCTATGAATATCTAGTTGTAATGCGGCTGAGGCGATTCTATCCCATTCCGAAGAAATAATAATAATAATAATGATGATGACAGCCACGCTGATGGACTGATTCCTCCCTCTGTACAGCCTTCCTCTGCGTTTCTGGGTGAACATCCTCAAGAATCCCCATTTCATCTTCGACGTCCACGTGACTGAGGTGGTGGACGCCTCGCTCTCCGTCGTCGCCCAGACCTTCATGGACGCCTGCACCAAGAGCGAACACAAACTCAGCCGGGTGAGTGGAAGAGCTAGATAATCTGAAGACAGGAGAAAAGATGAAGATGAGGACAAAGTGGATTGCATGATAAGTAAAAAAGAATTAGAAGAGGACGATCTAAAGTGCTACCGTCTTCTCTCTTGTTTGTCTGCAGGACTCTCCAAGTAACAAACTACTCTATGCAAAGGAGATCTCCACCTACAAGAAGATGGTGGACGAGTAAGTCCTGAAACCACTTTTAACCTCCTTTTGCTTGTCAGTTTCAAATGGTTCTTTTAAAAGATTTGTCATTGACAATTACATAATCACCACCTCTTGCTTGCTTTCTCTCTCTCTCTCTCTCTCTCTCTCTCTCTCTCTCTCTCTCTCTCTCTCTCTCTCTATGTGTGTAGTTATTATAAGGGCATTAGGCAGATGATACCCGTCAGTGACCAGGACATGAACACTCATCTGGCTGAGGTGTCACGGGTGAGAAACACCATTTCACTTTTGCCTTGCTATTAAAGTTACATACTCAAGATTTCACTGCTGGTTGCTTTGACCAGTGAATTTTTTTAATGGAATGAAAACACTTTTTTTAATTTAAGCTGCAGATTGTGCCATCAGTCCCTACCAACATCCTAATTGCATACTCCCAGTGAACATGCAACATAACACAATTTTGAGCTTGTCCACTGGCCCAAATGCACCTTGGGACTTGAAGTCATCTTCTACCTTGAAGCTGATGCATCCGCAAGCTATGACTTTGAATACCTTGGTCACCTGAAAGGCAATTGGTATTCAAACCAGGAATGGCAAACTCTGCCATTAACAATTAAATTTAAGATATATAGAGAGGCAATGATTGAACATAAATCCAATACATTTCTTCTTTTGTAACCGGGCTGTTGTACTCCTAAAATACTAGAGACAGACAGAATCAGGAGACATAGAGTTGTTAAACAGGGTTGTGTGAAGTCTGAGTTTGGCTCAAACCAACACACCTGAAGTGGGACTACTGAAGCTGAAACGTCCCATGTGTAGAAGCGTATATTTTTACAAGGTTGAATACCTTTTGCTGGAAAAACTCCAACCATAAACAGTGTGTGATTTCATGTTTTTAGTATTTTTTTCCAATTCTGTACTCCCTTTACAAGCAGCTTTATTTTAAGCCAAATGCTCATTCAACTCAATGCTGTTTTAACGTGCTAGTTACATATTGTCTCTAACCTTGAAACTGTCGTTTATGTTTTTGCAGTCTCACACGGACAAACTGAACACACAGGTGGCTCTCCATCAGCTTTACCAGTACGCCAGCAAATACTATGACGGGGTAAGAGGACTTTCTCTTTCCTATCGCACCCAAAGGAGCCTATTCCACTGAATGCACTACTGCCCACTATATTATTGCTTTTTCCTCCCCCCCCCCTCCTCCTCTCTCTTCACTCTTGATATGCCAGAAGAGTGATTGTATGAAATTTTAATTGAAAGCATTTCTGTGGGATGTGAATTGGAAAATTGCTCGGGAATTGATTTTTCAGCGTCCATTGTGCACTGCCACTTGAGGTCACAAAAAGGGGATAAACAAAACCTAATGAACAAGTTGGATAAACAAATGGGGCTGTCAGTCTCCCCTAAGTGGGGCTCACCAACAATAACAGCTCATATGACGCGAGTGTTGATGTCGAATAACGCCGTCCTCTCCCCCCACTCTCCACCCCTTTCTTTTCTTCTCTTTTTCCTGTGCTACTTCTCCGTCCGTCCTCCACAAATTCTTCCTCTCTGTCCTCCCCTTTGCTTTACTGCGACTTCCAACCTCTCCCCCTCATTGCCCTCCATGTCGGTCCTTCTCGCTTTCCTCCCGCTTTCAGATCATCGCATCTCTAGAAGAGGATCCATCTGCCCAGAGTAAACAGCTGACCCTGCGGTTCCAGCAGATAGCGGCCGCCCTGGAAAACAAAGTGACTGATCTCTAACCCCCCACTCAAGTGGAGGGAAGGAGGGCGGGAGGGGGAATAGTGGAATACTGCCAGTGACTACAGGGGCTTATTTCTTCTTTAAAAAAAAACATTGAACTAAGGAAAGGTGAGAAGGAACTCGTGTACTGTAGGTGTGTATATCGTACAACTTGTCCCTGGGACAACTTTCTGTACTGCGGAGTAACAGGGACTAATGAAAAGCAGATAAAGGGGAAGAAAATGATGGGTTACACTGTTATAGGTACGCCTTAAAGCTAACTTGCCAAACCTTAAAGGTCTGTGCGCTCATCCATGCTTCACTGAATATTGCTCCCATAATGCAGTGCGGGAGACCTCTCTCTCTCTGAGAAGTAAGCCCCTTCGTGGAGCACTGGCACAGGAGATAATCAGATGTTCAATTTCTTTCTGTGTAGAAAAATAGGTTTTAAGAATTGTATTATATATTTTTTTTAATCGTGCAGTCTTTATGCGGAAAGCTTTATAAGGAAAAAAAATTATCTTTTTAAATGGATCACATTGTGGTGCGGATATGTTTTTATTAGCCTGTGTGCGTGTGCGTAGATGTCTGCGTGGAGTGCAACGTGTGAACAAGAGACTGGGTTGCTGAAAGTGAGTGTGTTCGCATGGATTTTAAATGTGTAAGTGTGTGGGAATGCGTGTGCACACACAGGATGCCTACTGTCAGGCGTGAGGGTGAAGGGACGCCTGCTTTCTGTCATTTTAATCCCCCGTACCCAGTGACACACTGGGGCCTGTAGTCTGACCTCTCTGCTCTTTTTTGACAGAGACCAAATGGTCCTCATAAGGACACTGCACATGGCTACATTCAACAATGACAGAGTCCTTATGAGGACACTGGCTTTCATATGAGCCTGCACATGAACTACATGAACCAGTTCTCTAATAAGGACACTGGTTCATCCAGGAATGTACACGCTCATATGAAAGCCAGGTCACCAGTGGTTCCAGAAACATTCAAGTTAAACTCTTTGCTTTAGCTCAGATTGAGCTTCAAACTGGACTCGCCAATTTGTGCTTATGGAAATCAATAACAGCACAGTCTGTCTCCCTTTATTGTACAGTGCCATGATACATTCCACTTCAACTAAAGCACACAGGGGAAGTTTTTATAGACATTTCGTTATAACGACTGTTTTCTTTGCTGTCAAAGTCATTTTTTGAAGTGTCAGCAAGAAGCAGCTCGCGTCACTCATATTAGTCCGGCAATAATGTCAGAAAACATTCAAATGTTGAATTAGCTTACTTATTGTATTCACATACAGTGGTGATTTTAGCAATATGTTACGTGCTTTTTCAAACTGATTCCTGCATTTGTTAGTGTTCACAATTTTAGTGCCATTTGTTTTTTATATTGTTACCCTGGTAAAGCTCCAAATAGTCATCAAGCATTCTGCCTCTGAAGCTACAAAAGAGCCTGTTGCATATAATATTAATAATCCACTATCTGAGATGCAGTTGGTACTTAAATGGAAAGTTTTTGAACAAATCACGCTGGTTTTAGCCTTTGTACGATGTTGTCAGGGGGGGGGGTCTAGGTTCAATCATGTACATAATTGTAGTAATAATGGAAATATTCATATGTCAGTGCCAGGGCTGAGGTGTCGACAGGGTAGGGACAAGGGTTTGGTATTTCTTGGGCCATTAAATGCGCCACCGCAATTTAAGCCTAAATTGTGATGTTTTTTGTTTCGTTTTTTTCCCCTTGGCTGATTTTTTAATTGTGCTCCCTGTAACTGATCATGGATGTGTGTAGCCAACGGAGCGGGACGTGCTCTAGAGACCCTAGAATGTTAATGATTCCTGCCTTGGCTATAGAGAGAGGTCTGCACAGACCTCGAGCCTGCCTGCCTGCCCGCCCGCCTACAGTCTCAGCATGGCATCCTGACCAACAGCACTCTGCACTGACCACTCGGCACAGTGCAGAGTGGCACTCTGTGTCATGGAATCAGCAGGGGAGGCTTTTGATCTTAATTGCATGCCGACTGCAGTCTCCATCCCTGTCGCCGCCGTTGTTTACTGCTGACTCCTCGCTCACTGACAGAGTTGATGCAAGAGGCTTCTTTGCGAGCATTTCTTTAACCAAAAACGTGCCTTACTGAATAGGATGATACATATAAGTATATATATTGTTTCTAAATTAAACTAGGTGATTATGATGACGATAGTGCTATAGACACAGCAATGTATTTGGACTTGTGATATTATGTGTGCTGTCTAAAATGCTAGATGCCCTGCTGCAGCCATTTGCGTGCCAATTGGCTGAAGACATTTCAGTATGATTTATTTTCTGGTTGCAGTTTTGACGTGTGCATTTCATTTGGGTGTCTGTAGTGTGTGCTTAGTAGGACTTTAGGGGCTAAGGCAAAAAAAAAGCCAAAATGAATAAATGTATTACAGTGGCCAATGTGAGTTTGGTTTCCCTTGAAAATGTCTGGCATTCCCAAATTAGTCTGGAGTCAAAAGGGTATCCTTATGTAGATTGAATATAGCGCAAAATTGTTCCAACTGTGTTCATTGTTTTTGCCCAGTGTTTCTAAGCTATTCCACGGTGTGTACGAAAAATTACTATCTATACTCGACAAATGATCTTTCTTACTGCTGTGCAGTTATTATTTTTATTTCTTGTTTGCTATACCATATAAATCTTTGTAAAACATGTTCAAATACTGTATTCTGACTGTATAATCCTATGCATTTTGAGTCCTGGGACAAATGAAAAGACAAAACAATACAAAAATAACCTGTATGTGCAGTTGTCGAGACTTACTTTCCATTTTGAAAATTGTGAATGTGCTGTAATGATAAAAGAAACCGGGACACTCCATTTGTCAGTACAGGACCATGAATGGAAGCCAACAATTTCCTTCCCATCCAAGGCAGCTCAGAAGATCCTCGATCGTGTACCTGATCTGGTTGTACTGGCTGAACTTTAATTTCACAAAGGTTGTGTGTGTGTGTGTGTGGACGGAGCAGTTACCCACAAGTTTCATCATACACTTCTCCTTGAATAAACTCAGAGACATACGCCCTCCATATCTGCTGTGTTTTTTTTCACTTTTAGAATATTGATTTGCTTCAACTGAGCCCTCACCTACCATGCATATTGCATGAGTTAAAATCACCTTGGGTGAATGAGTAACACTTGCCACAGGTAGCCAATTTCTTGTTGAAGTGAACTGAATATTTGCTGTAAGACTTTGGTATTTATACAGCTCATTACTGGACTCTAGATTCATTGAAGAGCTTATGCACACACAAGAGTAATAGGTGGATTTATGAAAATGATCTCCCATTCAAACCAATCAATCACTTCACGAGAGAGGGCTTGAACTTCACAGGTTCTTTTTTTTCTAATCACAGACACTCTTGCATAGTATGACCCTAAAAACTTTCTCGATGGCATCAGTCTTCTCATGCAGCGAGGCCCCATGATGGTCGACGCTTTTTCTCCAAATGCCACATCAGGTGCCTCCGGGGCTCAGAATACAAACGAGAAGCCAAGGTCTGGCTTCCCAGGAACGAGCAGATAATGTAAAAGGCATCTCTTGTCACTGCTGGTGAAGGTTGAGAAATTGCTGCGAAAACATTAATTAAGTGCTGACAGCTAAGAATGAAATTTGAAATAAAGGAAGATGAAAGACAAAATTGTCTCATCTGACTGTTAAACAAACCCTCGCCGGCGCGGGGGGGGAATCGAAGACAGACCAGGGGCCGGCACGTGCCATCTTCTGACTGAGCAGATCATTGATGCAGCAAAAGGAAGACTTGATTATCGCAAGCTATGAATCTTGATCAATGGTGGGAAATCAAAGGCAGTACTGTACTTAATATATCTATTCAGACATCCATCATTTTAGTATAGTCAATATTATTTGCTGTGCACCACACTTGTGCTGTGATATCTTAATAGCCATTCCCTTGGAAACTCTGGAAATCAGTGATACTGCACTTACTAAGAGCAATCGTTTTAAATTCATTCTCTATGCAGGGCTCCATCACAATAAAAATGTGGGTTAAAATCTGCATGTTGCCGGGCTTCTGTTCTCCTGCCTGTGATGTTTCACACTCAGCAGGGAGATAGTTGAGTGTTTACCAGCAGCAGGTTGTGTCTTACCTCCACATGTTTCAAAGCTTCTAATGAGATTTGGCTTTGATTTCTTCTGCCTTTGGGGAAAGAGGAGAAGGAGGAGAAGTTGGTGGAAATAAAAACAATGATGGCGCCGTGTCATTTTTAAACAGTTGTTCTGATGAATAATTTAAAAGCCGCCGCCGCCGACTAATGCCAGGCCTCTTGAAGCTCAGTGGTAACCTGAGAGCAAATTAACGTAGGCTAGCTTGCATTTTAACTGTGTGGACCTGCAGGCGGTTAAATCACGCTCATCTAATGAGAGAGTTTGATGGGCTGAGAGTCCAGTGAGTCCAGGATGATTTATCTCAAGAAAACGGTTCTGTGGTAAGTGAAGTTACAATCAACAAAAACACATCTACAGTTACCACTGATTAAATTGAAGAAGTTTTCGACATTGACTGGATATAAGTTCTATATTATGTCAATAACAAAAGCAAACCAGGGATTTGTTGTTGTTGTAGATTCATGCAGTAGTGAGGCCTCACCAGGTCTGTGCATGAAATGGAAGTCAACCTGAGAAGCTAAACTTGAACGAGGACATCCAGAGGGGGACAGAGAGACATCTCACCTTCAAAGTAAAAGTTCAGGAGGCCGGAGGTTTTATTTGATTAATGAGTAATAAGTGAACCTTACTCCTTGTGCTAGTTGATGGGAACAATATGTCATTTATTTGATCAACGAATATAAACTAGAAGGTTTTGCATGAATTTTCAGAATTATATTATATTAAATGTGTCCCACACTGTGATTCTTGTAAGGTGTCAGAAGCCATGGCTGGAAACTACTGGGTTATTCTCTAACAATAGGTTCTTTACAAGCATGTTAAATCATCTAGTATCTAAAATTCAAAAATATAAAAGTAACTTTTAATAATGCTGACAAATATATGTAGTAAAGTAGAATATACAATGGTTTTCTCTGAAATGTGTATCAAAAGCAGCATAGAATGACACAGACACACACAATATTTTGTCCATCTTCTTCCTGTGCTTAGTTTCTCATGGGCATGAACAGGCAATCTAATCCTAAATATGAATATAGGATTGGCCTTGGGGGTAGAGTGGACGTTCTCCAACAAGAAGGTTGGCAGTATATTAAATTAAATTAAATGAGTCCACCTCTGCGCCGGAGGTAAAAAAAATCAAAAAATCAAATGAAAAGTAAATTTTCACCACTTTCTAATTTTCAGCACATTTTGGTAAGAATTTGAACATGTTAATGCCCTCAAAAAGCTAATTAATTTGCATGAAAAATATTAATAATAATCCTTACAATTCCAATAGGGCCTCACTGTCTTTTGGTGCCTGTCAGTGCTTGGGCCCTTAATATTGAACGGATGGAAGATATTCTGCACAAGAATAAACATTGTAAATACAGAAATGCGTAAGTTATTTGCACAATGACTCCACATTAAGGATAATAATTGCTTCTGCAGAGGACGTTATGTTTTTGTCTGTGTTTGTGTATTAGTTATCAGGATGCTGGGAAGATGCAGTATGGGTCAGGAAAAAACCTTTCACATTTTGGGGCGGATCCAGATTAGGGGGCAGATTCAAGAGAAGATTGTTATACTTTTTTTTATCGTTTGGGGGTTTGAGTTCAGAGTAATTATTGGATCTTGTTGAAAATAATCAAGCATTTCTAGAGGACTGGTATTTATGAGTGTGTTTAATTTGGTGCAGATCCAAATAAAAATGTAGATAAGGTGAATTTCAAGCTGGTTTCTTGACTGTTGAGTCTTGGCAGAGGTATGTGCTCCATCGCCATTCTAGTTTCAAGGGGATTTCAAAATGTTTGATGCTTCATGTTTAACAATGTTAGATGTAAGAAATGTTATATTTTAATTAGACACATCTTATTTATCATGCTCAAGGATAACAGAGCCCTACTATTTGAGGCTTTATTTCCAAGGTCAGGTGGAAATCTTAAATGTCCAATTTGATATGACGTGTACCTTGTTGAAAGGTGTCATCTGTTTCAGAAGCACAAAGAGGCCCTGAGGCTCTGGAACGATCTGCCTGAGGAAACCAGGTCAGCTGACTCGATTGAAGATTGCTTTAAGTCTTTAAAGTCATTTTATTAAATCATCCTTTTTTCTGAGAGCCTTCTAGGGTGTTATTTGAGTTGTAACTTTCTCTGAAGCCTCTTCCTCTCTCTCTTTATGCACTTTCCCTCATTTAATTCTTTTAATGTAATTTCGCTGAATTGTTTTTCATGACCAAGTTATTTTTAACCCGAAGAATTCATGACTTGTCTGTTTTATATAGCTGCCTTGTAAATAAGGAGTAGGCTTTTATGAAAATTAGGTTGTGTCTTTTTCAACTACCAGTCATATGACCATACTCCACTATACCCTGAAGCATCCCCAGGGTGAACAGAATTTTAGATGTGGTACGTAATAGATCGATAATATGTCTCCAATTTCATATGACGTTATCATGTGACAGAACAGCAGAATGCATGTGCTGCATACTTGGTAAGATCCCGGTACTGTGGGATGATAGTGTATTAATGTAGGATAGGTTCACAGTTTTTCATATCTTTCTCATTCTCAGGTATAGAGTTATTTAATCTTCATCTGGAGAGATCCTTTCTAATTAAAGGGATGTGTGTGTGGCGGGATATTACTCACTAATTTTCACCTCAGTTTAACCTGATAAAACTCGAACTTCCCTTTTAATATAATGAACCAGCCAGAGCATAATCACGCAGTGCATTACTGGACAGGGGATGGAGCTGCAGTAAGTAAGACAAGTTTATTTGATACAAACACCTTTCTCAGAACAAAGCCCCTGAAAGCTTCATGTGAATTAAACAACTCTAGGAAATAGTAATACACAGTAAATATATGTAATATAATGTGATCATAAAGTGATGATCAGTTCATACAGTAGATCAGATGATTTATTCACCGGATCAAAACAAGAAGCTGTGAGTATTAACTAAAAGTCCACGCCCTGTCTCTTGTTTGTCCTCATTGTAGATTCATGAGTATCGAGTTTCAAAATCCCGCGTTTCTCAATACCTAGATGATACATTAACTGTCCATGGGAGCAAAAAGTGTTAAAAGCAATTGAAAGCGACTGAGCTGCTGAGTTCTGTAAATTCTGTAAAATTGTTTGTTTTGCTTACTCACAGCGAAAGTATACATTTTTAATAGTGGTATATTTCATTTTATATTCAAAAATAGGCTTAAAGTTGAAGTGTCACCCCAAAAATTACAATCCCCGCTGGGAGTGCCGTTGTATATGTCCTAAAATAAAATACAAAAATTCATGAAAGCCACATTTTGAAATTTATTTGCTCAAATAAACCAAGTACAGAATATAATCATATGTCGTCTGCAAATATACTATAATTGAGATAAACTGTACGAAGCTCATATTTACACATTTTCATTTTCACCTGAATGCAGCAATGCGTGGTGGTGAATAACAGTTTTAGCCTCCTGTGATTGACCAACAACAAGGGCCAATCACTTCAGCCGCTGCTACGTTCTTAACCAATTGCTGCAGTCTGAATATTCTACTCTCCAATCATATTCAAGGGGGCGGATTCCAAATGTTGTAGCGCCGCGAGAGACACTGACAGATGAGTGAAGCTAACAGTTCGCTTCTCGCTAGCTACAGTTACCTCAGTGTTTATAAACTGGCCGTAAAGCACTGAAACAAGAAACCACTGAATGATACAGACCCTGTCGGACCTGCTCAGAGTCTTCACCCACAGAGCGTCATGTGCTCCACAGCTAAACTCAACACGGAAACGTATTGGTAGAGATGTAGCTGGCTAATAACAAACGGTAGCATGCATGGGAAGCAGTCGCCTGTGGAGGATACAAGCCTGAAGCTGTCCCCTGAATAAACCGATAGCAAACCAAACCAAGAAGGTAAATCGTGTCAAAGAGCATTTTAGCGTATTACTAGTTTGATTATCAAACACGCAGTTTGATGTTTTAAACGTTAGCCTGAGTTAGCATAGCTAAACTGTGTGGCTTACCTGTGTCTGGTGCCCCATGTATATCTAAACTAATGCACATATGCACATAGGGTGACATGCACATATATGCCCTGAATGAATGTGTGTGTGAATGGATGAAGTGCAAAACTGTACTGTAAAGAGCTTGGAGTGGTCATCACGACTAGAAAATCTCTCTATAAATGCAGACCATTTACCTTATCCTAGTGCTGAGCTTCTTCTGACAGGGAAACAGAGCTGTTCCCACTAACATCCTTTTATTTCCCTACTACAGGCTGAGGCAACAGTGGCACCATGTACTCAAGCCCAAATCACCCCATGAAGCCCAATTGCAACAGCAGCAGCATCACTGAGTTGCTGGGTACCCTGTGTGACTGCAGCCTGTCTGGAGTGTCATGGAAGCGTCGAGCCCTGGGTGGAGTCTCAAAGGAAGGATTCCGTAGGGCTCTAAAGAGGCGTGCTTACGATGCCCTGCTATCCAAACTGTTTCTGGATGGTAGCAAAGTTTCATCCTCAGGACCTAGTGCCACGGCTCAAACACCGCCTAGAAACAGAGTCCTGATGATATGCTTTGACTTGCGGGTGGCAGGGTGCAGAGAGGAAGCAGAGAGGTTGGAGGACCAGCTCGGGAGGCTGCCGGAGGAAGCGTCCTCTGGCCTGAAGGAAATAGACGCAGTTCTTGAGCTCCTTGTGCACTTGGCTGGTTCTGCACCTCCACCCTCTACCTCTTTTAACAGGGACTACATGAGACGAGAGCGGCCCGTGCTGCGGAGGCCTCAACCCTGGGGCTACCAGAGCGAAGAGCTTCAGCGGCTAGAGGCCAGGGCTTGGGGGCTAGTCTGTGGGGAGGAATGGGGGACTTTGGAGAGTTTCTGTGAAACTCAGGGGTTGATGGATGCCCCTCCAGGTACAGGGCTGCTAGCTCTGAGGACCAAATTGGAAGTTGAAGAAAAATTTGAGAAGGACACCAGGATGACACTGTTTGGAGCACTGCAGCACACTCGCACTTCAGACATAGATATAAGACTGGACCTGCCTCCTGTTCCCAGTAATATTGATGTGACTGGGCTGGCTATCAGGGTAGGACACTATGGCTTAAGATAGTATTTTAGCTACACATTGTTTATTTTGTGACTTTTTTTTAGATATACCTTGTTCAGCCTGAGGTCGGGTTTATAGCTGTGACCTTGTTTGATTTAAGTGTTAAGCACTGAGCTGATAGTCAGTCTTATTATTTCTCTGCACAGGTCCCCACCTGTTCAGATCAGTCTGAGGATGAGGGCTTCCAGTCGTCGTCCAACCTGACCCCAGACTCTCAGTCAGAGCCCAGCCCCGTTCCAGACATTGATATATGGGAGGCTGCCCGCACTTTTGAGCCCGGAAGACGCCGCTGTTGGGAGTCTGTGGGACGGTTAGTGCCATGTCTCTGTAGGAACTTTTAAAGCACCTTAATCATTGTCATTGTCAAATTACTCTCCAGTGAAGATTTTAATGTCATGTAATTCATTATTCATTTGCTAATAATATCCTTGCTTTCCTCACTGTTCAACCTACTGATTATTGGGGATATAGTGATTAATCATTAATGAATTAGATTAATAAATTCAATGATTTATCATTAATCACAATATCAAAAAGTTGTCCATAGGTTTTCTGTTGATCGAGTGTTACAATGCAACAACGTAACACAAAGTCCAATTAAACAAAGAATAGGATGTGATTAAGCAAGCAACATAAGCCCTTTTCAGACATGACCTGAGAGTAAATTAAAAAAAAAACTACATAGTTTACCCACCGTTTGACACCAGCATCTGCTATTATCATCACAAACTCTTTAGACATGTTTGTCGATGTCTTCTACATATGTGTCACTACATTTTTTTTTTACCCGGAGATCTTATTATTTATTAATTTGTTTCCATCTTTGAGACTGTCTCGTGCTACAAGCGTGATCAACATTGTATTTTCACTCTCCCCCTCTCGGGAACAGAACTAAAGCCGATTGCCACTCTGTTTCTCTCACCAGCCCACCAGGGAAAAGTGAGTCTCTCTACCTAACAGAGGGAGGCAGGGAGGCCTTCGACCAGCTCTATCGTCTTTGGGAGGGGGAGATGAGGGTGGTGAGCACTGGGACCCTCTCCCCTGTCCTCCCGCTGGACTCTCAGACACAACTGGTTTCCAACCTCCTCAACGTCCTGATCGGAGTGGCGTCCACAACGTTCCCTCTTAACCAGGTGCATTTAATGATTATCATTTCAGAGTCTATAATATGCAATAAAAAGAAAATGATTGTTGTTTTAGGGCTCTGTCACACCGAAGAAATAACCGTGAGTGAAGTTATAAAAGCACTGCAACAGCACATAATTACTAAATCCCACTAGAGAAAAGGGAATCAGGCAATGAGATTTAGCAGACACCTCATACATCTGTGATAAGCTAGGAAACCCTGTTGATTTATAACTGCATATTTACTCTGTTAAAATAAAACAAGACAAAATGTGACAGTGTCAAGCACACACTTGAGTCACAAAACATTAAATGATGAAGATATAAATGAAAATATTCTCAATGCTAAAACAACAGTAACCACAAGAGAGCTTTTCTGTTGCTTTATTGTTTCCCATTAAGTTTTTATATTTCCAGAAGACAACATAAATCGAATCACAATTCCCTTGATTACTCTCTTACCCTTTACGTTGTTTCTCTAGCTGACATGTATCATTAACATGGAGGCTAGAACAAAATATGGACACAATATCTTGAAAAACGTCATAATATAACTTAATAAAATGTTCATGCATCAAATTCCTCATGTGAGATTCTTGTTCAGACGGTCAGAGAAGTGTTTACTTAACTCAAAAGTAATCTTGGAAGCTGTGGTGTGTGATGGTGCATAATACTGTCAGTGTTGTTTTCGTCAGCCCGGAAGGATTTCTTTTCCATCTCTAATAAAAGAACGAGAAGGACAAAATAACAAATGTCTGAGAATGTAATTCAGTCAGATATAAATGCACCACCATACCTTCTGAAATCACCATGGAGGTGACTCTGACAACCTCAACAAAAATTCAATAACATGAGCTTAAGTAAGACCGTCTTTGCTGCAAGGCTATTTTATTGGATGTTATTAGACCGTAAGCTTATTCTCTCGATGTTCGGCCACCATCTGTAAATATGTTATCTGCTTCCCAGAGTATTCAGTTTGATGTCAGGCCTGGAGTGTGCATCTCGGGAGCCTCTCCAGAGAGCGTGTCTCGTCTCCTGAGGGAGGTGGCCCAGTACGGCACCAACTACTTGAGGCTGAGTAACTTTACTCTGAAGAGTGCCGACAAGAAGGGCCTAGTCTTCCAGGTATGTGTGTATAATCCTCATTAATACCACTGAGACTGCACATCTTACATCTACTTTTCTCTACATGTATTCTGTTGGGAACAGATGCTACAAGTTGTAATTCATTTCATTTCCAAATACTTTGTATACACATATACAAATCATACAATTTTATTTCAAATTTAAGTTATACATTTATAATTATGCTACTTAAAGAAATTATGAAATACACAAATGTAAGTGATTGTGATAAATCCTTAGCTCATCCACGATATCCAACACCATGAAGATATATTAAAGGATGGGTTCCCTGTGACCCATAATCGGAGAGAGATGAGTTTTGCTCAGCACATAATTATATCTATTAATTATTTTCTACCAACTAAAACTAACAATGGTGGAGTGTGAACCAGATAGTAATCACAACGGGAGCAATTTTTAAAAAAATTACCAATATTGGATTATCGCGACAGCCCTATTCCGGCTCAAACTGGCCATGAAAAGATTTACTTTTACTGTGATTTCTGGTGAATTTGGATCTAAATCCTGTTTTCTATTTACAAATATATATTTTATATAAGCTTTCAGCATCTGTGTTAGATGTAGTGGATATCTTAGCATTTATGTGACAGTTTCCCTCATTTGTGTATCTTTTTGAGCAGAGGATGATTGAAGTATCTTCCACTTTAATTCAAGCCAAACTCAGACTGAATACACTTTCAGATGAAATTAGGACTGTCCCCAATATTAAGTACAAAATGCATAATATGTTATAAGAAAGGTTCAATTATCAATCTATGCACAAGTTCAACTGAGCTGTTCAGTGGTTTTACATCTGCAAATAACCTGTTTCTCTCAAAGGCTTTCACAGGAGGTCTCAGGAAGTATCTGCATTACTACAGAGCTTGTGTTCTCAGCACTTCACCCACACTCAGCCTGTTGACCATCAGCTTCCTCTTTCGTAAAGTTGGCCGCCAACTCAGGTGAGGTCAAGTCCTTTTCTTTTGTTGGTGTTTAGCGTGCATGTCACCCTTTTAAACCTCACCTGGTCATCCGTACAGTCGTGTCCAGACAGTAAGGACCTTGATGCAAATATCATCTGATCTCTGCTTTCTTTTAATTCAAGGTACCTGTCAGAGCTGTGCTGTGTTGACGGGCCTTTGGGTGTGGGCCAGGCTTCCTTCCCTGCAGTGAGTGCTCTTTTATCTGCAAACTGCAATATGTCATCCATCATGGCTGTGTTTAGCCTATCAGATGGGGTGTCAGCTCTGTGCCATGTGGCTCTCCTCAGGGTGTTAAACTGCTGTCCTACCTGTACAATGAAGCACAGCATAACTGCGGCAACGAGAACTATCCGGTCCTGCTGTCGCTGCTGAAGAGCTGCTGTGAACCCTACACAAGGTCAGTCACTGAGCTCCTCTTACAAACATGTCCTTAAAACCAAATATATGACCCAATAATGACCTTGCTCCCTATTATAACCAAAGAACATGACTTTACTTCACTGATTAGTGGAACTTGCTGTATTGATCTGTTTTCTACAGACTTGTCAGGATGGTGTGTGACTGTTTTTACTGTGCTTCACTCAGGTTTGTGTATGACTGGGTGTATAGTGGCGTGTTCCGGGATGTTCATGGCGAATTCATGATCCAGGTCAACGAGGAGTACCTCAGCTCCAGAGGTGAGTTGACACACACACGCTGTCCCAATAAACACTCTGGCTTCAGTCAGCAGGTTCTGAAAATGAGAGGCCTCGCAGACAGATTGTCTAGCAGGAAAAAAAAATAGATTTCATTACAGACTTTATTGCCTAGTTGGATTTGTCCTTGTGTCTATAAAGGACGTCATGAAGTTATTGGATGATAATCAGTGGGAAACAGAATCAGCGACCACAGCTGTGGGGACCAGAGCCATCTCCGCTCAGTAAGCCACAGGGACAAACACAAATGAATGCTCTTCCTTTATTCTCCTCAGTTGGCACACCATGCTGGGTAAAACAAAACATTTTACAACATAAATTAGTTTTTTCTTTCGTTCTTACATCTTCTCTTTTGTAATTGCCCTTGACAAATCTAATCTGGCTGAATATATTTTTAGTCCAATTAATGACTCGAATCCTTAAGGAGCGCAGGAGAGTGAATTGGAGACAGGAGGTGATGAGGCTTACAGGCAGATAAAGACACACCCATCTGCACTCTGCAGGAACTGAACTGCTTCTGTTGCCTTGGTCACGCTGCTCTTCAATGCCATGTCCCGTTACATGTCTTCAATCGTTTTCATTACCAAGACTAGATTTTAATATTAACTGTTTCATATGAAGACGCATTCAAACTTTATTGAGTGTTACAATTAGGACTGCAACTAACCATTATTTATATTGCCAGTTAAATTGCTGATTATTTATTTGTTATTTTTAGAGATTTATAATTTGTTTTAAAAAAAATCAGATAAAAACTCAACCCCAAATCCCATGTTTTGTCTATCTAATGGTCCGAAACTAATAAAACGTATAATCTAGCCATTTTTAGATGTGACATGCGAGTAAAATTCTGAGAATTGGTCACTGAGTTAAACCACAGTTTGCCTTTTATACATGCACAACGCAGCGGGAGGTTCACTGCACAGACACGTTCACAACAGCAACAAATACCCCACGTTATTCAGGTGAGAGGTGGAGCAGCCGGGTGCAGCCAGGTGCAGCAGACAGGGGCAGGAAGTGACATATTATTTCCATTTTTGCGTCTGTCGTGCGTTAAAAATGCCATCAGCTCCCCCCACTCGTTCATGGTGAAACCAGCGGGGGATCCCCTCCTGTATTCACACATCGAATTCTGTTCAACTCAGACATTGCGTTCGCACATGCACCTCGTCTGGAGAAAATCCAGAGGATCTGGAGTTCAGTGCATGTCTGAAAGCAGCTTATATAACTTAGGCCGTTAGAGGTTGTAGTAGAAAAATTAACTAAACATGGTTGACAAACTATTTTGTATTTGGATAGTAAGTTTCTGCAGCCTTGTAGAAGACTTTTATGACTTGTATTTACATACACCAAATGAGTTGAGCTGTTTTATGGTGGGAACTGTTTATGACGTGAATACGTTGAGACCATTTGTGACTTAATTACCCATCAAAGGAAGTAGTGGTATGTCTTCTTATCACCTAAGGAAACACATGTGAATCAGCTGCTAATGTTTAGATTCCTCTCCTTACCCCACCATGGAACCTGTCTAGATTGGCTCAGAGGGACAGCCCTAAATCCTCCTATGTAAGACCTGTGTTTTTGACCGTTCTGCATCCTCACTCTGAGATCCTTGTGGTTTCCCTGTGTTGATCCTTTCTGCAGAAAGCCCCTTATTAAATACACGTAGATAACTTTGTTGTTTCCAGCCTCTTGTATCTCCAGATTTATATCACAAGTCTATTAATCAAAATAATAACAAAAGACAATGTCATTGTGAAGCATGTGGTATAATGGGAGTCGTTGTCTTCACTATTTCTTGTCCTTTTATCTTCTTGGGGACGCTTTGTTCCACATTTGCTCTTTACTGGAAGAGCTTCGGCGACAGAATGTGCGGCAAAGGGCAATGAGGATCCGTGATCTATTAAGAGGGACAAATATTTGTGGAAGAGCAAAAACAGACGACAGGCTAACTGGGTAGCAGTGTGTTTTGCCTTCAGTTAACATCATTTGCCCCAGAAGTTATAGCAGAGACAGAAAAAGCCACTGGAAAAATGGATATGACCCGATTAAAAGGATATCAAAATGTAATGTTTTGAATTAAACTGGAGATTTCTCTGGCTTTGGACATCGTTTGAAACACTTTGGATAATGTAAGAGCACAATTCAACAAGATTAATAATATAGGTCTAGTTATTATTTACACATTTTACTCATCAAGATAGTTGCTGATATGATTTTTTCCTTTTTAATTGACTTTTTATTGCATTAACCAACAGCAATTTGACACAAAACTAATACTTTAACTAAAAATTATTATTCATGTCATAGTATAGTCTTATTTTAAATGAATATCCATTTTATTTATTTATTTTTGAATATCCAACACATTTACAGTGTTGGACCGACAAACCAATACTGAAAATGACAAAACAATGCATAGAGGAAGTAAATTTCAGATTAATTGATGAAAATATATTTGAGCTGCAACCTCATATTAGTGAATTTTTTACGAGTATATACTAATTTTGTTTAAACTGTGTTCCCCAAACAGTACACACAGTGATTGCGTCATTTTGACAGTAGTCAATAAATATTGTTTTATATGAATCAGTATAGCCTGTCCAAATACTGTATGTCATGCAACACCCCATTGAAGGTCAGACCGTCACCTCGGCTGCGTCTGGCTAAGAGGTTCATTTGCTCATCGGTTACAGCTCATCAACTCCTGCAGTGAACCTCTGCACTTCTCGCGCCTTCTTTTTGGAGGACACACAAATGTCATTGTTCTGCTCGAAGTCCGTCGGCCAGGGAGGCAATCAGCGGCTAAGCTTTCTTGGCAAGCCGCAGGCTTTCTGTAAAGAGCTCGGGAAGCTCAGTGCATTCATGTTCTCTTATGCTTTTTGCTTAGGATCACTGAGCTAAGCACTAACAATTTCCAAGTGTTAATTCAAGCAGCCAGAGTTTTGCCATGGCCCGTAAGTCATACTAATAAGGGAAAGTTTTTTGGGCCCAGCGCAGGCTCCTGGCTATTACGCCACTGCTATTACTCTCTGTACCTCAGTTGTGTGAGAGTTGTACTGTTATCAGAGGCGTTACGGGCCAACAAAAAGCTTTGGTCTAATTTCTAGAACATCGTGTAACAGGCCTCTTTACAATTCTGCAGACAAAAACTTCTGGATCCAAGGCTACACTCTGATCTCTAAGGATGTGGAGGATTGTGTTCCCATCTTCCTCAAACACATCGCCAATGATGTGTACGTCTGCGGAAAAACCATCAACCTCCTGAAGATCTGCTGCCCACAGGTTGGTTTTGAACATTTATACAGAAAGATGAGGCAAATATATCCTTAATTATAATTTTTATATTCACTGTAAATTAGTTGTGTTTTTTTTTACCTTTATCGGTATTTAATATAAGACTTTGCACAGATTTGCTGTGACAAAGCAGATCCACAACTACTCCACAAATTATCAACCTACCGTGACAATAATTGGACCTATTTTGAAATCCTGAGTGCCTGCGAGGGTTGAGACAAATTATCAATACTGACACATGGGTGGAAAGTGCAAAACATTATCCATGTACAATGTACCTTCATGAGTATTGTGATTCAATTGCTTTTTGTATTGATGTAGAGGTTTTTCCATTATTCACTGCAGACATTTGAACTCTGTTCTGCTTTCTGTCAATGTGGACCTTTGTTGTTCATTTGAAGATGGCCTTTAAAAACATAGGACCACCGTTTTTTATTTTATTAGGGAGGTCCCTAATAGCTATTTTGATTTAGAATTTTTATTTTGTAGACTAATTGAATAATAATTTGATCAAGAAAATAACTTTTACATTGACTCACAATTGCAATGCGTCATTCTTTCAGTTCAGGATATTTCATTGTACGACGCCACAGCCAACCCAACTAAATAAAACATGTTGGTGTTGGATCATGAATCTGGATCCTTGCTGTGCGTGCAAACTGTTGGACTCCAAAGAAAAATGTGTGTTTCATAAACTGATAAAGTAAACTTCAGGACTGTTCAGGGCCCAATAAGTTGTGCTTATTGTTAAAGTGTAAACTGAGTGCAGGTCAGCCGGGTTGGGGAGGGAGCACATGCTTCTTCTGCTCTTATCCTGAAGCAGTGGCACTATTCGTTTTGTGTTGGTGGGCAGTCGTGGAAACACTGTATTCACACTTTTCGTCACCACTGTTTGACATTTACCACCTTGATCACTGCCTCTTATCTCTGCTTCGGTGTCCCTGTGTGTGAGTGGGGGCGTGGCCAGCCCAAGGCCTGTGGGGTCCGACACGACTCGGTAAATTACACAGAGACAGAGGAGGTATATGTTTGGCACACCAGCAACCAAGGAACATTTTATGTTGCCCTTCACAGATTTTTGGTCGCATGTGCCAATTGGGTCACTCTTTGGAGCTATGAAATGATCAAAAAGTTGATTTGGATTTTTCTGCCAGTTTACAAATTGTTTACTGGACTTATTGTTTCATATCTAGATTATTTTCTTTCAATCAGTTGCATTGATCAGAATTGTCTGTATGATTATGCTACTTAATATTGAGTATCAGTATGAGTCACCCTGTCATTCAAAAAAAGTAGTTAAATGTAGTACAGTTAAAAAAAGAGTTTTGAGTGTTAAAGTTACAATTGTATAGAGATGGACCCTCACTTGGCACAATGGTAGTAAACTTAACAATTGAAAAGCTTCAGTGAAGCGTTGAAGTTTTTACGTTATTTAATTGTGTTCAATTTTCTTACTTCAGTGTGTATTACCTGCTGATTCACCAGCACATACTGTGCTCTATGACCTGACCTACCTGACCCGAGCAGCAGGGCCTGTGCTCCTATCCATTTGCCATTCTGTAATTACTTCTTTCTCTCTATGCCAATTTCCATGATTGCTGGGGTCTGTCATTCTGAGAGAAACTGCAGGATAGCTGCATTTAAGATTATGGAATGAAATATGTGAATTGAGGAGGTGGCCACTAATGTGCTTTCTATTGTATAATAAACCGCTTCCTTTGACTACTGATATTTTATACATATCTATTCAGCTAAAATTGAATATTTATTCTACATGCAAAACAACTCATGAATACAGAGCACTTAAGTAATCTAGTAAAGATCAAAATAATTTAAATAGTCTTAATAAAAAGAATAAAATATTTCATTCAAGGTGATTTACCTTTTTTATATACCCAATAAAACATAATTAAATGATACACAGGGTTACAGTGAGTCATGTTGATATTATTTTTTCTCACACAATCAGCGAAAAAGGTTTCCTCATATTGAAAAAGCTTTTACTCTTGTTTCTCAACCCATCTAGTCGACTGTAATTACTCATCACCGTGATCTGAGCTGCAGGATTGTCGGATTTTCCATTTTATTTTTATGCATGTTATGCAACCATTAATAATTTCTTGTAGGCTTAACAGTTTATTAATCCTATGTATTATGGTATTATTTACCATTCATTTTAATCATTTCAAAAACTGTTACCAATGGTGCAGTTGCCATTACCAATAGCATTGCTTATAGAATATTACATGTTTACATGTTACAGAGCAGAGTCTGATTATGACTCATTCCAACAATACATCATATGTGCGGAAATTCCCGCCAGAATTCTTAAATCCAAGCCTGAAATGGTTAAATGCACGTGACTACCATAAATTATTTTCTTTCTAAATTTGCAGAAGCTTCAACTCGTTATTTTTCCATCTTGTTTGCACCCAAACCAAGGACCTGTGTCGTCAAGCAGTTGGTAACTGCTGTATGTCGTTGTAGCAAAATGCTGTGAAAACTCCAATGGAACGTCTTAACATAATTATGTAAACATGTCTATAGATTGTATTTAATATTAATCCACCTGTCTTAATTTGATCTGACTATGACTTTACTCAGGTTAAGGTAATAAGAAAAAGCAGTTTAGATGGCGGCGTTATTCAGATAAAAATGTTTCTTCTGGAATCCAAACACTTTATGTCTGCATAAATCCTGTCCTGACCCAATTGAAGGTCCAATCACTTGACATTCTCTGCATAAGAGGAAGTATTTACTCAATTGCACTCTCAAATCATGTCAGCCTGCTTTTTCCACTCTGAAATTTTGATACATAAAGCTCCTAATTTCAGTGTGTGGTTTAAGATCAAAAGGGGAATTTTAGTTTTTCTTTACCGCTATTTACATCAAAATGTGTTTAAGACCTTTGGACAGGTCACCTTTTATATCAGACCTCTACAGATGTGCAAAAGTAAAGGCACAGATAGTCAAAGATGTTTACTTGAGTACACCACTAGTTTCTTTCATTTTTGAAGGACTTTCCAAATCATTGTATTGACTATATCCAATGTTTGTGAATGGCTCTGATGGATTTTGCCTTTTTTAGAGGCTTGTTTTTCTCCCACTGACAACAACACAATCACTACAGGTGAAACTCAAGGATAAATCCAAGAGTAGACCTTCAGACGTACCCTATTTGATGTTTAAACAGTTAGTCTAAAGTGCGCGACCTGAGCAACAAAAAACACCTAAACATTGAATCAAACTACCTACAGAAAGAGTTCAAGCAAAGAGAATCCCCCTGTTTGAATGGCCCAGACCATGAACCAGTAGAGATGCTGTGGAGTCGTTCACACCAGACATAAAAATTACTGAAAAGAAACTGTTCTGTTGGAAGAATGTTCAACAATTCCTTCTGAACTGATGTGAAGCAACCAGGACCACTAATTGAATTGAAGGATTTCCTTACTTATAACACCAGTACTATGAATATTTAATGGAATTTTTTTACTTTTTTCCACCATAGGTTTATAATTGTTTGCTTGTTATTAACGAAAACACACAGTGTTTGTCTATACTCTGTAATGCCATTATATTTTATGTACCTTTTAACACTCAAAATAAGGTAATTACAAAGTGTTTACATACTACAATCACTGTAAATCACTGAGGCTTTTTTATACTTTATACCAACTTTTTTCCCTTTGTGTCCACAGCACTACATCTGCTGGTCGGAGCTGCCGGTGCCTCGCATTGCTGTCACCTTCTCCCTTCAGGAGGTGGAGGACATTGAGAAGGACTGCGCTGTGTACCGCGGACGCATGGAGAGGATTGCCAAGCACAGCGCCATCAGCAGGGAGGAGCAGGTACTAAGACACACATTCTTCCACGCAAGCTAATATTTCTGTCATGTATTTAATTAATTTCATCTGTGCATGATAAACTTATGTTAATATTGTTGCTTGTTTGAAAAGGCTTTTGATCAAATTAACAAAAGACGCATTAAAAAATTCACTTGGCGTCAAGGAATAACTTGATTTTTGCAGCCAAAGGTCACGGTGGCCTCACAAAGTATTTTTATGTTTTTCTTTAATGTGATCTCTTAAGTGAGCTTGAAGGAATGTCATCATATTTTGCTTTGACTCAAAGATGATTACATGTTGGTGGTCAAAGGTCGAAAGGTGATTGAGTTGTTTTGAACACAGTATATCAGGAATGCCCAAAGGGAATTTGATCACATCTGGTAGAAACATTCACTTGGACTCAGTGAAAATCTGAATAGAATTTGGTGGTCAAGGGTCAAAGGTCAAGGTCCCTGTTACAGCACAAAGCATATTTTTTGCCTTGTGAATGAAATATCTCCAAAGCACTTTGAGGGAATTCTTTCACATTTGGCACAAACATTCACTTGAGCTTGGATTTCATCTGGGTAGCCGAAGGTCAAAGTTCATGTTGGCCTCATAAAGTATGTTTATGTTTCTCTTGGCCTTGATATCTTCAGATCAGCTTGAGGGAATGTCTCCAAATCTGCTACAAAATTTCACTTGGACCCAAATATGAACTGATTCGATTTTGGTAACCTGGAGGTCAAAGTTCAACATCTCAGTGACCTCATGTTACTGTGAATGTTACATATTAGGACTGCCTTTAGGGAATTTCATTACATCTAGAACAATTCTCTTGAACTCAATGGTAAACTGATTCGATTTCAGTGGTCAAAGTTCAAGGTCACCGTGACTTAAGAAAGCTTGTTTTTGGCCTCTTAAATTTGATATCTCAAGACTTCTGAAAGGAATTTCTTAAACTTGTGATCAGTTGTCACCATACATAAAAAGTATGTAGAAATATTTTAACAGGAACTGGACTGGATGGCGGAGGCCTACAACAGCTGTGCGGTAATTCTAGTTGGTCACTGCAGTTGTGCTGATTGACCACGTCAGATCCTGTCTGATTCAGACCCCAGATATTTATAGCACTGAACTGCCTCCTCTCTCTCCCTATCGATGTTGATAGGTTGATGGCTGTTTTGTCTTAATCTCCTGAAGTCCAGTATCAGCCTTTTAGTTTTGTTAGGGTTAAGAATAAGGTTGTTGCTGCGGCTAGATAAATAGATGCCACTATGTATCTGCTAGCTGACTTATTAGATTTCCGAAAATCAAGGGACCTCTGGGAAGAAAGGCAAACCTGCAGTAATACAAGTCTTACACAAGTATTATTGATGATAGAGAGAGAGAGAAAGGAGTTCATTTCTTTACATAACATGATTCATGATTGTGACATTACCCCTAAAGCACCGAAGATTTCAGCAGCAAGTCATTAAAATGATTCAGCTGAAGTCTGGGGCTTGCACGCTGCATGATTTAGTGTAACAGTCTGGTTTGTATGGCCCGTATAGTGAGTGTTACTCGCTGTGTGGACTGGCTGAGGTAGAGTAGAAGAGGTGAGCCACAGGGCAGGTGGATGTATCTTTGTTAATGATGATTTCTTCTCTGTCTATTATAAGGCCCTGCGTACAGAGCAAGCACGCCAAGAGCTGATCAATCAGGTCAGAGCGTCAACTGCCAAAACTCTGGAAAGCATCCGTGGTTAGTTTTGCACACACACACACACACTTTTATATAATTTTGTTGCCGTACATCATGCACACACCCACCCCGCTGAGGATACCTTTCACAAATGTAGTATAAATCCAATTCGCTTGTTGACTCCTGACCACAAGCTTTCTTCAACTTCATTCATTCCTCTTAGGAAATCAGATGAGATGCACCGAAGCAACTGAAGTGAGGAAAGCTTTGAGCGGCTTCCAATTCTACAGAATCTAATCAGTGCTCACACAATTTAGCAAACTCCTCACATCATCAGAAGATGTTTAGCAATTGAGAAGTGTTCATACATTCAAGATTATTTTTAATTGTTGTTTGAGACCGTCTATAAATCCTGCTAGTTCTCATTATTTGATATTTTGAGTAGTCTTTTTTCTTAGTGTAATTATCCTTGATCCACGTCTCAAATTATGACGTCTTTGAGGGAAATGAGTGAGGATAGTCCTTGAAAGGTTTATACAAAGCTTAGAAGGTGGGTGGATGTGGGGGTTAAGATGCCCACTGTCATCTTTCTTTCCTCATGTAGGACGTCAAGTGTCACAACGTCTGGCTGAAGAGGCCAAGAAGAGGGAGCGTTTTGAGGAGTGTAAGCAGCAACTGGAGCAAGAGCAAGAGGTAGTAACGCTTGTTTTACAAGTTTGTGCTGTGTATGTGTTTACTAGAGATCGTCTGATATGTCAATACCCATTGAGGGGTGATTGTTATTGAAAAACTGGCAATGTCAAAGTCTTGACCAAAGCCTCATGACACAAATACAACCAAATGTATAGAGCTTGAATTTAAAAAATATGTTTTTCGTAAAATGTCAACATAAATAGACATATTTCTGTAAAATAAAACAAATACAAAAACAAAGTGATGACAACAATCTGAGGGAGAACTTAACACAGAACAGCAAATCACAGGTAATCAATATTAATAGATAAAGACAATAATGATAATAAGAAAAAGATCATAATAAATACATGAAAGGAAAAGGGCACATCTGTCAGACATTGGAAGGGATTTAAAGTATTTAACTACCAATAAGTACGAATAGATTCGTCTTCCTGTTTACAAGAGAAATACATGAGAATGTAAGATGGTGAAAAAATATATCTGGAGAAGTAAACAACATGAACAAAAAATTGGGAATGATATTTTGCAGCTGCAGCATTTGTGGCCTTGTTTTCAGAAGCTTGAAGGAGTTTAAATTTGTTTGTTTGTGTTTGGCACTAGTGGCGGAGTGCAGCCAAGAAGAAGCAGGAGGAGGATGATTTCAGCTTTGCCAGAGAGCTGAGGGACAGAGAGAAGAGACTACAAGCCCTGGAGGAGCAACTGGAGCAGACAGCCAGGTCTTTTACAGCCTCGACTAGAGGGATGTTAATGCATTATGGATGATTGATTAATCTCTATTAAGATTTGATTTTATCTAGAGTATATTAACTAATACGATGAGAAAGAATTTCTATCTTTGTGGGATGTTTCATTGGCTGGAACTGTTCCAAATTTCCACACTGTTGGGATTACTATGGCGCCGTAGAACGAGCGAATGTTATCAAGGCCTGTTATGCGAACACCATGTGTGGGGCTTTCCATTCGATGGCTATAAGATCAGAGTTTAGCAAGGCTGAAGCAAAGACATGTATATGTTTTCATCTTTTTGTCCAGCCAGTTACCACAACTCCATAAATAAAGACTCAAAATCCAGTGTTTGTTCTAATATAAAGCTTTTGTCAAATAAGTACATTTCATAGTTGACAGGCCTTTACTGGTTAATTATATATGGGGAAATGCTCAAAGCAGAATTCAGAGCATCACAGACCCCGAGAGCACATATTCACACAGCGACATATGGCAGGCCAGCATGGTTAAATCAAGTAGGAAACACACGGGTTACTCCAATTTGTATTTTTCAATTTTGTTTCATTAAAGACATATCAGCATAGAGAATAAGGTAAACAAAAACACACCAGGTACATCTACCTCCATCCCTTTCCAATCCGTACAGAGTATACGACAAAAACAAATGCAATGGAAAAATGAATAGGTTAATAAAATGAAAGTGAATGTTACTCCGTGAGTGTCTGCTGTGCACTATTTTTTTAAGGTTCTCTTAGATTTAACATTGAATTATTCACTATTTTCAAATAATAGATTTGATTTATGGGATATTATGGACAATCACACTTGTTGGCAAAAATTGAATACATAATATGATAAAGGATCATCTGTGTTCTCTAACAAGAGCAAAGCTACCTCATGACTGAATGACCTAGCAGGGAGAACAAGGAGGACGATCCCATTTATGAATAACTGCTCATTTGATGCTCTATAGCTATTGGTCCAGTCTCCAATGTGTATAACACTTTCATAGACATGCATAAGCGGTGAGTTGCTTTGAATAAGTGCCAAATTATAAAAATGTACTTGTATTTGTGTCTTTCTTGTGTGTCTGTCAAATCACAGGAAGGAGCTGATTGCTCAGTACAG